>NC_139069.1:3633792-3701562 GCF_965140915.1 Aythya marila
TTAGGGTTAGGTTTACGATTTGGTTATGGTTAGAGTTTGATATAGGGTTAGGGCTAGGGTTAGTGTTGGGTTATGTTCACGGTTAGGGATATTGTTAGGGTTAGGGTTAGGGTTAGGTTTACGATTTGGTTATGGTTAGAGTTTGATATAGGGTTAGGGCTAGGGTTAGTGTTGGGTTATGTTCACGGTTAGGGATATTGTTAGGGTTAGGGTTAGGGTTAGGTTTAAGTTTAGCGTTAGGGTTAGTGTTAAGTTTAGCATTAGGGTTAGGGTTAGCATTAGCTTTAGTCTTAGGTATAATGTTAGGTTTAGGGTTAGGGTTTTGTTAGGGTTAGGGTTAGGGTTAGGGGTAGGGTTAGGTTTAGGGTTAGGGTTAGGATTAAGTGTTATGTTTAGGGTTAGGGTTAGGTTTACGGTTAGGGTTAGGGTTAGTGTTAGTGTTAGGGTTAAGGATAGGATTAGGGTTACGTTTTGCGTTTGGGTTAGCGTTAGGGTTAGGGTAAGGGTTAGGATTAGGGTTAGGGTTAAGGTTAGGGTTAGGGTTAGGGTTAGGTTTAGGGTTAGGGTTAGGGTAACGGTTAGGTTTAGGGTTAGGTTTAGCGTTAGGTTACGGTAGGGTTAGGGGTAGGTTAGCGTTTGGGTTAGGGTTAGGGTTAGGATTAGGGTTAGGGTTAGGTTATGGTTAGGGTTAGGTTTAGGGTTAGGGTTAGGGTTACGGTTGGGGTTACGGTTAGTGTTAGGGTAATATTTGGGTTAGGGTTAATGTTAGGGTTTGGTTTAGGGTTAGGGTTGGGTTATCTTCAGGGTTAATGTTAGGGATATGGTTACCGTTAAGTTTAGGGTTACGGCTAGGGTTAGGGTTACGGTTAGGGTGATGGTTAGGGTTAGGGTTAGTGTTCAGTTAGGGTTAGGTTTAGGATTAGAGTTAGGGTTAGGGTTAGCGTTAGGTTTAGGTTTAAGATTACAGTTAAACTTAGGTTTAGGGTTAGGGTTAGGATTAGGGAAATGGTTAGGGTTAGGGTTAGGGTTAGGGTTAGGGTTAGGGTTAGGGTTAGGGTTAGCGTTAGGGTTAGGTTTAGGTTTAGGTTAGTGTTAGGGTTAGGGTTATGGTTATTGTTATGATTAGAGTTAGAGTTTAGGGTACTGTTAGGGTTGGGGTTAGGGTTCGGTTAGGTATAGCGTTAGGGTTAGGGTTAGTTTTAGTGTTAGGTTTAGGGTTAGCATTAGCATTATGGCTTAGCTCTAGTGTTAGGGTTAGGGTTAGGGTTTTGTTAGGGTTAAGGTTAGGGTTACGGTTAGGGTTACGGTTAGAGTTATGTTAGGATTAGGGTTAGTTTATGTTAGTTTAGGTTATGGTAGGGTTAGGGGTAGGGTTAGGTTAGCGTTAGGGTTAGGGTTAGGTTTAGGAGTAGGATTAGGATTAGGTTATGGTTAGCGTTATTGTTAGGGTTAGGGTTAGGGTAAGGTTTAGGGTTAAGGTTAGGGTGTAGCGTTATGGCAAGGGTAAGGGTTCTGTTGGGATTAGGGTCAGGGTTAGGGTTAGGGTTAGGGTTAGGGTTAGGATTAGGTTTAGGGTTCGGGTTAGGATTAGGGGTAGGGTTAGTATTAGTTTTAGGGTTAGGGTTAGGGTTGTGGTTAGGGTTAGGGATACGGTTAGTGTTACGTTTAGGGTTAGGTTTCTGTTAGGGTTAGGGTTAAGGGTTATGTTTAGAGTTAGGGTTAGGGTTACGGTTAGGGTTAGGGTTAGGGTTAGTGTTAGTGTTAAGGATAGGATTAGGGTTAGGTTTAGTCTTTTGGTTAGCGTTAGGGTTAGGGTTAGGGTTAGGATTAGGGTTAGGGCTAAGTTTAGGGTTAGGGTTATGGTTAGGGTTAGGGATACGGTTTGGGTTACCGTTAGGGTCAGGGTTCTTTTAGGTTTCAGGTTTGGGTTAGGGTTATGTTTACCGTTATGTTTAGGGTTAATTTCAGGGTTAGGTTTAGTGTTCTGTTAGGGTTAGGTTTACGGTTAGGGTTAGGGTTAGTGTTAGGGTTACGTTTAGGTTTATGGTTAAGCTTAGGTTTAGGGTTAGGTTTAGGATTAGTGTCATGGTTGGGGTTAGGGTCAAGTTTTGGGTTAGGTTAGTGTTATGGTTAGGGTTGTGGTTAGGGTTAGGATTTGGGTTAGAGTTAGGGTTCTGTAAGGGTTAAGGTTAGGTTTATGGTTAGGGTTAGGGTTAGAGTTAGGGTTAGCGTTAGGGTTAGGGTTAGCATTAGCGTTAGGCTTAGGTATAGGTTTAGGGTTAGGGTTAAGGGTTTGTTAGGGTTAGGGTTAGGGTTATTGTTAGGGTTACGGTTAGCATTTTGTTAGGGTTAGGGTTAGGGTTATGTTAGGGTTAGGGTTTGGGTTACATTAGGGTAGGGTTAGGTTTACGGTTAGCGTTAGGTTTAGGGTTAGTGTTAGGTTTAGGGTTAGGGTTAGGGTTACATTTAGGTTAGGTTTAGGGTTAAGGTTAGGTTAGTGTTTGGGTTAGGGTTAGGTTTAGGATTAGGGTTAGTGGTAGGTTATGGTTAGGGTTAGGTTAGGGTTACTGTTAGGATTAGGGTTAGGGTTAGGGTTAGGGTTATGGTAAGGGTTAGGGTTCTTTTGGGATCAGGGTTAGGGTTAGGGATCGACTTAGAGTTAGGTTTAGATTGTTAGGCTTAAATCTGCGGTCAGCCGTTAGGGTTAGGGTTAGGGGTAGAGTTAGTGTTAGGGTTAGGATTAGGGTTAGCGTTATGGTTAGAGTTAGGGTTCTTTTACGGTTAGGGTTAGGGTTACGGTTAGGATTAGGATTAAGGTTGGGTTAGGATTAGGGTTAGGTTTAGGGTTATGGTTATTGTTAGGGTTTGTTTTCGGGTTTGGGTGCTGGTTAGTGTTAGGGTTAGTGTTATGTTAGGTTTAGGGATAGGGTTGGGGTTATGGTTAGAGGTTTAGTGTTAGATCTGCTCTCAGCCGTTATGATTAGGTTTAGGGTTAGGGTTAGTGTTATGTTAGGGTTAGGTTTAGGTTAAGGGTTAGGGTTAGGTTTAGCGTTAGTGTTCCGGGTAGGTTTAGGTTAGGGTTAGGTTTAGGGTTAGGGTTAGGGTTTGAGCGTTAGGTTTAGATCCGCGGGCAGCCGTTAGGGTTAGGGTTAGGTTTAGGGTTGGGTTAGTTTTAGGTTAGGGGTAGGTTTAGTTTCTGACTATAGTATCTAGACCATCCAATAAAAATCATCTTTATTTTCTTTAGCAAAGGAATGGCTTCTATATCATCAATTAATTGTACATGCCCTTGGAAAAAGCCAAGGCAATACCTCCCTTGCTTGGAGCTGTATCGAAACGCAGTTATGTATACAATCTGTAGCAGCAGCTATTATTAGAGAGGGTGAAGGAGGAACTTTGCCCACTGAAATTCGAAAATTTATTTGGGATAATGCTTCAGAATTTGAAAAATATTTTCAAGCATGGTGGTAATTAGTCAACTTTACCCTTTATGCAGAAAATGATCAAATTGTTGCCTTTATACTTACTATAAGTAATGCCACCGTATACAATGTATAGCCAATCATTGCATTAGGACTCATTCATAATGGAACTATACTTTATCCTAAAGGGCATAAAGTATGGGCCCATCAAAAGGGAGGAAAGTGGCAAACAATTGATGTAAATGCATATATTGTGTGTGAACAAAAAGGTTCCATCTGTGAAAGTAACACGCTGGGATCCCAGGACATTTGTCTTGAGACTGAGCAAAATATTTGCCACTTTGAGATACATCCTAATGAAACCCTTGAAACTGTACTTCTATATATTGGGAAAGGTTGTGTTTGCATGAGAAGTCATTGTGATTCTATAGTCGTAGATAATGCTGTGGTAGGTACCAGTAATCACTCTAATGTTTGTGTTTGCAATTTTACCAAAATCTCACCCATATCACACTATCAGGTAGACCTGCGCAACAGGTATAAGGCCCTGGAGGCCGAAAGGCAATCGATGGATGGAAAAGGCTACAATCCCTCTCCACCAGAGATATTGGCAGGGTTGGAAAAGCCAAACCCCCGTATAGTGACCACAGGCAGCAGGAAGAAAAGGTGAGTTTCAGTTGTGGGTGATTTATCAATCAGCGGAACAGAGGGTCCAATATGTAGAAGGGACCCTCCTCTAAGGGAAATCTGCTGCCTTCCTGGGGCCTGGGTTAGGACATCACAAGGAGGCTTCCCAGCTTGGTTAAACCGTCAGACTATTACCGATTGCTCGTCCTATATCTGGGAGGAGAAGGAGTGGCAACGCATAGCCTGTGAGCAATCAAAAGGGACTTCAAGGACTTGTCAATTTGTCAAAACTACACGAAACGCAACGGAAACACCAAAACACGTAAAAAACACCCCAAAAGCGAACCGGATCAGAAGAAAAAACGTGATTTAACACCAAAAAAACACTTAAACCTACCTGACGTTCTCCTAAATGTACAATCCACTCCCAACCACCAGAAAACCCAATGGAAACCAAACAAAACCCAACAGAGACATCAAAACATGTCAAAAACACCCCAAACAAGTCCGGGATAACCACCAAAAACAGAAGAAAACCCCAAAACCATAAATCCACACCAAAAACACCCTAAACCTACATGATATTCTCCAAAACCCACATTTTACACTTTTCCACCATGATGACCAACAAGAACCCAAATAAAACCCAACGGAGACCCCAAAGCACGTCAAAAACAACCCAAACAAGAACGGAATCAACCCAAAACTGGAAGAAAATCCCCCAAAACCACAGATCCACCCCAAAAAGACCCTAAAAGTACCCGATGTTCTCTAAAACTTAGAATTTACACTTTTCCACCATGATGACCACGGAAAACCCAACAAAACCAAACTGAGACCCCAAAACACGTCAAAAACACCCCAAAAAAGAACAGGATCACCCCCCCAGAAAAACAGAAGAAAACCCCAAATACCATGAATCCACCCCAAAAGTCCCCCTAAACCTACCTGAAGTTTATCAAAACCCGCAATTTACCTTTTTCCACCACCATGACCACAGAAAAACCAACGAAACCCAATGGAGACCCCAATACACGTCAAAACAACCCAAAAAAGAACAGGATCACCCCCTAAAAAAAAGAAAATCCCCCAAATACTATGAATCCACCCCAAAAGTCCCCCTAAACCTACCTCATGTTCTACAAAACCCACAATTTACACTTTTCCACCATAATGACAACGGAAAACCTAATGAAACCCAACGGAGACCCCAAAACATGTCAAAAACACCCCAAACAAGAACGTGATCACCCCCCAAAATGAAAGAAAACCCCAAAAAGCACGGATCCAATACAAAACCACCCTAAACATACCTGATGTTCTCCAAATCTTAAAGTCCACTCCCAACCACCATAAAAACCATTAGGAACTCCACGAAGCACAACGAAAACCACAAAACACGTTAAAAAATCACCCCAAAAGCGAACCGGATCAGAAGAAAAAACGTGATTTAACCCCCCAAAAAATCTTAAACCTACCTGATGTTCTCCAAAACCCACAATCCACTCCTATTTAACATAATGACCAACAAGAACCGAACAAAACCCAACGGAGACCCCAAAACACGTCAAGAACATCCCCCCCAAAAAAAGGGGACCGCCCCAAAACCAGAAGAAAACACTAAAAAAAAAGAAGAAATCCCCCAAAACCATAGATTCACCACCAAAAAAAAACGTTAAACTCACCTATGTTCTCCAAAATCCACAATTTACCACTTTCCAACATGATGACCAACAAGAACCCAACTAAAACCCAACGGAGACCCCAAAACACGTCAAAAACACCCCAAACAAGAACGGGATCACACCAAAAAACAGAAGAAAAGCCCAAATACCTTGAATCCACCCCAAAAGTCCCCCTAAACCTACATGAAGTTCTCCAAAACCCACAATCTACAATTTTCCACCAGGATGACAAAGGAAAACCAACGAAACCAAACGGTGACCCCAAACTATGTCAATAAAAACCCCAAAAAAGAACAGGAACACCTCCAGAAAACAGAAGAAATCCCCAAATACCATAGATCCAATCCAAACCCATCCTTAACCTACCCGATGTTCTCCAAAACCCACAATTTACACTTTTCCACCATGATGACCATGGAAAACCCAACGAAACCCATCGGACACCCCAAAAAAACGTGAAAAACACCACGAAAAAGAACAGGATCACACCCAAAACTAAAAGAAAATCCCCCAAAACCATAGATCCACCGCAAAAGAACTCTAAACATACCCGAGGTTCTCCAAAACCCACAATTTACGCTTTTCCACAACCATGACCACGGAAAACACAACAAAACCCAACGGAGACCCCTAAACACGTCAAAAACACCCCAAACAAGAACGGCATCACCCCCAAAACTGGAAGAAAATCCCCCAAAACCATGGATCCACCCCCAAACCACCCTAAACCTACCTGATGTTCTCCAAATACCAAAGTCCACACCCAACCACCAGAAAACCCATTAGGAACTCAACGAAACGCAACGGAAACACCAAAACACCACAAAAAAACCCCAAAAGCGAACAGGATCAGAAGAAAAAACGTGATTTAACCCCCAAATAATCCTTAACCTGATGTTCTCCTAAATGTACAATCCATTCCCAACCACCAGAAAACCCGATGGAAATCCAACAAAACCCAACGGAAACCCCAAAACACGTCAAAACCACACCAAAATAACTGGATCAGAAGAAAAAAAACCCAAAACTATGGATTTCCTCCCAAAACCACCCTAAACTTACTTGATCTTCTTCAAAACCCACAATCCACTCCCATTTACCTTAACGACCAACGAGAACCCAACAAAATCCAACGGAGAAGCCAAAAATGTCAAAAACACCCCAAAAAAGAACTGGTTCAACCCCAAAAAGAAAGAAAACCCCAAAAGACATAGATCCACACCAAAAATTCCCCTAAACCTACCTGATGTTCTCCAAAATCCACAATTTACAATTTTCCACCATGATGACCAACGAGAAGCCAACTAAATCCCAACAGAGACCCCAAAAAACTTCAAAAACACCCCAAAAAAGAACGGGATCACACCCAAAACAGGAGGAAAATCCCCAAATACCATAGATCCACCCCAAAAACACCGTAAACCTACCTGAAGTTCTCCAAAACCCGCAATTTACAATTTTCCACCACCATGACCACAGAAAACCCAAAGAAACCCAACGGAGACCCCAAAACACGTCAAAATCACCCCAAACAAGAACGGCATCACCCCCAAAACTGGAAGAAAATCCCCCAAAACCATGGATCCACCCCCAAACCACTCTAAACCTACCTGATGTTCTCCAAAACCCACAATTTACAATTTTACACCATGATGACCAAAGAGAACGCAACAAAACACAACGGAGAACCCCAAACACCTCAAAAATTTCCCAAAAAACAACGGGACCACCCCAAGAAACAGAAGGAAACCCCCAAAAACATGACTCTGCCCCAAAAGTCCCCCTAAACCTACCTGATGTTCTCCAAAACCCACAACCTTCACTTTTCCACCGTGATGACCAACAAGAACCCAAATAAAACCCAACGGAGACCCCAAAACACGTCAAAAACACCCCAAAAAAGAACTGCATCACACCAAAACTGGAAGAAAATCCCCCAAAACCACAGATCCACCCCAAAAAGACCCTAAAAGTACCCGATGTTCTCTAAAACTTAGAATTTACACTTTTCCACCATGATGACCACGGAAAACCCAACGAAACACAACAGAGACCACAAAACACGTCAAAAACAACCCAAACAAGAACGGAATCAACCCAAAAAACAGAAGAAAACCCCAAATACCATGAATCCACCCCAAAAGTCCCCCTAAACCTACCTCATGTTCTCCAAAACCCACAATTTATCCTTTTCCACCATGATGACCACGGAAAACCCAACAAAACCAAACTGAGACCCCAAAACACGTCAAAAACACCCCAAAAAAGAACAGGATCACCCCCCCAGAAAAACAGAAGAAAACCCCAAATACCATGAATCCACCCCAAAAGTCCCCCTAAACCTACCTGAAGTTTATCAAAACCCGCAATTTACCTTTTTCCACCACCATGACCACAGAAAAACCAACGAAACCCAATGGAGACCCCAATACACGTCAAAACAACCCAAAAAAGAACAGGATCACCCCCTAAAAAAAAGAAAATCCCCCAAATACTATGAATCCACCCCAAAAGTCCCCCTAAACCTACCTCATGTTCTACAAAACCCACAATTTACACTTTTCCACCATAATGACAACGGAAAACCTAATGAAACCCAACGGAGACCCCAAAACATGTCAAAAACACCCCAAACAAGAACGTGATCACCCCCCAAAATGAAAGAAAACCCCAAAAAGCACGGATCCAATACAAAACCACCCTAAACATACCTGATGTTCTCCAAATCTTAAAGTCCACTCCCAACCACCATAAAAACCATTAGGAACTCCACGAAGCACAACGAAAACCACAAAACACGTTAAAAAATCACCCCAAAAGCGAACCGGATCAGAAGAAAAAACGTGATTTAACCCCCCAAAAAATCTTAAACCTACCTGATGTTCTCCAAAACCCACAATCCACTCCTATTTAACATAATGACCAACAAGAACCGAACAAAACCCAACGGAGACCCCAAAACACGTCAAGAACATCCCCCCCAAAAAAAGGGGACCGCCCCAAAACCAGAAGAAAACACTAAAAAAAAGAAGAAATCCCCCAAAACCATAGATTCACCACCAAAAAAAAAACGTTAAACTCACCTATGTTCTCCAAAATCCACAATTTACCACTTTCCAACATGATGACCAACAAGAACCCAACTAAAACCCAACGGAGACCCCAAAACACGTCAAAAACACCCCAAACAAGAACGGGATCACACCAAAAAACAGAAGAAAAGCCCAAATACCTTGAATCCACCCCAAAAGTCCCCCTAAACCTACATGAAGTTCTCCAAAACCCACAATCTACAATTTTCCACCAGGATGACAAAGGAAAACCAACGAAACCAAACGGTGACCCCAAACTATGTCAATAAAAACCCCAAAAAAGAACAGGAACACCTCCAGAAAACAGAAGAAATCCCCAAATACCATAGATCCAATCCAAACCCATCCTTAACCTACCCGATGTTCTCCAAAACCCACAATTTACACTTTTCCACCATGATGACCATGGAAAACCCAACGAAACCCATCGGACACCCCAAAAAAACGTGAAAAACACCACGAAAAAGAACAGGATCACACCCAAAACTAAAAGAAAATCCCCCAAAACCATAGATCCACCGCAAAAGAACTCTAAACATACCCGAGGTTCTCCAAAACCCACAATTTACGCTTTTCCACAACCATGACCACGGAAAACACAACAAAACCCAACGGAGACCCCTAAACACGTCAAAAACACCCCAAACAAGAACGGCATCACCCCCAAAACTGGAAGAAAATCCCCCAAAACCATGGATCCACCCCCAAACCACCCTAAACCTACCTGATGTTCTCCAAATACCAAAGTCCACACCCAACCACCAGAAAACCCATTAGGAACTCAACGAAACGCAACGGAAACACCAAAACACCACAAAAAAAACCCAAAAGCGAACAGGATCAGAAGAAAAAACGTGATTTAACCCCCAAATAATCCTTAACCTGATGTTCTCCTAAATGTACAATCCATTCCCAACCACCAGAAAACCCGATGGAAATCCAACAAAACCCAACGGAAACCCCAAAACACGTCAAAACCACACCAAAATAACTGGATCAGAAGAAAAAAAAAACAAAACTATGGATTTCCTCCCAAAACCACCCTAAACTTACTTGATCTTCTTCAAAACCCACAATCCACTCCCATTTACCTTAACGACCAACGAGAACCCAACAAAATCCAACGGAGAAGCCAAAAATGTCAAAAACACCCCAAAAAAGAACTGGTTCAACCCCAAAAAGAAAGAAAACCCCAAAAGACATAGATCCACACCAAAAATTCCCCTAAACCTACCTGATGTTCTCCAAAATCCACAATTTACAATTTTCCACCATGATGACCAACGAGAAGCCAACTAAATCCCAACGGAGACCCCAAAAAACTTCAAAAACACCCCAAAAAAGAACGGGATCACACCCAAAACAGGAGGAAAATCCCCAAATACCATAGATCCACCCCAAAAACACCGTAAACCTACCTGAAGTTCTCCAAAACCCGCAATTTACAATTTTCCACCACCATGACCACAGAAAACCCAAAGAAACCCAACGGAGACCCCAAAACACGTCAAAATCACCCCAAACAAGAACGGCATCACCCCCAAAACTGGAAGAAAATCCCCCAAAACCATGGATCCACCCCCAAACCACTCTAAACCTACCTGATGTTCTCCAAAACCCACAATTTACAATTTTACACCATGATGACCAAAGAGAACGCAACAAAACACAACGGAGAACCCCAAACACCTCAAAAATTTCCCAAAAAACAACGGGACCACCCCAAGAAACAGAAGGAAACCCCCAAAAACATGACTCTGCCCCAAAAGTCCCCC
Organism: Aythya marila; assembly: GCF_965140915.1. Lineage (NCBI taxonomy): Eukaryota > Metazoa > Chordata > Aves > Anseriformes > Anatidae > Aythya > Aythya marila. The sequence continues at coordinate 3,644,394 of NC_139069.1, forward strand.
TAAACCTACCTGATGTTCTCCAAAACCCACAACCTTCACTTTTCCACCGTGATGACCAACAAGAACCCAAATAAAACCCAACGGAGACCCCAAAACACGTCAAAAACACCCCAAAAAAGAACTGCATCACACCAAAACTGGAAGAAAATCCCCCAAAACCACAGATCCACCCCAAAAAGACCCTAAAAGTACCCGATGTTCTCTAAAACTTAGAATTTACACTTTTCCACCATGATGACCACGGAAAACCCAACGAAACACAACAGAGACCACAAAACACGTCAAAAACAACCCAAACAAGAACGGAATCAACCCAAAAAACAGAAGAAAACCCCAAATACCATGAATCCACCCCAAAAGTCCCCCTAAACCTACCTCATGTTCTCCAAAACCCACAATTTATCCTTTTCCACCATGATGACCACGGAAAACCCAACAAAACCAAACTGAGACCCCAAAACACGTCAAAAACACCCCAAAAAAGAACAGGATCACCCCCCCAGAAAAACAGAAGAAAACCCCAAATACCATGAATCCACCCCAAAAGTCCCCCTAAACCTACCTGAAGTTTATCAAAACCCGCAATTTACCTTTTTCCACCACCATGACCACAGAAAAACCAACGAAACCCAATGGAGACCCCAATACACGTCAAAACAACCCAAAAAAGAACAGGATCACCCCCTAAAAAAAAGAAAATCCCCCAAATACTATGAATCCACCCCAAAAGTCCCCCTAAACCTACCTCATGTTCTACAAAACCCACAATTTACACTTTTCCACCATAATGACAACGGAAAACCTAATGAAACCCAACGGAGACCCCAAAACATGTCAAAAACACCCCAAACAAGAACGTGATCACCCCCCAAAATGAAAGAAAACCCCAAAAAGCACGGATCCAATACAAAACCACCCTAAACATACCTGATGTTCTCCAAATCTTAAAGTCCACTCCCAACCACCATAAAAACCATTAGGAACTCCACGAAGCACAACGAAAACCACAAAACACGTTAAAAAATCACCCCAAAAGCGAACCGGATCAGAAGAAAAAACGTGATTTAACCCCCCAAAAAATCTTAAACCTACCTGATGTTCTCCAAAACCCACAATCCACTCCTATTTAACATAATGACCAACAAGAACCGAACAAAACCCAACGGAGACCCCAAAACACGTCAAGAACATCCCCCCAAAAAAAAGGGGACCGCCCCAAAACCAGAAGAAAACACTAAAAAAAAGAAGAAATCCCCCAAAACCATAGATTCACCACCAAAAAAAAAACGTTAAACTCACCTATGTTCTCCAAAATCCACAATTTACCACTTTCCAACATGATGACCAACAAGAACCCAACTAAAACCCAACGGAGACCCCAAAACACGTCAAAAACACCCCAAACAAGAACGGGATCACACCAAAAAACAGAAGAAAAGCCCAAATACCTTGAATCCACCCCAAAAGTCCCCCTAAACCTACATGAAGTTCTCCAAAACCCACAATCTACAATTTTCCACCAGGATGACAAAGGAAAACCAACGAAACCAAACGGTGACCCCAAACTATGTCAATAAAAACCCCAAAAAAGAACAGGAACACCTCCAGAAAACAGAAGAAATCCCCAAATACCATAGATCCAATCCAAACCCATCCTTAACCTACCCGATGTTCTCCAAAACCCACAATTTACACTTTTCCACCATGATGACCATGGAAAACCCAACGAAACCCATCGGACACCCCAAAAAAACGTGAAAAACACCACGAAAAAGAACAGGATCACACCCAAAACTAAAAGAAAATCCCCCAAAACCATAGATCCACCGCAAAAGAACTCTAAACATACCCGAGGTTCTCCAAAACCCACAATTTACGCTTTTCCACAACCATGACCACGGAAAACACAACAAAACCCAACGGAGACCCCTAAACACGTCAAAAACACCCCAAACAAGAACGGCATCACCCCCAAAACTGGAAGAAAATCCCCCAAAACCATGGATCCACCCCCAAACCACCCTAAACCTACCTGATGTTCTCCAAATACCAAAGTCCACACCCAACCACCAGAAAACCCATTAGGAACTCAACGAAACGCAACGGAAACACCAAAACACCACAAAAAAAACCCAAAAGCGAACAGGATCAGAAGAAAAAACGTGATTTAACCCCCAAATAATCCTTAACCTGATGTTCTCCTAAATGTACAATCCATTCCCAACCACCAGAAAACCCGATGGAAATCCAACAAAACCCAACAGAAACCCCAAAACACGTCAAAACCACACCAAAATAACTGGATCAGAAGAAAAAAAACCCAAAACTATGGATTTCCTCCCAAAACCACCCTAAACTTACTTGATCTTCTTCAAAACCCACAATCCACTCCCATTTACCTTAACGACCAACGAGAACCCAACAAAATCCAACGGAGAAGCCAAAAATGTCAAAAACACCCCAAAAAAGAACTGGTTCAACCCCAAAAAGAAAGAAAACCCCAAAAGACATAGATCCACACCAAAAATTCCCCTAAACCTACCTGATGTTCTCCAAAATCCACAATTTACAATTTTCCACCATGATGACCAACGAGAAGCCAACTAAATCCCAACGGAGACCCCAAAAAACTTCAAAAACACCCCAAAAAAGAACGGGATCACACCCAAAACAGGAGGAAAATCCCCAAATACCATAGATCCACCCCAAAAACACCGTAAACCTACCTGAAGTTCTCCAAAACCCGCAATTTACAATTTTCCACCACCATGACCACAGAAAACCCAAAGAAACCCAACGGAGACCCCAAAACACGTCAAAATCACCCCAAACAAGAACGGCATCATCCCCAAAACTGGAAGAAAATCCCCCAAAACCATGGATCCACCCCCAAACCACTCTAAACCTACCTGATGTTCTCCAAAACCCACAATTTACAATTTTACACCATGATGACCAAAGAGAACGCAACAAAACACAACGGAGAACCCCAAACACCTCAAAAATTTCCCAAAAAACAACGGGACCACCCCAAGAAACAGAAGGAAACCCCCAAAAACATGACTCTGCCCCAAAAGTCCCCCTAAACCTACCTGATGTTCTCCAAAACCCACAACCTTCACTTTTCCACCGTGATGACCAACAAGAACCCAAATAAAACCCAACGGAGACCCCAAAACACGTCAAAAACACCCCAAAAAAGAACTGCATCACACCAAAACTGGAAGAAAATCCCCCAAAACCACAGATCCACCCCAAAAAGACCCTAAAAGTACCCGATGTTCTCTAAAACTTAGAATTTACACTTTTCCACCATGATGACCACGGAAAACCCAACGAAACACAACAGAGACCACAAAACACGTCAAAAACAACCCAAACAAGAACGGAATCAACCCAAAAAACAGAAGAAAACCCCAAATACCATGAATCCACCCCAAAAGTCCCCCTAAACCTACCTCATGTTCTCCAAAACCCACAATTTATCCTTTTCCACCATGATGACCACGGAAAACCCAACAAAACCAAACTGAGACCCCAAAACACGTCAAAAACACCCCAAAAAAGAACAGGATCACCCCCCCAGAAAAACAGAAGAAAACCCCAAATACCATGAATCCACCCCAAAAGTCCCCCTAAACCTACCTGAAGTTTATCAAAACCCGCAATTTACCTTTTTCCACCACCATGACCACAGAAAAACCAACGAAACCCAATGGAGACCCCAATACACGTCAAAACAACCCAAAAAAGAACAGGATCACCCCCTAAAAAAAAGAAAATCCCCCAAATACTATGAATCCACCCCAAAAGTCCCCCTAAACCTACCTCATGTTCTACAAAACCCACAATTTACACTTTTCCACCATAATGACAACGGAAAACCTAATGAAACCCAACGGAGACCCCAAAACATGTCAAAAACACCCCAAACAAGAACGTGATCACCCCCCAAAATGAAAGAAAACCCCAAAAAGCACGGATCCAATACAAAACCACCCTAAACATACCTGATGTTCTCCAAATCTTAAAGTCCACTCCCAACCACCATAAAAACCATTAGGAACTCCACGAAGCACAACGAAAACCACAAAACACGTTAAAAAATCACCCCAAAAGCGAACCGGATCAGAAGAAAAAACGTGATTTAACCCCCCAAAAAATCTTAAACCTACCTGATGTTCTCCAAAACCCACAATCCACTCCTATTTAACATAATGACCAACAAGAACCGAACAAAACCCAACGGAGACCCCAAAACACGTCAAGAACATCCCCCCAAAAAAAAGGGGACCGCCCCAAAACCAGAAGAAAACACTAAAAAAAAGAAGAAATCCCCCAAAACCATAGATTCACCACCAAAAAAAAAACGTTAAACTCACCTATGTTCTCCAAAATCCACAATTTACCACTTTCCAACATGATGACCAACAAGAACCCAACTAAAACCCAACGGAGACCCCAAAACACGTCAAAAACACCCCAAACAAGAACGGGATCACACCAAAAAACAGAAGAAAAGCCCAAATACCTTGAATCCACCCCAAAAGTCCCCCTAAACCTACATGAAGTTCTCCAAAACCCACAATCTACAATTTTCCACCAGGATGACAAAGGAAAACCAACGAAACCAAACGGTGACCCCAAACTATGTCAATAAAAACCCCAAAAAAGAACAGGAACACCTCCAGAAAACAGAAGAAATCCCCAAATACCATAGATCCAATCCAAACCCATCCTTAACCTACCCGATGTTCTCCAAAACCCACAATTTACACTTTTCCACCATGATGACCATGGAAAACCCAACGAAACCCATCGGACACCCCAAAAAAACGTGAAAAACACCACGAAAAAGAACAGGATCACACCCAAAACTAAAAGAAAATCCCCCAAAACCATAGATCCACCGCAAAAGAACTCTAAACATACCCGAGGTTCTCCAAAACCCACAATTTACGCTTTTCCACAACCATGACCACGGAAAACACAACAAAACCCAACGGAGACCCCTAAACACGTCAAAAACACCCCAAACAAGAACGGCATCACCCCCAAAACTGGAAGAAAATCCCCCAAAACCATGGATCCACCCCCAAACCACCCTAAACCTACCTGATGTTCTCCAAATACCAAAGTCCACACCCAACCACCAGAAAACCCATTAGGAACTCAACGAAACGCAACGGAAACACCAAAACACCACAAAAAAAACCCAAAAGCGAACAGGATCAGAAGAAAAAACGTGATTTAACCCCCAAATAATCCTTAACCTGATGTTCTCCTAAATGTACAATCCATTCCCAACCACCAGAAAACCCGATGGAAATCCAACAAAACCCAACAGAAACCCCAAAACACGTCAAAACCACACCAAAATAACTGGATCAGAAGAAAAAAAACCCAAAACTATGGATTTCCTCCCAAAACCACCCTAAACTTACTTGATCTTCTTCAAAACCCACAATCCACTCCCATTTACCTTAACGACCAACGAGAACCCAACAAAATCCAACGGAGAAGCCAAAAATGTCAAAAACACCCCAAAAAAGAACTGGTTCAACCCCAAAAAGAAAGAAAACCCCAAAAGACATAGATCCACACCAAAAATTCCCCTAAACCTACCTGATGTTCTCCAAAATCCACAATTTACAATTTTCCACCATGATGACCAACGAGAAGCCAACTAAATCCCAACGGAGACCCCAAAAAACTTCAAAAACACCCCAAAAAAGAACGGGATCACACCCAAAACAGGAGGAAAATCCCCAAATACCATAGATCCACCCCAAAAACACCGTAAACCTACCTGAAGTTCTCCAAAACCCGCAATTTACAATTTTCCACCACCATGACCACAGAAAACCCAAAGAAACCCAACGGAGACCCCAAAACACGTCAAAATCACCCCAAACAAGAACGGCATCACCCCCAAAACTGGAAGAAAATCCCCCAAAACCATGGATCCACCCCCAAACCACTCTAAACCTACCTGATGTTCTCCAAAACCCACAATTTACAATTTTACACCATGATGACCAAAGAGAACGCAACAAAACACAACGGAGAACCCCAAACACCTCAAAAATTTCCCAAAAAACAACGGGACCACCCCAAGAAACAGAAGGAAACCCCCAAAAACATGACTCTGCCCCAAAAGTCCCCCTAAACCTACCTGATGTTCTCCAAAACCCACAACCTTCACTTTTCCACCGTGATGACCAACAAGAACCCAAATAAAACCCAACGGAGACCCCAAAACACGTCAAAAACACCCCAAAAAAGAACTGCATCACACCAAAACTGGAAGAAAATCCCCCAAAACCACAGATCCACCCCAAAAAGACCCTAAAAGTACCCGATGTTCTCTAAAACTTAGAATTTACACTTTTCCACCATGATGACCACGGAAAACCCAACGAAACACAACAGAGACCACAAAACACGTCAAAAACAACCCAAACAAGAACGGAATCAACCCAAAAAACAGAAGAAAACCCCAAATACCATGAATCCACCCCAAAAGTCCCCCTAAACCTACCTCATGTTCTCCAAAACCCACAATTTATCCTTTTCCACCATGATGACCACGGAAAACCCAACAAAACCAAACTGAGACCCCAAAACACGTCAAAAACACCCCAAAAAAGAACAGGATCACCCCCTAAAAAAAAGAAAATCCCCCAAATACTATGAATCCACCCCAAAAGTCCCCCTAAACCTACCTCATGTTCTACAAAACCCACAATTTACACTTTTCCACCATAATGACAACGGAAAACCTAATGAAACCCAACGGAGACCCCAAAACATGTCAAAAACACCCCAAACAAGAACGTGATCACCCCCCAAAATGAAAGAAAACCCCAAAAAGCACGGATCCAATACAAAACCACCCTAAACATACCTGATGTTCTCCAAATCTTAAAGTCCACTCCCAACCACCATAAAAACCATTAGGAACTCCACGAAGCACAACGAAAACCACAAAACACGTTAAAAAATCACCCCAAAAGCGAACCGGATCAGAAGAAAAAATGTGATTTAACCCCCCAAAAAATCTTAAACCTACCTGATGTTCTCCAAAACCCACAATCCACTCCTATTTAACATAATGACCAACAAGAACCGAACAAAACCCAACGGAGACCCCAAAACACGTCAAGAACATCCCCCCAAAAAAAAGGGGACCGCCCCAAAACCAGAAGAAAACACTAAAAAAAAGAAGAAATCCCCCAAAACCATAGATTCACCACCAAAAAAAAAACGTTAAACTCACCTATGTTCTCCAAAATCCACAATTTACCACTTTCCAACATGATGACCAACAAGAACCCAACTAAAACCCAACGGAGACCCCAAAACACGTCAAAAACACCCCAAACAAGAACGGGATCACACCAAAAAACAGAAGAAAAGCCCAAATACCTTGAATCCACCCCAAAAGTCCCCCTAAACCTACATGAAGTTCTCCAAAACCCACAATCTACAATTTTCCACCAGGATGACAAAGGAAAACCAACGAAACCAAACGGTGACCCCAAACTATGTCAATAAAAACCCCAAAAAAGAACAGGAACACCTCCAGAAAACAGAAGAAATCCCCAAATACCATAGATCCAATCCAAACCCATCCTTAACCTACCCGATGTTCTCCAAAACCCACAATTTACACTTTTCCACCATGATGACCATGGAAAACCCAACGAAACCCATCGGACACCCCAAAAAAACGTGAAAAACACCACGAAAAAGAACAGGATCACACCCAAAACTAAAAGAAAATCCCCCAAAACCATAGATCCACCGCAAAAGAACTCTAAACATACCCGAGGTTCTCCAAAACCCACAATTTACGCTTTTCCACAACCATGACCACGGAAAACACAACAAAACCCAACGGAGACCCCTAAACACGTCAAAAACACCCCAAACAAGAACGGCATCACCCCCAAAACTGGAAGAAAATCCCCCAAAACCATGGATCCACCCCCAAACCACCCTAAACCTACCTGATGTTCTCCAAATACCAAAGTCCACACCCAACCACCAGAAAACCCATTAGGAACTCAACGAAACGCAACGGAAACACCAAAACACCACAAAAAAAACCCAAAAGCGAACAGGATCAGAAGAAAAAACGTGATTTAACCCCCAAATAATCCTTAACCTGATGTTCTCCTAAATGTACAATCCATTCCCAACCACCAGAAAACCCGATGGAAATCCAACAAAACCCAACGGAAACCCCAAAACACGTCAAAACCACACCAAAATAACTGGATCAGAAGAAAAAAAACCCAAAACTATGAATTTCCTCCCAAAACCACCCTAAACTTACTTGATCTTCTTCAAAACCCACAATCCACTCCCATTTACCTTAACGACCAACGAGAACCCAACAAAATCCAACGGAGAAGCCAAAAATGTCAAAAACACCCCAAAAAAGAACTGGTTCAACCCCAAAAAGAAAGAAAACCCCAAAAGACATAGATCCACACCAAAAATTCCCCTAAACCTACCTGATGTTCTCCAAAATCCACAATTTACAATTTTCCACCATGATGACCAACGAGAAGCCAACTAAATCCCAACGGAGACCCCAAAAAACTTCAAAAACACCCCAAAAAAGAACGGGATCACACCCAAAACAGGAGGAAAATCCCCAAATACCATAGATCCACCCCAAAAACACCGTAAACCTACCTGAAGTTCTCCAAAACCCGCAATTTACAATTTTCCACCACCATGACCACAGAAAACCCAAAGAAACCCAACGGAGACCCCAAAACACGTCAAAATCACCCCAAACAAGAACGGCATCACCCCCAAAACTGGAAGAAAATCCCCCAAAACCATGGATCCACCCCCAAACCACTCTAAACCTACCTGATGTTCTCCAAAACCCACAATTTACAATTTTACACCATGATGACCAAAGAGAACGCAACAAAACACAACGGAGAACCCCAAACACCTCAAAAATTTCCCAAAAAACAACGGGACCACCCCAAGAAACAGAAGGAAACCCCCAAAAACATGACTCTGCCCCAAAAGTCCCCCTAAACCTACCTGATGTTCTCCAAAACCCACAACCTTCACTTTTCCACCGTGATGACCAACAAGAACCCAAATAAAACCCAACGGAGACCCCAAAACACGTCAAAAACACCCCAAAAAAGAACTGCATCACACCAAAACTGGAAGAAAATCCCCCCAAACCACAGATCCACCCCAAAAAGACCCTAAAAGTACCCGATGTTCTCTAAAACTTAGAATTTACACTTTTCCACCATGATGACCACGGAAAACCCAACGAAACACAACAGAGACCACAAAACACGTCAAAAACAACCCAAACAAGAACGGAATCAACCCAAAAAACAGAAGAAAACCCCAAATACCATGAATCCACCCCAAAAGTCCCCCTAAACCTACCTCATGTTCTCCAAAACCCACAATTTATCCTTTTCCACCATGATGACCACGGAAAACCCAACAAAACCAAACTGAGACCCCAAAACACGTCAAAAACACCCCAAAAAAGAACAGGATCACCCCCCCAGAAAAACAGAAGAAAACCCCAAATACCATGAATCCACCCCAAAAGTCCCCCTAAACCTACCTGAAGTTTATCAAAACCCGCAATTTACCTTTTTCCACCACCATGACCACAGAAAAACCAACGAAACCCAATGGAGACCCCAATACACGTCAAAACAACCCAAAAAAGAACAGGATCACCCCCTAAAAAAAAGAAAATCCCCCAAATACTATGAATCCACCCCAAAAGTCCCCCTAAACCTACCTCATGTTCTACAAAACCCACAATTTACACTTTTCCACCATAATGACAACGGAAAACCTAATGAAACCCAACGGAGACCCCAAAACATGTCAAAAACACCCCAAACAAGAACGTGATCACCCCCCAAAATGAAAGAAAACCCCAAAAAGCACGGATCCAATACAAAACCACCCTAAACATACCTGATGTTCTCCAAATCTTAAAGTCCACTCCCAACCACCATAAAAACCATTAGGAACTCCACGAAGCACAACGAAAACCACAAAACACGTTAAAAAATCACCCCAAAAGCGAACCGGATCAGAAGAAAAAACGTGATTTAACCCCCCAAAAAATCTTAAACCTACCTGATGTTCTCCAAAACCCACAATCCACTCCTATTTAACATAATGACCAACAAGAACCGAACAAAACCCAACGGAGACCCCAAAACACGTCAAGAACATCCCCCCAAAAAAAAGGGGACCGCCCCAAAACCAGAAGAAAACACTAAAAAAAAGAAGAAATCCCCCAAAACCATAGATTCACCACCAAAAAAAAAACGTTAAACTCACCTATGTTCTCCAAAATCCACAATTTACCACTTTCCAACATGATGACCAACAAGAACCCAACTAAAACCCAACGGAGACCCCAAAACACGTCAAAAACACCCCAAACAAGAACGGGATCACACCAAAAAACAGAAGAAAAGCCCAAATACCTTGAATCCACCCCAAAAGTCCCCCTAAACCTACATGAAGTTCTCCAAAACCCACAATCTACAATTTTCCACCAGGATGACAAAGGAAAACCAACGAAACCAAACGGTGACCCCAAACTATGTCAATAAAAACCCCAAAAAAGAACAGGAACACCTCCAGAAAACAGAAGAAATCCCCAAATACCATAGATCCAATCCAAACCCATCCTTAACCTACCCGATGTTCTCCAAAACCCACAATTTACACTTTTCCACCATGATGACCATGGAAAACCCAACGAAACCCATCGGACACCCCAAAAAAACGTGAAAAACACCACGAAAAAGAACAGGATCACACCCAAAACTAAAAGAAAATCCCCCAAAACCATAGATCCACCGCAAAAGAACTCTAAACATACCCGAGGTTCTCCAAAACCCACAATTTACGCTTTTCCACAACCATGACCACGGAAAACACAACAAAACCCAACGGAGACCCCTAAACACGTCAAAAACACCCCAAACAAGAACGGCATCACCCCCAAAACTGGAAGAAAATCCCCCAAAACCATGGATCCACCCCCAAACCACCCTAAACCTACCTGATGTTCTCCAAATACCAAAGTCCACACCCAACCACCAGAAAACCCATTAGGAACTCAACGAAACGCAACGGAAACACCAAAACACCACAAAAAAACCCCAAAAGCGAACAGGATCAGAAGAAAAAACGTGATTTAACCCCCAAATAATCCTTAACCTGATGTTCTCCTAAATGTACAATCCATTCCCAACCACCAGAAAACCCGATGGAAATCCAACAAAACCCAACAGAAACCCCAAAACACGTCAAAACCACACCAAAATAACTGGATCAGAAGAAAAAAAAACCAAAACTATGGATTTCCTCCCAAAACCACCCTAAACTTACTTGATCTTCTTCAAAACCCACAATCCACTCCCATTTACCTTAACGACCAACGAGAACCCAACAAAATCCAACGGAGAAGCCAAAAATGTCAAAAACACCCCAAAAAAGAACTGGTTCAACCCCAAAAAGAAAGAAAACCCCAAAAGACATAGATCCACACCAAAAATTCCCCTAAACCTACCTGATGTTCTCCAAAATCCACAATTTACAATTTTCCACCATGATGACCAACGAGAAGCCAACTAAATCCCAACGGAGACCCCAAAAAACTTCAAAAACACCCCAAAAAAGAACGGGATCACACCCAAAACAGGAGGAAAATCCCCAAATACCATAGATCCACCCCAAAAACACCGTAAACCTACCTGAAGTTCTCCAAAACCCGCAATTTACAATTTTCCACCACCATGACCACAGAAAACCCAAAGAAACCCAACGGAGACCCCAAAACACGTCAAAATCACCCCAAACAAGAACGGCATCACCCCCAAAACTGGAAGAAAATCCCCCAAAACCATGGATCCACCCCCAAACCACTCTAAACCTACCTGATGTTCTCCAAAACCCACAATTTACAATTTTACACCATGATGACCAAAGAGAACGCAACAAAACACAACGGAGAACCCCAAACACCTCAAAAATTTCCCAAAAAACAACGGGACCACCCCAAGAAACAGAAGGAAACCCCCAAAAACATGACTCTGCCCCAAAAGTCCCCCTAAACCTACCTGATGTTCTCCAAAACCCACAACCTTCACTTTTCCACCGTGATGACCAACAAGAACCCAAATAAAACCCAACGGAGACCCCAAAACACGTCAAAAACACCCCAAAAAAGAACTGCATCACACCAAAACTGGAAGAAAATCCCCCAAAACCACAGATCCACCCCAAAAAGACCCTAAAAGTACCCGATGTTCTCTAAAACTTAGAATTTACACTTTTCCACCATGATGACCACGGAAAACCCAACGAAACACAACAGAGACCACAAAACACGTCAAAAACAACCCAAACAAGAACGGAATCAACCCAAAAAACAGAAGAAAACCCCAAATACCATGAATCCACCCCAAAAGTCCCCCTAAACCTACCTCATGTTCTCCAAAACCCACAATTTATCCTTTTCCACCATGATGACCACGGAAAACCCAACAAAACCAAACTGAGACCCCAAAACACGTCAAAAACACCCCAAAAAAGAACAGGATCACCCCCCCAGAAAAACAGAAGAAAACCCCAAATACCATGAATCCACCCCAAAAGTCCCCCTAAACCTACCTGAAGTTTATCAAAACCCGCAATTTACCTTTTTCCACCACCATGACCACAGAAAAACCAACGAAACCCAATGGAGACCCCAATACACGTCAAAACAACCCAAAAAAGAACAGGATCACCCCCTAAAAAAAAGAAAATCCCCCAAATACTATGAATCCACCCCAAAAGTCCCCCTAAACCTACCTCATGTTCTACAAAACCCACAATTTACACTTTTCCACCATAATGACAACGGAAAACCTAATGAAACCCAACGGAGACCCCAAAACATGTCAAAAACACCCCAAACAAGAACGTGATCACCCCCCAAAATGAAAGAAAACCCCAAAAAGCACGGATCCAATACAAAACCACCCTAAACATACCTGATGTTCTCCAAATCTTAAAGTCCACTCCCAACCACCATAAAAACCATTAGGAACTCCACGAAGCACAACGAAAACCACAAAACACGTTAAAAAATCACCCCAAAAGCGAACCGGATCAGAAGAAAAAACGTGATTTAACCCCCCAAAAAATCTTAAACCTACCTGATGTTCTCCAAAACCCACAATCCACTCCTATTTAACATAATGACCAACAAGAACCGAACAAAACCCAACGGAGACCCCAAAACACGTCAAGAACATCCCCCCAAAAAAAAGGGGACCGCCCCAAAACCAGAAGAAAACACTAAAAAAAAGAAGAAATCCCCCAAAACCATAGATTCACCACCAAAAAAAAAACGTTAAACTCACCTATGTTCTCCAAAATCCACAATTTACCACTTTCCAACATGATGACCAACAAGAACCCAACTAAAACCCAACGGAGACCCCAAAACACGTCAAAAACACCCCAAACAAGAACGGGATCACACCAAAAAACAGAAGAAAAGCCCAAATACCTTGAATCCACCCCAAAAGTCCCCCTAAACCTACATGAAGTTCTCCAAAACCCACAATCTACAATTTTCCACCAGGATGACAAAGGAAAACCAACGAAACCAAACGGTGACCCCAAACTATGTCAATAAAAACCCCAAAAAAGAACAGGAACACCTCCAGAAAACAGAAGAAATCCCCAAATACCATAGATCCAATCCAAACCCATCCTTAACCTACCCGATGTTCTCCAAAACCCACAATTTACACTTTTCCACCATGATGACCATGGAAAACCCAACGAAACCCATCGGACACCCCAAAAAAACGTGAAAAACACCACGAAAAAGAACAGGATCACACCCAAAACTAAAAGAAAATCCCCCAAAACCATAGATCCACCGCAAAAGAACTCTAAACATACCCGAGGTTCTCCAAAACCCACAATTTACGCTTTTCCACAACCATGACCACGGAAAACACAACAAAACCCAACGGAGACCCCTAAACACGTCAAAAACACCCCAAACAAGAACGGCATCACCCCCAAAACTGGAAGAAAATCCCCCAAAACCATGGATCCACCCCCAAACCACCCTAAACCTACCTGATGTTCTCCAAATACCAAAGTCCACACCCAACCACCAGAAAACCCATTAGGAACTCAACGAAACGCAACGGAAACACCAAAACACCACAAAAAAACCCCAAAAGCGAACAGGATCAGAAGAAAAAACGTGATTTAACCCCCAAATAATCCTTAACCTGATGTTCTCCTAAATGTACAATCCATTCCCAACCACCAGAAAACCCGATGGAAATCCAACAAAACCCAACGGAAACCCCAAAACACGTCAAAACCACACCAAAATAACTGGATCAGAAGAAAAAAAAACCAAAACTATGGATTTCCTCCCAAAACCACCCTAAACTTACTTGATCTTCTTCAAAACCCACAATCCACTCCCATTTACCTTAACGACCAACGAGAACCCAACAAAATCCAACGGAGAAGCCAAAAATGTCAAAAACACCCCAAAAAAGAACTGGTTCAACCCCAAAAAGAAAGAAAACCCCAAAAGACATAGATCCACACCAAAAATTCCCCTAAACCTACCTGATGTTCTCCAAAATCCACAATTTACAATTTTCCACCATGATGACCAACGAGAAGCCAACTAAATCCCAACGGAGACCCCAAAAAACTTCAAAAACACCCCAAAAAAGAACGGGATCACACCCAAAACAGGAGGAAAATCCCCAAATACCATAGATCCACCCCAAAAACACCGTAAACCTACCTGAAGTTCTCCAAAACCCGCAATTTACAATTTTCCACCACCATGACCACAGAAAACCCAAAGAAACCCAACGGAGACCCCAAAACACGTCAAAATCACCCCAAACAAGAACGGCATCACCCCCAAAACTGGAAGAAAATCCCCCAAAACCATGGATCCACCCCCAAACCACTCTAAACCTACCTGATGTTCTCCAAAACCCACAATTTACAATTTTACACCATGATGACCAAAGAGAACGCAACAAAACACAACGGAGAACCCCAAACACCTCAAAAATTTCCCAAAAAACAACGGGACCACCCCAAGAAACAGAAGGAAACCCCCAAAAACATGACTCTGCCCCAAAAGTCCCCCTAAACCTACCTGATGTTCTCCAAAACCCACAACCTTCACTTTTCCACCGTGATGACCAACAAGAACCCAAATAAAACCCAACGGAGACCCCAAAACACGTCAAAAACACCCCAAAAAAGAACTGCATCACACCAAAACTGGAAGAAAATCCCCCAAAACCACAGATCCACCCCAAAAAGACCCTAAAAGTACCCGATGTTCTCTAAAACTTAGAATTTACACTTTTCCACCATGATGACCACGGAAAACCCAACGAAACACAACAGAGACCACAAAACACGTCAAAAACAACCCAAACAAGAACGGAATCAACCCAAAAAACAGAAGAAAACCCCAAATACCATGAATCCACCCCAAAAGTCCCCTAAACCTACCTGAAGTTCTCCAAAACCCACAATCTACACTTTTCCACCACGATGAAAACGGAAAACCCAACGAAACCCAACGGAGACCACAAAACACGTCAAAAACACCCCAAACAAGAACGGGATCAACACAAAAAAAACCAAAAGAAAACCCCAAAAGCCAAAGATCCACCCCAAAAGTCCCCCTAAACATACCTGAAGTTCTCCAAAACCCACAATTTACACTTTTCCACCATGATGACCACGGAAAACCCAACGAAACCCAATGGAGACCCCTAAAACAAGTCAAAAACACCACAAACAAGAATTGGATCACCCCCAAAAACGAAAGAAAATTCCCAAAAACCATGGATCCACCCAAAAAACACCCTAAACCTACCTGATGTTCTCCAAAACCCACAATTTAACCTCTTCCTCCATGATGACCACGGAAAACCCAACGAAACACAATGGAGACCACAAAACACGTCAAAAACACCCCAAAAAAGAACTGCATCACCCTAAAAAGAGAAGGAAAGCCCAAATACCATGAATCCACCCCAAAAGTCCCCTAAACCTACCTGAAGTTCTCCAAAACCCACAATCTACACTTTTCCACCATGATGACCACGGAAAACCCAACAAAACCTAATGGAGACCCGAAAACAAGTCAAAAACACCCCAAACAAGAACGGGATCACCCCCAAAAACGAAAGAAAATCTCCCAAAACCATGGATACACCCTAAAACAACCCTAAACCTACCTGATGTTCTCCAAAACCCACAATTTACAATTTTACACCACCATGACCGCGGAAAACCCAACAAAACCCAATGGAGACCACAAAACACGTCAAAAACACCCCAAAAAAGAACTGCATCACCCCAAAAAACAGAAGAAAAACCCATATACCATGAATCCACCCCAAAAGACTCCCTAAACGTACCGGAAGTTCTCTAAAACCCACAGTCTACACTTTTCCAACACGATGACAACGGAAAACCTAACGAAACCCAACGGAGACCCCAAAACATGTCAAAAACACCCCAAAAAAGAACAGGATCGACACAAAAAATGAAAGAAAACCCCAAAAGCCATAGATCCACCCCAAAAGTCCCCCTAAACCTACCTGATGTTCTCCAAATCCCAAAGTCCACACCCAACCACCAGAAAACCCATTAGGAACTCAACGAAATGCAACGGAAACACCAAAACACCTCAAAAACACCCCAAAAGTGAACAGGATCAGAAGAAAAAACGTGATTTAACCCCCAAATAACCCTTAAACCTACCTGATGTTCTCCTAAATGTACAATGCACTCCCAACCACCAGAAAACCCAATGGAAACCCAACAAAACCCAACGGAGACCCCAAAACACGTCAAAAACACCCCAAAAAAGAACTGGTTCAACCCCAAAAAGAAAGAAAACCCGAAAAGCCATAGATCCACACCAAAAATCCCACTAAACCTACCTGATGTTCTCCAAAACCCACAATTTACACTTTTCCACCACCATGACCACGGAAAAACCAACATAACTCAATGGAGACCACAAAACATGTCAAAAACACCCCAAACAAGAACTGCATCACCCCAAAAAACCTAAGAAAACCCCAAATACCATACATCCACCACAAAAGTCCCCCAAAACCTACCTGAAGTTCTCCAAAACCCACAATCTAAACTTTTCCACCATGATGACCACGGAAAACACAACGAAACCCAACGGAGACCCAAAAACACGTCAAAAACACCCCCAAAAAAGAACGGGATCACTCCAAAAACAGAAGAAAACCCTAAAAAACAGAAGAAATCCCCCAAAACCATAGATTCAACCCAAAAAAGAACAGGATCACCACAATAAAAAACGAAAGAAAACCCCAAATACCATGGATCCACCCCAAAACAACCCTAAACCTGCCTGACGTTCTCCAAAACCCACAATTTACCCTTTTCCTCAACGATAACCATGGAAAACCAAAGGAAACCCAACGGAGACCACAAAACACGTCAAAAACACCCCAAAAAAGAACGGGATGACCCCCAAAACTGGAAGAAAATAACCCCAAAATCATAGATCCACCCCAAAACCACCCTAAACCTACTTGATGTTCTCCAAATCCCAAAGTCCACTCCCAACCACCAGAAAACCCATTAGGAACTCAACGAAACGCAACGGACACCCCAAAACACGACAAAAACACCCCAAAAATGAACTGGATCAGAAGAAAAAAAAAAAAAACAAAAAAAAAAAACTATGAATTTCCTCCCAAAACCACCCTAAACTCACCTGATCTTCTCCAAAACCCACAATACACTCCCATTTACATTAACGAGCAACAAGAACACAACAAAACCCAACAGAGACCCCAAAATAATCAAAAACAACCCAAACAAGAACGGGATATCCCCAAAAAAGAAAGAAAACCACAAAAACAATAGGTCCACCTCAAAACCACCCTAAACCTACCTCATCTTCTCCAAAACACACAATTTAATCTTTTCCACAACGATGACCATGGAAAAACCAAGGAAACCCAACGGAGACCCCAAAACACGTCAAAAGCACCCCAAAAAAGAACGGGATGACCCCCAAAATTGGAAGAAAATAACCCCAAAATCATAGATCCACACCAAAACCACCCTAAACCTAACTGATCTTCTCCAAAACCCACAATTTACAATTTTCCACCATGATGACCACGGAAAACACAACGAAACCCAACGGAGACCCCAAAACACGTCAAAAACACCACAAAACAGAACAGGATCACCCCCTAAAACGAAAGAAAACTGTAAAAGCCATAGATCCACCCCAAAACCCCCACTAAACCTCCCTGATGTTCTCCAAAACCCACAATTTACGCTTTTTTCACCGTGATGACCATGGAAAACCAAAGGAAACCCAACGGAGAAACCAAAACACGTCAAAAACACCCCAAAAAAGAACTGGATCAGAAGTAAAAAAAACCACAAAACTATGAATTTTTCTAAAAAACTACCCTAAACCTACCTGATCTTCTCCAAAACCCACAATTTACACTTTTCCACAACGATGACCATGGAAAACCCAAGGAAACCCAACGGAGACCCCAAAACACGTCAAAAGCACCCCAGAAAAGAACGGGATGACCCCCAAAACTGGAAGAAAATAACCCCAAAATCATACATCCACCCCAAAACCACCCTAAACCTACCTGATCTTCTCCAAAACCCACAATCCACTCACATTTACCTTAACGACAAACGAGAACTCAACGAAACCCAACGGAGACCCAAAAACACGTCAAAAACACCCCAAAAAACAACTGGTTCAACCCCAAAAACGAAAGAAACTCCTAAAAACCATAGATCCATACCAGAACCACACTAAACCTACCTGATGTGCTCCAAAACCCACAATTTACAATTTTCCACCATGATGACCACGGAAAACACAATGAAACCCAACGGAGACCACAAAACACGTCAAAAACACCCCAAAAAAGAACAGGATCATCTCCAAAAACGAAAGAAAACACCAAAAGCCATAGATCCACACCAAAAGTCCCCCTAAACCTACCTGATGTTCTCCAAAACCCACAATTTATCCTGTTACATCATGATGACCAACAAGAACCCAACGAAACCAAACGTAGACCACAAAACACAACAGAAAAAAAAACCATAAAGAACGGGATCACCCCAAAAACTGGAAGAATATCCCCCAAAACCATAGAACCACCCCAAAAGTCCCCCTAAACCTACCCGATGTTCTCCAAAACCCACAATTTACTCTTTTTCACCATGATGACCATGGAAAACCAAAGGAAACCCAACGGAGACCCCAAAACAAGTCAAAAACACCCCAAACAAGAACGGGATGACCCCCAAAACTGGAAGAAAATAACCCCAAAATCATAGATCCACCCCAAAACCACCCTAAACCTACTTGATGTTCTCCAAAACCCACAATTTACAATTTTCCACCATGATGACCACGGAAAACACAACGAAACCCAACGGAGACCCCAAAACACGTCAAAAACACCCCAAAAAAGAACGGGATGACCCCCAAAACTGGAACAAAATAACCCCAAAATCATAGATCCACCCCAAAACCACCCTAAACCTACTTGATGTTCTCCAAATCCCAAAGTCCACTCCCAACCACCAGAAAACCCATATAGGAACTCAACGAAATGCAACGGACACCCCAAAACACGTCAAAAACACCCCAAAAATGAACTGGATCAGAAGAAAAAAAAAAAACAAAAACTATGATTTTCCTCCCAAAACCACCCTAAACTCACCTGATCTTCTCCAAAACCCACAATCCACTCCCATTTACATTAACGAGCAACGAGAACACAACAAAACCCAACGGAGACCACAAAACAAGTCAAAAACACCCCAAACAAGAACGGGATAACCCCTAAATTAAGAAAGAAAACCCCAAAAAACATAGATCCAAACCAGAACCACACTAAACCTACCTGATGTGCTCCAAAACCCACAATTTACAATTTTCCACCATGACGACCACGGAAAACACAACGAAACCCAACGGAGACCCCAAAACACGTCAAAAACACCCCAAAAAAGAACAGGATCACCCCCTAAAACGAAAGAAAACTCTAAAAGCCATAGATCCACCCCAAAACCCCCACTAAACCTACCTGATGTTCTCCAAAACCCACAATTTACACTTTTTTCACCGTGATGACCATGGAAAACCAAACGAAACTCAAGGGAGAAACAAAAACACGTCAAAAACACCCCAAAAATGAACTGGATCAGAAGTACAAAACCCCAAAACTATGAATTTTTCTACAAAAACACCCTAAACCTACCTGATCTTCTCCAAAACCCACAATCCACTCCCATTTACATTAACGAGCAACGAGAACCCAACAAAACCCAACGGAGACCCCAAAACAAGTCAAAAACACCCCAAACAAGAACGGGATAACCCCTAAATTAAGAAAGAAAACCCCAAAAACCGTAGATCCACCCCAAAACCACCCTAAACCTACCTGACGTTCTCCAAAACCCACAATTTAGCCTTTTCCAAAACGATAACCACGGAAAACCAAAGGAAACCCAACGGAGACCACAAAACACGTCAAAAACACCCCAAAAAAGAACGGGATGACCCCCAAAACTGGAAGAAAATAACCCCAAAATCATAGATCCACCCCAAAACCACCCTAAACCTACTTGATGTTCTCCAAATCCCAAAGTCCACTCCCAACCACCAGAAAACCCATTTGGAACTCAACGAAACGCAACGGACACCCCAAAACACGTCAAAAACACCCCAAAAATGAACTGGATCAGAAGTAAAAACAAAAACAAAAACTATGAATTTCCTCCCAAAACCACCCTAAACTCACCTGATCTTCTCCAAAACCCACAATACACTCCCATTTACCTTAACGAGCAACAAGAACACAACAAAACCCAACAGAGACCCCAAAATAATCAAAAACACCCCAAACAAGAACGGGATATCCCCAAAAAAGAAAGAAAACCACAAAAACAATAGATCCACCCCAAAACCACCCTAAACCTACCTGATCTTCTCCAAAACCCACAATTTACAATTTTCCACCATGATGACCACGGAAAACACAACAAAACCCAACGGAGACCCCAAAACACGTCAAAAACACCACAAAACAGAACAGGATCACCCCCTAAAACGAAAGAAAAATCTAAAAGCCATAGATCCACCCCAAAACCCCCACTAAACCTACCTGATGTTCTCCAAAACCCACAATTTACTCTTTTTCACCGTGATCACCATGGAAAACCAAACGAAACCCAACGGAGAAACCAAAACACGTCAAAAACACCCCAAAAAAGAACTGGATCAGAAGTACAAAACCCCAAAACTATGAATTTTTCTACAAAAACACCCTAAACCTACCTGATCTTCTCCAAAACCCACAATCCACTCCCATTTACCTTAACGAGCAACGAGAACACAACAAAACCCAACGGAGACCACAAAACAAGTCAAAAACACCCCAAACAAGAACGGGATAACCCCTAAATTAAGAAAGAAAACCCCAAAAACCGTAGATCCACCCCAAAACCACCCTAAACCTACCTGACGTTCTCCAAAACCCACAATTTACCCTTTTCCACAACGATAACCATGGAAAACCAAAGGAAACCCAACGGAGACCACAAAACACGTCAAAAACACCCCAAAAAAGAACGGGATGACCCCCAAAACTGGAAGAAAATAACCCCAAAATCATAGATCCACCCCAAAACCACCCTAAACCTACTTGATGTTCTCCAAAACCCAAAATTTACTTCTTTCCACAACGATGACCATGGAAAACCCAAAGAAAACCAAACGGAGACCCCAAAACACATCAAAAGCACCCCAAAAAAGTACGGGATCACCCCCAAAAATGGAAGAAAATAACCCCAAAATCATAGATCCACCCCAAAACCACCCTAACCCTACCTGATGTTCTCCAAAACCCACAATTTACAATTTTCCACCATGATGACCACGGAAAACACAACGAAACCCAACGGACACCCCAAAACACGTCAAAAACACCCCAAAAAAAAAACAGGATCACCCCGTAAAAAGAAAGAAAACTCTAAAAGCCATAGATCCACCCCAATACCCCCCCTAAACCTACCTGATGTTCTCCAAAACCCACAATTTACTCTTTTTCACCATGATGACCATGGAAAACCAAACGAAACCCAACGGAGACCACAAAACACGTCAAAAACACCCCAAAAAAAGAACAGGATCATCTCCAAAAACGAAAGAAAAACACCAAAAGCCATAGATCCACACCAAAAGTCCCCCTAAACCTACCTGATCTTCTCCAAAACCCACAATTTATCCTGTTACATCATGATGACCAACAAGAACCCAACGAAACCAAACGTAGACCACAAAACACTTAAAAAAAAAAAAAACATAAAGAACGGGATCACCCCAAAATCTGGAAGAATATCCCCCAAAACCATAGAACCACCCCAAAAGTCCCCCTAAACCTACCCGATGTTCTCCAAAACCCACAATTTACTCTTTTTCACCATGATGACCATGGAAAACCAAACGAAACCCAACGGAGACCAAAAAACAAGTCAAAAACACCCCAAACAAGAACGGGATAACCCCTAAAAAAAGAAAGAAAACCCCAAAAACAATAGATTCACACCAAAAACACCCTACACCTACCTGATGTTCTCCCAAACCCACAATTTACAATTTTCCACCATGATGACCACGGAAAACACAACGAAACCCAACGGAGACCACAAAACACGTCAAAAACACCCCAAAAAAGTAGGATGACCCCCAAAAATGGAAGAAAATAACCCCAAAATCATAGATCCACCCCAAAACCACCCTAACCCTACCTGATGTTCTCCAAAACCCACAATTTACAATTTTCCACCATGATGACCACGGAAAACACAACGAAACCCAACGGAGACCACAAAACACGTCAAAAACACCCCAAAAAAAGAACAGGATCATCTCCAAAAACGAAAGAAAACACCAAAAGCCATAGATCCACACCAAAAGTCCCCCTAAACCTACCTGATCTTCTCCAAAACCCACAATTTATCCTGTTACATCATGATGACCAACAAGAACCCAACGAAACCAAACGTAGACCACAAAACACATCAGAAAAAAAAAAAACATAAAGAACGGGATCACCCCAAAATCTGGAAGAATATCCCCCAAAACCATAGAACCACCCCAAAAGTCCCCCTAAACCTACCCGATGTTCTCCAAAACCCACAATTTACTCTTTTTCACCATGATGACCATGGAAAACCAAACGAAACCCAACGGAGACCCCAAAACAAGTCAAAAACACCCCAAACAAGAACGGGATAACCCCTAAAAAAAGAAAGAAAACCCCAAAAACAATAGATCCACACCAAAACCACCCTACACCTACCTGATGTTCTCCAAAACCCACAATTTACAATTTTCCACCATGATGACCACGGAAAACACAACGAAACCCAACGGAGACCACAAAACACGTCAAAAACACCCCAAAAAAGAACGGGATGACCCCCAAAACTGGAAGAAAATAACCCCAAAATCATAGATCCACCCCAAAACCACCCTAAACCTACTTGATGTTCTCCAAATCCCAAAGTCCACTCCCAACCACCAGAAAACCCATTAAGAACTCAACGAAATGCAACAAACACCCCAAAACACGTCAAAAACACCCCAAAAATGAACTGGATCAGAAGAAAAAAAAAAACAAAAACTATGATTTTCCTCCCAAAACCACCCTAAACTCACCTGATCTTCTCCAAAACCCACAATCCACTCCCATTTACATTAACGAGCAACGAGAACACAACAAAACCCAACAGAGACCCCAAAACAATCAAAAACACCCCAAACAAGAACGGGATATCCCCAATAAAGAAAGAAAACCACAAAAAACATAGATCCAAACCAGAACCACACTAAACCTACCTGATCTTCTCCAAAACCCACAATTTACAATTTTCCACCATGATGACCACGGAAAACACAACGAAACCCAACGGAGACCCCAAAACATGTCAAAAACACCCCAGAAAAGAACAGGATCACCCCCTAAAACGAAAGAAAACTCTAAAAGCCATAGATCCACCCCAAAACCCCCACTAAACCTACCTGATGTTCTCCAAAACCCACAATTTACTCTTTTTCACCGTGATCACCATGGAAAACCAAACGAAACCCAACGGAGAAACCAAAACACGTCAAAAACACCCCAAAAAAGAACTGGATCAGAAGTACAAAACCCCAAAAACTATGAATTTTTCTACAAAAACACCCTAAACCTACCTGATCTTCTCCAAAACCCACAATCCACTCCCATTTACCTTAACGAGCAACGAGAAGACAACAAAACCCAACGGAGACCACAAAACAAGTCAAAAACACCCCAAACAAGAACGGGATAACCCCTAAATTAAGAAAGAAAACCCCAAAAACCGTAGATCCACCCCAAAACCACCCTAAACCTACCTGACGTTCTCCAAAACCCACAATTTACCCTTTTCCACAACGATAACCATGGAAAACCAAAGGAAACCCAACGGAGACCAAAAAACAAGTCAAAAACACCCCAAAAAAGAACGGGATGACCCCCAAAACTGGAAGAAAATAACCCCAAAATCATAGATCCACCCCAAAACCACCCCTAAACCTACTTGATGTTCTCCAAAACCCAAAATTTACTTCTTTCCACAACGATGACCATGGAAAACCCAAAGAAAACCAAACGGAGACCCCAAAACACATCAAAAGCACCCCAAAAAAGAACGGGATCACCCCCAAAAATGGAAGAAAATAACCCCAAAATCATAGATCCACCCCAAAACCACCCTAACCCTACCTGATGTTCTCCAAAACCCACAATTTACAATTTTCCACCATGATGACCACGGAAAACACAACGAAACCCAACGGACACCCCAAAACACGTCAAAAACACCCCAAAAAAAAAACAGGATCACCCCGTAAAAAGAAAGAAAACTCTAAAAGCCATAGATCCACCCCAATACCCCCCCTAAACCTACCTGATGTTCTCCAAAACCCACAATTTACTCTTTTTCACCATGATGACCATGGAAAACCAAACGAAACCCAACGGAGACCACAAAACACGTCAAAAACACCCCAAAAAAAGAACAGGATCATCTCCAAAAACGAAAGAAAACACCAAAAGCCATAGATCCACACCAAAAGTCCCCCTAAACCTACCTGATGTTCTCCAAAACCCACAATTTATCCTGTTACATCATGATGACCAACAAGAACCCAACGAAACCAAACGTAGACCACAAAACACATCAGAAAAAAAAAAACCATAAAGAACGGGATCACCCCAAAATCTGGAAGAATATCCCCCAAAACCATAGAACCACCCCAAAAGTCCCCCTAAACCTACCCGATGTTCTCCAAAACCCACAATTTACTCTTTTTCACCATGATGACCATGGAAAACCAAAGGAAACCCAACGGAGACCCCAAAACAAGTCAAAAACACCCCAAACAAGAACGGGATAACCCCTAAAAAAAGAAAGAAAACCCCAAAAACAATAGATCCACACCAAAACCACCCTACACCTACCTGATGTTCTCCCAAACCCACAATTTACAATTTTCCACCATGATGACCACGGAAAACACAACGAAACCCAACGGAGACCACAAAACACGTCAAAAACACCCCAAAAAAGAACGGGATGACCCCCAAAACTGGAAGAAAATAACCCCAAAATCATAGATCCACCCCAAAACCACCCTAAACCTACTTGATGTTCTCCAAATCCCAAAGTCCACTCCCAACCACCAGAAAACCCATTAAGAACTCAACGAAATGCAACAAACACCCCAAAACACGTCAAAAACACCCCAAAAATGAACTGGATCAGAAGAAAAAAAAAAAACAAAAACTATGATTTTCCTCCCAAAACCACCCTAAACTCACCTGATCTTCTCCAAAACCCACAATCCACTCCCATTTACATTAACGAGCAACGAGAACACAACAAAACCCAACGGAGACCCCAAAACAAGTCAAAAACACCCCAAACAAGAACGGGATATCCCCAATAAAGAAAGAAAACCACAAAAAACATAGATCCAAACCAGAACCACACTAAACCTACCTGATCTTCTCCAAAACCCACAATTTACAATTTTCCACCATGATGACCACGGAAAACACAACGAAACCCAACGGAGACCCCAAAACATGTCAAAAACACCCCAAAAAAGAACAGGATCACCCCCTAAAACGAAAGAAAACTCTAAAAGCCATAGATCCACCCCAAAACCCCCACTAAACCTACCTGATGTTCTCCAAAACCCACAATTTACTCTTTTTCACCGTGATCACCATGGAAAACCAAACGAAACCCAACGGAGAAACCAAAACACGTCAAAAACACCCCAAAAAAGAACTGGATCAGAAGTACAAAACCCCAAAACTATGAATTTTTCTACAAAAACACCCTAAACCTACCTGATCTTCTCCAAAACCCACAATCCACTCCCATTTACCTTAACGAGCAACGAGAACCCAACAAAACCCAACGGAGACCACAAAACAAGTCAAAAACACCCCAAACAAGAACGGGATAACCCCTAAATTAAGAAAGAAAACCCCAAAAACCGTAGATCCACCCCAAAACCACCCTAAACCTACCTGACGTTCTCCAAAACCCACAATTTACCCTTTTCCACAACGATAACCATGGAAAACCAAAGGAAACCCAATGGAGACCACAAACACGTCAAAAACACACCAAACAAGAACGGGATGACACCAAAAAAACGATAGAAAAACTGCAAAAACCGTAGATCCAAATTAGAACCACACTAAACCTATCTGATGTTCTCCCAAAACCACAATCCACTTCCATTTACCTTAATGAGCAACGAGAACCCAACAAAACCCAACGGAGACCCCAAAACAAGTCAAAAACACCCCAAACAAGAACGGGATAACCCCTAAATTAAGAAAGAAAACCCCAAAAACCGTAGATCCACCCCAAAACCACCCTAAACCTACCTGACGTTCTCCAAAACCCACAATTTACCCTTTTCCACAACGGTAACCATGGAAAACCAAAGGAAACCCAACGGAGACCACAAAACACGTCAAAAACACCCCAAAAAAGAACGGGATGACCCCCAAAACTGGAAGAAAATAACCCCAAAATCATAGATCCACCCCAAAACCACCCTAAACCTACTTGATGTTCTCCAAATCCCAAAGTCCACTCCCAACCACCAGAAAACCCATTAAGAACTCAACGAAACGCAACGGACACCCCAAAACACGTCAAAAACACCCCAAAAATGAACTGGATCAGAAGAAAAAAAAAAAAAACAAAAACTATGATTTTCCTCCCAAAACCACCCTAAACTCACCTGATCTTCTCCAAAACCCACAATCCACTCCCATTTACATTAACGAGCAACAAGAACACAACAAAACCCAACAGAGACCCCAAAACAATCAAAAACACCCCAAACAAGAACGGGATATCCCCAAAAAAGAAAGAAAACCACAAAAACAATAGATCCACCCCAAAACCACCCTAAACCTACCTGATCTTCTCCAAAACCCACAATTTACAATTTTCCACCATGATGACCACGGAAAACACAACAAAACCCAACGGAGACCCCAAAACACGTCAAAAACACCACAAAACAGAACAGGATCACCCCCTAAAACGAAAGAAAACTCTAAAAGCCATAGATCCACCCCAAAACCCCCACTAAACCTACCTGATGTTCTCCAAAACCCACAATTTACTCTTTTTCACCGTGATCACCATGGAAAACCAAACGAAACCCAACGGAGAAACCAAAACACGTCAAAAACACCCCAAAAAAGAACTGGATCAGAAGTACAAAACCCCAAAACTATGAATTTTTCTACAAAAACACCCTAAACCTACCTGATCTTCTCCAAAACCCACAATCCACTCCCATTTACCTTAATGAGCAACGAGAACCCAACAAAACCCAACGGAGACCACAAAACAAGTCAAAAACACCCCAAACAAGAACGGGATAACCCCTAAATTAAGAAAGAAAACCCCAAAAACCGTAGATCCACCCCAAAACCACCCTAAACCTACCTGACGTTCTCCAAAACCCACAATTTACCCTTTTCCACAACGATAACCATGGAAAACCAAAGGAAACCCAACGGAGACCACAAAACACGTCAAAAACACCCCAAAAAAGAACGGGATGACCCCCAAAACTGGAAGAAAATAACCCCAAAATCATAGATCCACCCCAAAACCACCCTAAACCTACTTGATGTTCTCCAATACCCACAATTTACTTCTTTCCAAAACGATGACCATGGAAAACCCAAAGAAAACCAAACGGAGACCCCAAAACACATCAAAAGCACCCCAAAAAAGAACGGGATCACCCCCAAAAATGGAAAAAATAACCCCAAATTCATAGATGAACCCCAAAACCACCCTAACCCTACCTGATGTTCTCCAAAACCCACAATTTACAATTTTCCACCATGATGACCACGGAAAACACAACGAAACCCAACGGAGACCCCAAAACACGTCAAAAACACCCCAAAAAAGAACTGGATCAGAAGTAAAAAACCCCAAAACTATGAATTTTTCTACAAAACCACCCTCAACCTACCTGATCTTCTCCAAACCCAACAATCCACTCCCATTTACCTTAACTACCAACGAGAACCAAACAAAAACCAACGGAGACCCCAAAACAAGTCAAAAACACCTCAAACAAGAACGGGATAACCACTAAAAAAAGAAAGAAAACCCCAAAAAACGTCGATCAACCCCAAAACCACCCTAAACCTAACTGACGTTCTCCAAAACCCAAAATTTACTCTTTTCCACAACGATAACCATGGAAAACCCAAGGAAACCCAACGGAGACCCCAAAACACGTCAAAAGCACCCCAAAAAAGAACGGGATGACCTCCAAAACTGGAATAAAATAACCCCAAAATCATAGATCCACCCCAAAACCACCCTAAACCTACCTGATCTTCTCCAAAACCCACAATTTACCATTTTCCACCATGATGACCACGGAAAACACAACGAAAACCAACGGAGACCCCAAAACACGTAAAAAACACCCCAAAAAAAGGAACAGGATCACCCCCTAAAAAGAAAGAAAACACTAAAAGCCATAGATCCACCCCAACCCCCCCCCTAAACCTACCTGATGTTCTCCAAAACCCACAATTTACTCTTTTTCACCATGATGACCATGGAAAACCAAACGAAATCCAACAGAGAAAACAAAACACGTCAAAAACACCCCAAAAAAGAACTGGATCAGAAGTAAAAAAACACAAAATTATGAATTTCTCTACAAAACCACCCTAAACCTACCTGATCTTCTCCAAAACCCACAATTTACTCTTTTCCACAACGATGACCATGGAAAACCCAAGGAAACCCAACGGAGACCCCAAAACACGTCAAAAGCACCCCAAAAAAGAACGGGATGACCCCCAAAACTGGAAGAAAATAACCCCAAAATAATAGATCCACGCCAAAACCACCCTAAACCTTCCTGATGTTCTCCAAAACCCACAATTTACAATTTTCCAACATAATGACCACGGAAAACACAACGAAACCCAACGGAGACCACAAAACACGTCAAAAACACCCCAAAAAAGAACAGGATCACCCCCAAAAACGAAAGAAAACACTAAAAGCCATAGATCCACACCAAAAGTCCCCCTAAACATACCTGATGTTCTCCAAAACCCACAATTTATCCTGTTACATCATGATGACCAACAAGAACCCAACGAAACCAAACGTAGACCACAAAACACGTCAAAAACACACCAAAAAAGAACGGGATCACCCCCAAAACTGGAAGAATATCACCCAAAACCATAGAAGCACCCCAAAAGTCCCGCTAAAACCTACCCGATGTTCTCCAAAACCCACAATTTACTCTTTTTCACAGAATCACAGAATTTCCTAGGTTGGAAGAGACCTCAAGGTCATCGAGTCCAACCTCCAACCTAACGCTAACAGCCCTCCACTAAACCATATCCCTAAGCTCTACATCTAAATGTCTTTTGAAGACTTCCAGGGATGGTGACTCCACCACTTCCCTGGGCAGCCTGTTCCAGTGCCTCACAACCCTTTCAGTGAAGAAGTTCTTCCTAACATCTAACCTAAAACTCCCCTGGCTCAACTTAAACCCATTCCCCCTCGTCCTGTCACCAGGCACGTGGGAGAACAGGCCAACCCCCACCTCGCTACAGCCTCCCTTGAGGTACCTAAAAAGAGCGATAAGGTCACCCCTGAGCCTCCTCTTCTCCAGGCTGAACAAGCCCAGCTCCCTCAGCCGCTCCTCGTAGGACTTGTTCTCCAGGCCCCTCACCAGCTTCGTCGCCCTTCTCTGCACCCGCTCAAGCACCTCGATGTCCTTCTTGTAGCGAGGGGCCCAAAACTGAACACAGTACTCGAGGTGCGGCCTCACCAGAGCTGAGTACAGGGGGACGATCACCTCCCTAGCCCTGCTGGTCACACTGTTCCTAATACAAGCCAGGATGCCGTTGGCCTTCTTGGCCACCTGAGCACACTGCTGGCTCATATTCAGCCGACTATCAACCATCACTCCCAGGTCCTTCTCTGCCTGGCAGATTTCCAACCATTCCTCTCCCAGTCTGTAGCTCTGCTTGGGGTTATTGCGCCCCAGGTGCAGGACCCGGCACTTGGCCTTGTTAAACTTCATGCAGTTGACCTCAGCCCATCGGTGCAGCCTATCCAGATCCTCCTGCAGAGCTTTCCTACCCTCAAGCAGATCGACACACGCACCTAACTTGGTGTCATCTGCGAACTTACTGAGGGTGCACTCGATGCCCTCGTCCAGATCATCGATGAAGATATTAAAGAGGACCGGCCCCAGCACCGAGCCCTGGGGGACGCCACTAGTGACTGGCCTCCAACTGGACTTGGCTCCATTCACCACGACTCTTTGGGCCCGGCTATCCAGCCAGTTTCTAACCCAACGAAGCGTGCGCCAGTCCAAGCCAAGAGCAGCCAGTTTCTTGAGGAGAATGCTGTGGGAAACAGTGTCAAAAGCCTTGCTGAAGTCAAGGTAGACCACATCCACAGCCTTTCCCTCATCCACCCAGCGCGTCACTCTGTCATAGAAGGAGATCAGGTTCGTCAGGCATGACCTGCCTTTCATAAAGCCATGCTGACTGGGCCTGATCGCCTGCTTCCCCTTCAAGTGCTGCATGATGACTCTCAGGAGGATCTGCTCCATGAGCTTTCCTGGCACTGAGGTCAAACTGACAGGCCTGTAGTTTCCCGGGTCTGCCCTCCGGCCCTTCTTGTAGATGGGCGTCACGTTTGCTAGCCGCCAGTCGATTGGGACCTCCCCCGATAGCCAGGACTGTTGATAAATGATGGACAGTGGCTTGGCCAGCTCCTCTGCCAGTTCCCTCAGTACCCTTGGGTGGATCCCATCCGGCCCCATCGACTTGTGCACATCTAAGTGCCGTAGCAGGTCACCAACCAGTTCTTCATGGATAATGAGGGCCACATCCTGTTCGCCATCCCCTTCCACCAGCTCAGGGTACTGGGTATCCAGAGAACATCCGGTATTGCCGCTAAAGACTGAGGCAAAGAAGGCATTGAGCACCTCCGCCTTTTCCTCATCTCTTGTAACTAAGTTTCCCCCCGCATCCAGTAAAGGATGGAGATTCTCCTTAGTCCTCCTTTTTGTGTTGATGTATTTATAGAAACATTTTTTGTTATCTTTAACGGCAGTAGCCAGATTGAGCTCCAGATGAGCTTTGGCCTTCCTAATTTTGTCCCTGCACAGCCTCGCTACTTCTTTAAAGTCCTCCTTAGTGGCCTGCCCACTTTTCCAAAGCTTATAAACCCTCTTTTTCCTCCTAAGATCAAGCCACAATTCTCTGTTGAGCCAGGCCGGTCTTCTTCCCCGCCAGCTCGTCTTTGGGCACGTGGGTACAGACCGTTCCTGCGCCATGAAGACTTCCCTCTTGAAGATCGCCCAGCCTTCCTGGACCCCTCTGCCCTTCAGAACCGCCTCCCAAGGGACTCCACCAACCAGTGTCCTGAGCAGTTCAAAGTCAGCCCTCCGAAAGTCCAATACAGCGGTTTTACTGGTCCCCTTCCTGGCCTCGCCAAGAATAGTGAACTCCACCATTGCGTGGTCACTCTGCCCGAGACAGCTCCCGACGATCACGTCCTCCACCAGTCCTTCTCTGTTTGTGAAGAGAAGGTCTAGCGGGGCACCTCCCCTGGTAGGCTCACTAACCAGCTGTGTCAGGAAGCTATCTTCCACGCTCTCCAGAAACCTCCTAGACTGCTTTCTCAGGGCTGTGTTGTGCTTCCAGGATATGTCAGGGAAGTTGAAGTCCCCCACGAGTACAAGAGCTGATGATTTTGCAACCTCTGTCAGCTGCCTGTAGAATTCCTCATCCGTCTCCTCATCCTGGTTCGGCGGTCTATAGCAGACCCCGACCAGGACACTAGCCTTGTTGTCCCTGCCGATCCTAACCCAAAGGGACTCGACCTTGTCATTCCCAACCTCGAGTTCTACAACCTCGAAAGACTCTTTAATATAGAGAGCCACACCACCACCCCTTCTATGCTGCCTGTCCCTTCTATAGAGCTTATAGCCAGGCATTGCAGCACTCCAGTCATGAGACTGGTCCCACCACGTCTCCGTGATGGCAACCAAGTCGTAGCCTGCCTGCCGCACGATGGCTTCCAGCTCCTCCTGTTTGTTACCCATGCTGCGTGCATTGGTGTAGATGCACTTCAGCTGGGCCATTGCCTTATCCTCCGGCCTTGCCATTGTTCCCCCTGGCACAGCCCCAACAATCCTAGCCTCAGCCCCACCCCCCTTCCTACCTAGTTTAAAGCCCTCTCAATGAGCCCTGCCAGTTCCTGGCCCAGGATCCTTTTTCCCCTAAAAGATAGGGACCTGTCTGCGGCCATCAGGCCAGGTGCTGAGTAAAGTGTCCCATGATCAAAAAACCCAAGATTTCTGCGTTGGCACCAGCCCCGGAGCCACGTGTTTAACAGGTGGGCTTTCCGTGTCCTCTCTGAACCCCTCCCTGCCACCATAGGGATGGACGAAAACACCACCTGCACTCCCGCTCCATCCACTAACCGACCCAGTCCCCTAAAGTCCCTTTTGATAGCCTTGAGGCTTCTCTCTTCGATGTTATCACTGCCCGCCTGGACTATCAAAAGGGGGTAGTAGTCAGAGGGGCGTACCAGGTTAGGAAGCTTCCTGGCAACGTCCCTGACCCTGGCCCCAGGGAGACAGCAGACTTCCCTACGGGTAGGGTCAGGCCGACAAATAGGGCCCTCTGTTCCCCTAAGAATCGAGTCACCAACAACAATAACCCTCCTGTCTTTCTTGGTGGAGGCAGTCCTGAGGCGCGGAGTCGACCTCCTCGCCCCAGGCATCCTCCTGGGAACATTTGCTACCTCTTCCTCACACACCGACCTCTCAATCTCTAGGGCCTCAAACCTGTTGTGTAAGGGCACCTGGGAAGGTGGGGCCGGAAGGGGAGAGCATCGCCTGCGATGTCGAGCAGGGACCTGTTTCCATTCCTCCTCAGCTCCCAGATCCCCTCCCTCTGCCCGACGGGGACAGGGCAGGGGGTCCGCCCCCATTTGGGGTGTCTCACCTCGGCACCTCCCCTTGAGGCCCTGCAGGGAGTTACTCCAGAAGTCTATCTCCCGCTCACACTCCCTGATGGCCCTCAACCTCTCCACCTCCTCCTTGAGCTCCGCCACCATGCGGACCAGATCATCCACCTGCTCGCACCTCACGCACGCAGTTTCTCTGCCTCCCGCCGATGGCAGCAAGAGGCTCAGACACTCCATGCATCCTGTGACCTGAACTGCGGCATTTTTTAACGGGTAGTCGGTCTGCGTGTGTACTGACTTTCTGGAGAGCGCGCCGTGCCTGGTGGCGACCATTATCGCCTAGTTACGGCTGTTGTTAACGAGGTGTTGTTTGTGTGTAGGGGGAGCGCTCTGCCCTTCCTGCGCGAACTGCCGCGCTAACTGCCGCGCCACTCCCTTCTGACGCGCCACGCCCTGTTTGCCCGCCCTGGTCGCCGCGCTCCTGGTCGCTCGCGCTCCCTAAGGGCTGCTTTTGAATGGCTGGGGAGGGGGCGCTGCTGGCTCTGCCTTCACCTCGTCAGCCTCCCTCACGAGGGCTGCCGGGTCCTGGCGGCTCCCTCAAGTAGGCTCGATGCCCTCAAGTAGGCTCGATGCCGGAAAAAATTAGCCCTGCCTGGCCCGATCCCCCGCTCCGCTGCAGAACGCGTCTGCCCCGGAGCCGATCGCCTCGGCAAATGGCCATTTTCACCCTGATGACCATGGAAAACCAAACGAAACCCAACAGAGACCCCAAAACACGTCATAAACACCCCAAAAAAGAACTGGATCAGAAGTAAAAAACCCCAAAACTATGAATTTTTCTATAAAACCACCCTAAACCTACCTGATCTTCTCCGAAACCCACAATCCACTCCCATTTAACTTAACGACCAACGAAAACCAACAAAACCCAACGGAGACCCCAAAACAAGTAAAAAACACCCCAAAAAAGAACGGGATAACACCAAAAAAAACGATAGAAAACCGCAAAAACCATAGATCCAAACCAGAACCACACTAAACCTACCTGATGTTCTCCCAAACCCACAATTTACTATTTTCCACCATGATGACCACGGAAAACACAACGAAACAAAACAGAGACCCCAAAACACGTCAAAAACACCTCAAACAAGAACGAGATAACCCCAAAAATCGAAAGAAAACCCCAAAAATCATAGATCCAGACCAGAACCACCCTAAACCTACCTGATGTACTCCAAATCCCAAAGTCCACTCCCAACGACCAGAAAACCCATTAGGAACTCAACGAAACCCAACGGAGACCCCAAAACACGTCAAAAACACCACAAAAAAGAACAGGATCACCCCCTAAAACGAAAGAAAACTCTAAAAGCCATAGATCCACCCCAAAACCACCACTAAACCTACCTGATGTTCTCCAAAACCCACAATTTACAATTTTCCACCATTATGACCATGGAAAACACAACGAAACCCAACAGAGACCACAAAACACGTCAAAAACACCTCAAAAAAGAACGGGATAACCCCAAAAAACGAAAGAAAACCCCAAAAATCATAGATCCACACCAGAACCACCCTAAACCCACCTGATGTTCTCCAAATCCCAAAGTCCACTCCCAACCACCAGAAAACCCATTAAGAACTCAACGAAACGCAATGGACACCCCAAAACACGTAAAACACCCCAAAAATGAACTGGATCAGAAGAAAAAAAAAAAAAAAAAAAAAAAACTATGAATTTCCTCCCAAAACCACCCTAAACTCACCTGATCTTCTCCAAAACCCACAATCCACTCCCATTTACATTAATGAGCAACAAGAACACAACAAAACCCAACAGAGACCGCAAAACAATCAAAAACACCCCAAACAAGAACGGGATATCCCCAAAAAAGAAAGAAAACCACAAAAACAATAGATCCACCCAAAAACCCTCACTAAACCTACCTGATGTTCTCCAAAACCCACAATTTACTCTTTTTCAACATGATGACCATGGAAAACCAAACGAAACCCAACGGAGACCCAAAAACACGTCATAAACACCCCAAAAAAGAACTGGATCAGAAGTAAAAAAAAACCAAAACTATGAATTTCTCTACAAAACCACCCTAAACCTACCTGATCTTCTCCAAAACCCACAATCCACTCCCATTTACCTTAACGATCAACGAGAACCAACAAAACCCAATGGAGACCCCAAAACAAGTCAAAAACACCCCAAAAAAGAACGGGATAACACCAAAAAAACGATAGAAAACCCCAAAAACCATAGATCCAAACCAGGACCACACTAAACCTACCTGATCTTCTCCAAAACCCACAATTTACTATTTTCCAACATAATGACCAAAGAAAACACAACGAAACCCAACGGACACTCCAAAACACGTCAAAAACACCACAAAAAAGAACAGGATCACCCCCTAAAACGAAAGAAAACTCTAAAAGCCAAAGATCCACCCCAAAACCCCCACTAAACCTACCTGATGTTCTCCAAAACCCACAATTTACTCTTTTTCACCGTGCTGAACATGGAAAACACAACGAAACCAAACGGAGACCCCAAAACACGTCAAAAACACGCCAAACAAGAACGGGATATCCCCAAAAATCGAAAGAAAACCCCAAAAAACATAGATCCAAAGCAGAACCACACTAAACCTACCTGATGTTCTCCAAAAACCACAATTTACTCTTTTTCACCATGATGACCATGGAAAACAAACGAAAACCAACGGAGAAACCAACACATGTCAAAAACACCCCAGAAAAGAACTGGATCAAAAGTAAAAAAACCCAAAACAATGAATTTTTCTACAAAACCACCCTAAACCTACCTGATCTTCTCCAAAACCCACAATCCACTCCCATTTACAATAACAACCAACGAGAACCAAACAAAACCCAACGGAGACCCCAAAACACGTCAAAAACACCACAAAAAAAGAACGGGATAACCCCTAAAAAAAGAAAGAAAACCACAAAAACAATAGATCCACCCCAAAACCACCCTAAACCTACCTGATCTTCTCCAAAACCCACAATTTACTCTTTTTCACCATGATGACAATGGAAAACCATACGAAACCCAACGGAGACCCCAAAACACATCAAAAGCACCCCAAAAAAGAACGGGATCACCCCCAAAACTGGAAGAAAATAACCCCAAAATCATAGATCCACCCCAAAACCACCCTAAACTTACCTGATCTTCTCCAAAACCCACAATTTACTCTTTTTGACCATGATGACAATGGAAAACCATACGAAACCCAAACGGAGACCCCAAAACACATCAAAAGCACCCCAACAAAGAACGGGATCACCCCCAAAACTGGAAGAAAATAACCCCAAAAAGCCATAGATCCACCCCAAAAGTACCCCTAAACCTACCTGATGTTCTCCAAAACCCACAATTTACCCTTTTCCACCATGATGACCACGGAAAACACAACGAAACCCAACGGAGACCCCAAAACACGTCAAAAACACCCCAAAAAAGAACTGGATCAGAAGAAAAAAAAACACCAATCTATGAATTTTTCTACAAAACCACCCTAAACCTACCTGACGTTCTCCAAAACCCACAATTTACACTTTCCCACCATGCTGACCACGGAAAACGCAACTAAACCCAACGGAGACCCCCAAACACGTCAAAAACACACCAAAAATAACAGGATCAATCCCCAAAATGAAAGAAAACCCAAAAAGCCATAGATCCACCCCAAAAGTACCCCTAAACCTACCTGATGTTCTCCAAAACCCACAATTTACCCTTTTCCACCATGATGACCATGGAAAACCCAATGAAACACAACGGATACCCCAAAACACGTCAAAAACACCCCAAAAATAACAGG
Organism: Aythya marila; assembly: GCF_965140915.1. Taxonomy (NCBI): domain Eukaryota; kingdom Metazoa; phylum Chordata; class Aves; order Anseriformes; family Anatidae; genus Aythya; species Aythya marila. Next base: position 3,682,034 of record NC_139069.1, read on the forward strand.
ATCATTCCCCAAAATGAAAGAAAACCCCAAAAAACATAGATCCACTACAAAAGTCCCCCTAAACCAACCTGAAGTTCTCCAAAACCCACAATTTACCCTTTTCCAACACGATGACCATGGAAAACCCAATGAAACACAACGGAGACCACAAAACACGTCAAAAACACCTCAAAAAGTAAAGGATCACCCCCCCCCCCCCCCAAAAAAAAAAAAAAAGCAAAAAAACCCTGAATACCATAGATCCACCCCAAAACCACCCTAAACCTACCTGATGTTCTCCAAAACCCACAATTTACCCTTTTCCACCATGATGACCAACGAGAACCCAACAAAACCCAACAGAGACCCCAAAAAACGTCAAAAAAAAACCAGACAAGAACGGCATCACCCCCAAAACTGGAAGAAAATCCACCAAAATCATAGATCCACCCCAAAACCATCCTAAACCTACCTGATGTTCTCCAAAACCCACAATACACACCTATTTAACATAATGACCAACAAGAACACAACAAAACCCAACGGAGACCCCAAAACACGTCACAAACACCCCAAACAAGAAAAGGGTCACGCCAAAAAATAGAAGAAAACCCCAAATACCATAGATCCACCCCAAAGACACCCTAAACCTACCTGATGTTCTCCTAATCCCAAAGCACACTCCCAACCACCATAAAACACATTAGGAACTCAACGAAACGGAACGGAAACCACAAAACGCTTCAAAATCACCCGAAGAAAGGAGAGGATCACTCCCCCGAAAAGAAGAAAACCCAAATACCATGAATCCACGCGAAAAGTCCCCCTAAACCTACCTGAAGTTCTCCAAAACCCACAATTTACACTTTTCCACCATGCTGACCACGGAAAACCCAACGAAACCCAACGGAGACCCCCAAACACGTCAAAAACACACCAAAATCAACCCAGATCCGAAAAAAAAAGTACAAAAGGCCATGATTTAACCCTAAAAAAACCCTTAAACCAACCTGATATTCTCCAAAACCCACAATCCACTCCTATTTAACATAATAACAAACAAGAACCCAACAAAACCTAATGGAGACCCCAAAACACGTCAAAAACACACCAAAAAACAGGATCAACCCCGAAAAAGAAAGAAAACCCAAAAAGCCATAGATCCACCCCAAAAGTCCCCCTAAACCTACCTGAAGTTCTCCAAAACTCACAATTTACCCTTTTCCAACACGATGACCACGGAAACCCCAACAAAACCCAACGGAGACCACAAAAAACCTCAAAACAACCCCAAAATAAACATGGATCCTAAAAAAAAAAAAAAAAAAAAACGCCATAATATAACCCCAAAAAACCCTTAAACCTACCTGATGTTCTGCAAAACCCACAATCCACTCCTATTTAACATAATGACAAACAAGAACCCAACAAAACCTAATGGAGACCCCAAAACACGTCAAAAACACCCCCAAAAATATCGGCATCACACCCAAAACTGGAAGAAAATTCGCCAAAACCATAGATCAAACCCAAAACCACCCTAAACCTACCTGATGTTCTCCAAAACCCACAATACACACCTATTTAACATAATGATCAACAAGAACACAACAAAACAAAACGGAGACCCCAAAACACGTCACAAACACCCCAAACAAGAAAAGGGTCACGCCAAAAAATAGAAGAAAACCCCAAATACCATAGATCCACCCCAAAGACACCCTAAACCTACCTGATGTTCTCCAAAACCCACAATTTACCCTTTTCCACCACGATGAACACGGAAAACCCAACAAAACCCAACGGAGATCCCAAAATATGTCAAAAACACCCCAAACAAGAACGGGATCACCCCCAAAACTGGAAGAAAATCTCCAAAAAGCACGGATCCAATCCCGAAACCACTCTAAACTCACCTGATCTTCTCCAAAACCCACAATCCACACCCATTTAAATTAAGGACCAACGAGAATCCAATGAAACCCAACGGAGACGCCAAAACACATCAAAAACACACCAAAAAAGAAAGGGATCACCCCAAAAAAAAGAGAAGAAAAGCCCAAATACCAAGAATCCACCCCCAAAGTCCCCCCAAACCTACCTGATGTTCTCCAAAACCCGCAACTTACCCTTTTCCACCATGATGACCACGGAAAACCCAACGAAACCCAACGGAGACCCCAAAACACGTCAAAACCACCGCAAACACAAATGGGATCACCCAAAAACTGGAAGAAAACCCATCAAAACCATAGATCCACACCAAAACCACCCTAAACCTACCTGATCTTCTCCAAAACCCACAATTTACCCTTTTCCACCATGATGACCACGGAACACCCAACGAAACGCAACGGAGACAGCAAAACACGTCTAAAACACACCGAAAAAGAACGGGATCAGAAGAAAAAACACCAAAAACTATGAATTTCCCCCCAAAACCACACTAAACTCACCTGATCTTCTCCAAAACCCACAATCCACACCCATTTAACTTAACGACCATCGAGAACCCAATGAAACCCAAAAAAGACCGCAAAACACTTCAAAAACACCCCATAAAAGAAAGGGATCACCCCAAAACATCAGAAGAAAACCCCAAATACCAAGAATCCACCCCCAAAGTCCTCCCAAACCTACCTGATGTTCTCCAAAACCCGCAACTTACCATTTTCCACCATGATGACCACGGAAAACCAAACGAAACCCAACGGAGACCCCAAAACACGTCAAAACCACCGCAAACACGAATGGGATCACCCAAAAACTGGAAGAAAACCCCTCAAAACCATAGATCCACCCCAAAAGTACCCCTAAACCTACCTGATCTTCTCCAAAACCCACAATTTACCCTTTTCCACCATGATGACCAGGGAAAACCCAACAAAACCCAACGGAGACCCCAAAACACGTCTAAAACACCACAAAAAAGAACGGGATCAGAAGAAAAAACACCAAAAACTATGAATTCCCCCCCCCAAACCGCCGTAAACTAACCTGATCTTCTCCAAAACCCACAATCCACTCCCATTTACCTTGACGACCAACGAGAACCTAACGAAACCCAACAGAGACCGCAAAACACGCCAAACACACCCAAAAAAGAACAGAATTAACCCAAAAAATAGAACAAAATGCCAAATACCACATATCCTCCCGAAAAGCACCCTAAACCTACCTGATGTTCTCCAAAACCCACAACTTACTCTTTTCCACTAGGATGATCACGGAAAACCAAACGAAACCCAACGGAGACCACAAAACACGTCAAAAACACCCAAACAAGAACGGGATCAACAACAAAACTGGAAGAAAATCCCCCAAAACCATAGATCCACCCCAAAACCACCCTAAACCTACCTGATCTTCTCCAAAACCCACAATTTACACTTTTCCACCATGATGACCATGGAAAACCCAACGAAACCCAACGGGGACCCCAAAAAACGACAAAAACACCCCAAACATGAACGGGATCACCCCCAAAACTGGAAGAAAATCCCCAAAAAGCACGGATCCAATCCCAAAGAAACCCTAAACCTACCTGATGTTCTCCAAAACCCACAATATACTATTTTCCAACATGATGAACACGGAAAACCCAACGAAACACAACAGAGACCCCAAAACACGTAAAAAACACCCCAAACAAGAACAGGATCATCCCAAAAAAACAGAAGAAAAGCCCAAATACCATAGATCCACCCCAAAACCACCCTAAAGCTACCTGATCTTCTCCAAAACCCACAATTTACCTTTTCCAACCTGATGACCACGCAAAACCCAACGAAACACAACGTAGACCCCAAAACACGTCAAAAATACCCCCCAAAAAACAGGATCACCCCCAAAAACGAAAGAAAATCGCCAAAACAATAGATCCACCCCAAACCACCCTAAACCTAGCTGATGTTCTCCAAAACCCACCGTTTACACTTTTCCACCACGATGACCACGGAAAACGCAACAAAACCCAACGGAGACCCCAAAACATGTCAAAAACACCCCAATCAAGAGCGGGATAACCCAGAAAACTGGAAGGAAATCCCGAAAAAGCACGAATCCAATACCAAAACCACACTTAACTAACCTAATCAACTTCCAAACCCACAATCCGCACCCATTTACCTTAACGACCAACGAGAACAAAACGAAACCCAACAGGGACCCAAAAACACGTCAAAAACACCCCAAAAAATAACAGTACCACCCCAAGAAGAGAAGGAAACCCTAAAAAACAGAAGAAATCCCCCCAAACCATAGATTCACTCCCCAAAAAACCTTAAACTCACCTGATGTTCTCCAAACACCACCATTTAACTTTTTCCACCATCATGACCAACAAGAACCCAACAAAACCCAAAGAGACCCCCAAACACCTCAAAAACTTCCCAAAAATGTACGGGACCACCCCAAAAATACAGAAGAAAACCGCAAAAACCATGAATCTGCCCTAAAAGTCCCCCTAAACCTACGTGATGTTCTCCAAAACCCACAATTTACACTTTTCCAACATGATGACCACGGAAAACCCAACAAAACCCAACGGAGACCCCAAAACATGTCAAAAATACCCTAAAAAAGAACTGGATCAGAAGAAAAAACACAAATACTATGAATTTCCCCCCAACACCACCCTAAACTCACGTGATCTTCTCCAAAACCTAAAATCCACTCCCATTTACCTTAACGACCAACAAGAACCCAACGAAACCCAATGGAGACCGCAAAACACGTCAAACATAACACAAAAAAGAACAGGATCACACCAAAAAACTGGAAGAAAATCCCAAATACCATAGATCCACCCCAATACCACCCTAAACCTACCTGATGTTCTCCAAAACCCACAATTTACACTTTTCCACCATGATGAACACGGAAAACCCAACAAAACCCAACGGAGACCCCAAAACATGTCAAAAATACCCTAAAAAAGAACTGGATCAGAAGAAAAAACACAAATACTATGAATTTCCCCCCAACACCACCCTAAACTCACGTGATCTTCTCCAAAACCTAAAATCCACTCCCATTTACCTTAACGACCAACAAGAACCCAACGAAACCCAACGGAGACCCCAAAACACGTCAAACGTAACACAAAAAAGAACAGGATCACACCAAAAAACTGGAAGAAAATCACAAATACCATAGATCCACCCCAATACCACCCTAAACCTACCTGATGTTCTCCAAAACCCACAATTTACACTTTTCCACCATGATGACCATGGAAAACCTAATGAAACCCAAAAGAGACCCCAAAACACGTCAAAAACACCCCAAACAAGAACGGGATAACCCCTAAAAAAGAAAGAAAACTCCCAAAACCATAGATCCACCCCAAAACCACCCTCAACCTACCTGATGTTCTCCAAAACCCACAATTTAAATTTTACCACCATGATGACCATGGAAAACACAAAGAAAACCAACGGAGACCCCAAAACACGTCAAAAACACGCAAAAAAGAACAGGATCACCCCCAAAACTGGAAGAAAATCCCCAAAAAGTACGGATCGAATCCCAAAACCACCCTATACCTACCTGATATTCTCCAAATCAAAAAGTCCACTCCCAACCACCATAAAACCCATTAGGAACTCAATGAAACGCAACGAAAATCCCAAAACACGTCAAAAAAAAAAAAAAAAAAAAAAAAAAAAAAAAAAAAAGCAAACCGGATCAGAAGAAAATACGTGATTTAACCCCCAAAAAAACCTTAAAACTACCTGATTTTTTCCTAAATGTACAATCCACTCCCAACCATCATTAAACCCATTAGGAACTCAACGAAACACAATGGAAACACCAAAACACGTCAAAAAAAAAACAAAAGCGAACCGGAACAGAAGAAAATACGTGATTTAACACCAAAACCACCCTTAAACCTACCTGATGTTCTCCTAAATGTACAATCCACTCCCAACCACAATAAAACCCATTAGGAACTCAACGAAATGCAACGGAGAAACCAAAACACGTCAAAAACACCCCAAAAAAGAACTGCATCAGAAGAAAAAAAAAACAAAAACTATGAATATCCCCCCAAAACCACCCTAAAATCACCTGATCTTTTCCAAAACACACAATCCATACTCATTTAACTTAACGAACAACAAGAAACCAACAAAAACCAACGGAGTCTCCAAAACATGTCAAAACCACCCCCCAAAAAAACAGGATCAACCCCAAAAATGAAAGAAAAGCCCAAAAGCCATAGGTCTCCCCAAAAGTCCCCCTAAACCTACCAGATGTTCTCCAAATCATAAAGTCCTCTCCCAACCACCATAAAACCCATTAGGAACAAAACGAAACGCAACGGAAACCCCATAACACGTCAAAAAAAAAAAAAAAAAGCAAACCGGATCAGAAGAAAATACGTGATTTAACCCCAAAACCACCCTTAAACCTACCTGATGTTCTCCTAAATGTACAATCCACTCTCAACCACGACGAAACCCATTAGGAACTCAACGAAACGAAATGGAAACCCCAAAACATGTAAAAAACACCCCAAAAAAGAAATGGATCAGAAGAAAACAAAACAAAAACTATGAATATCCCCCCAAAACCACCCTAAATTCACCTGATCATTTCCAAAACCCACAATCCATACCCATTTACCTTAACGACCAACAAGAACCCAAAGAAACCCAATGGAGACGCCAAAACATGTCAAAAATACCCCAAAAAAACAGGATCAACCCCAAAAACGAAAGAAAACCCCAAAAGCCATAGATCCACCCCAATAGTCCCCCTAAACCTACCTGATGTTCTCCAAAACCCACAATTTACACTCTTCCAACATGATGACCAACAAGAACACAACTAAAACCCAACAAAGACCCCAAAACACGTCAAAAAAAAAAACAAACAAGAAGGGGATCACCCCCAAAACTGGAAGAAAATACCCCAAAATCATAGATCCACCCCAAAACCACCCTAAACCTACCTGATGTTCTCCAAAACCCACAATTTACCCTTTTCCACCATGATGACCAACGAGAACCCAACAAAACCCAACAGAGACCCCAAAAAACGTCAAAAAAAAAACCAGACAAGAACGGCATCACCCCCAAAACTGGAAGAAAATCCCCCAAAACCATAGATCCACCCCAAAACCACCCTAAACCTACCTGATGTTCTCCAAAACCCACAATACACACCTATTTAACATAATGACCAACAAGAACACAACAAAACCCAACGGAGACCCCAAAACACGTCAAAAACACCCCAAACAAGAAAAGGGTCACGCCAAAAAATAGAAGAAAACCCCAAATACCATAGATCCACCCCAAAGACACCCTAAACCTACCAGATGTTCTCCTAATCCCAAAGCACACTCCCAACAACATAAAACACATTAGGAACTCAACGAAACGCAACGGAAACCACAAAACGCTTCAAAATCACCCGAAGAAAGGAGAGGATCACTCCCCCAAAAAGAAGAAAACCCAAATACCATGAATCCACGTGTAAAGTCCCCCTAAACCTACCTGAAGTTCTCCAAAACCCACAATTTATCCTTTTACACCATGGTGACCACGGAAAACCCAACGAAACCCAACGGAGACCCCCAAACACGTCAAAAACACACCAATATCAACCCAGATCCGAAAAAAAAAGTACAAAATGCCATGATTTAACCCTAAAAAAACCCTTAAACCAACCTGATATTCTCCAAAACCCACAATCCACTCCTATTTAACATAATAACAAACAAGAACCCAACAAAACCTAATGGAGACCCCAAAACACGTCAAAAACACCCCAAAAAAACAGGATCAACCCCAAAAAAGAAAGAAAACCCCAAAAGCCATAGATCCACCCCAATAGTCCCCCTAAACCTACCTGATATTCTCCAAAACCCACAATTTACACTCTTCCAACATGATGACCAACAAGAACACGACTAAAACCCAAAGAAGACCCCAAAACACGTCAAAAACACCCCAAAAAAGAACAGGATGACCCCCAAAACAGAAAGAAAACCCCAAGAGCCATTGATCCACCACAATAGTCCCCCTAAACCTACCTGATGTTCTCCAAAACCCACAATTTACCCTTCTTCACAATGATGACAAACAAGAACCAAACAAAACCCAACGGAGACCACAAAAGATGTCAAAAACACCCCAAAAAAGAACGGGACCAACCCAAAAACAGAAGAAAAACCTAAAAAAAAAGATGAAATCCACCAAAACCATAGATTAACCCCCAAAAAAACCTTAAACTCACCTGATGTTCTCCAAAACCCACAATTTACCCTTCTTCACCATGATGACCAACGAGAACCGAACAAAACCCTATGGAGACCACAAAACACGTCAAAAACACCCCACAAAAGAACGGGATCACCCAAAAAAAAAAACAAGAAAACCCCAAATACCATAGATACACCCCAAAACCACGCTAAACCTACCTGATGTTCTCCGAAACCCACAATTTACCATCTTCCACCATGATGACCATGGAAAACCCAACGAAACCAAACGAAGATCCCAAAACACATCAAAAACACCGCAATAAAGAACGGGATTACCCCCAAAACTGGAAGAAAATCCCCTAAAACAATAGATCCACCCCAAAACCACCCTCAACCTACCTGATGTTCTCCAAAACCCACAATTTAACCTTTTCCACCATGATGACCACGGAAAACAAAACGAAACCCAACGGAAACCCCAAAACACGTCAAAAACACGCAAAAAAGAACAGGATCACCCCCAAAACTGGAAGAAAATCCCCAAAAAGTACGGATCGAATCCCAAAACCACCCTATACCTACCTGATATTCTCCAAATCAAAAAGTCCACTCCCAACCACCATAAAACCCATTAGGAACTCAATGAAACACAACGGAAATCCCAAAACACGTCAAAAAAAAAAAAAAAAAAACAAAGCAAACCGGATCAGAAGAAAATACGTGATTTAACCCCAAAACCACCCTTAAACCTACCTGATGTTCTCCTAAATGTACAATCCACTCTCAACCACGACGAAACCCATTAGGAACTCAACGAAACGAAATGGAAACCCCAAAACATGTAAAAAACACCCCAAAAAAGAAATGGATCAGAAGAAAACAAAACAAAAACTATGAATATCCCCCCAAAACCACCCTAAATTCACCTGATCATTTCCAAAACCCACAATCCATACCCATTTACCTTAACGACCAACAAGAACCCAAAGAAACCCAATGGAGACGCCAAAACATGTCAAAAATACCCCAAAAAAACAGGATCAACCCCAAAAACGAAAGAAAACCCCAAAAGCCATAGATCCACCCCAATAGTCCCCCTAAACCTACCTGATGTTCTCCAAAACCCACAATTTACACTCTTCCAACATGATGACCAACAAGAACACAACTAAAACCCAACAAAGACCCCAAAACACGTCAAAAAAAAAACAAACAAGAAGGGGATCACCCCCAAAACTGGAAGAAAATACCCCAAAATCATAGATCCACCCCAAAACCACCCTAAACCTACCTGATGTTCTCCAAAACCCACAATTTACCCTTTTCCACCATGATGACCAACGAGAACCCAACAAAACCCAACAGAGACCCCAAAAAACGTCAAAAAAAAAACCAGACAAGAACGGCATCACCCCCAAAACTGGAAGAAAATCCCCCAAAACCATAGATCCACCCCAAAACCACCCTAAACCTACCTGATGTTCTCCAAAACCCACAATACACACCTATTTAACATAATGACCAACAAGAACACAACAAAACCCAACGGAGACCCCAAAACACGTCAAAAACACCCCAAACAAGAAAAGGGTCACGCCAAAAAATAGAAGAAAACCCCAAATACCATAGATCCACCCCAAAGACACCCTAAACCTACCAGATGTTCTCCTAATCCCAAAGCACACTCCCAACCAACATAAAACACATTAGGAACTCAACGAAACGCAACGGAAACCACAAAACGCTTCAAAATCACCCGAAGAAAGGAGAGGATCACTCCCCCAAAAAGAAGAAAACCCAAATACCATGAATCCACGTGTAAAGTCCCCCTAAACCTACCTGAAGTTCTCCAAAACCCACAATTTATCCTTTTACACCATGGTGACCACGGAAAACCCAACGAAACCCAACGGAGACCCCAAACACGTCAAAAACACACCAATATCAACCCAGATCCGAAAAAAAAAGTACAAAATGCCATGATTTAACCCTAAAAAAACCCTTAAACCAACCTGATATTCTCCAAAACCCACAATCCACTCCTATTTAACATAATAACAAACAAGAACCCAACAAAACCTAATGGAGACCCCAAAACACGTCAAAAACACCCCAAAAAAACAGGATCAACCCCAAAAAAGAAAGAAAACCCCAAAAGCCATAGATCCACCCCAATAGTCCCCCTAAACCTACCTGATATTCTCCAAAACCCACAATTTACACTCTTCCAACATGATGACCAACAAGAACACGACTAAAACCCAAAGAAGACCCCAAAACACGTCAAAAACACCCCAAAAAAGAACAGGATGACCCCCCAAAACAGAAAGAAAACCCCAAGAGCCATTGATCCACCACAATAGTCCCCCTAAACCTACCTGATGTTCTCCAAAACCCACAATTTACCCTTCTTCACAATGATGACAAACAAGAACCAAACAAAACCCAACGGAGACCACAAAAGATGTCAAAAACACCCCAAAAAAGAACGGGACCAACCCAAAAACAGAAGAAAAACCTAAAAAAAAGATGAAATCCACCAAAACCATAGATTAACCCCCAAAAAAACCTTAAACTCACCTGATGTTCTCCAAAACCCACAATTTACCCTTCTTCACCATGATGACCAACGAGAACCGAACAAAACCCTATGGAGACCACAAAACACGTCAAAAACACCCCACAAAAGAACGGGATCACCCAAAAAAAAAAACAAGAAAACCCCAAATACCATAGATACACCCCAAAACCACGCTAAACCTACCTGATGTTCTCCGAAACTACCATCTTCCACCATGATGACCATGGAAAACCCAACGAAACCAAACGAAGATCCCAAAACACATCAAAAACACCGCAATAAAGAACGGGATTACCCCCAAAACTGGAAGAAAATCCCCTAAAACAATAGATCCACCCCAAAACCACCCTCAACCTACCTGATGTTCTCCAAAACCCACAATTTAACCTTTTCCACCATGATGACCACGGAAAACAAAACGAAACCCAACGGAAACCCCAAAACACGTCAAAAACACGCAAAAAAGAACAGGATCACCCCCAAAACTGGAAGAAAATCCCCAAAAAGTACGGATCGAATCCCAAAACCACCCTATACCTACCTGATATTCTCCAAATCAAAAAGTCCACTCCCAACCACCATAAAACCCATTAGGAACTCAATGAAACACAACGGAAATCCCAAAACACGTCAAAAAAAAAAAAAAAAAAAACAAAGCAAACCGGATCAGAAGAAAATACGTGATTTAACCCCAAAAAAAACCTTAAAACTACCTGATTTTTTTCCTAAATGTACAATCCACTCTCAACCACGACGAAACCCATTAGGAACTCAACGAAACGAAACGGAAACCCCAAAACATGTAAAAAACACCCCAAAAAAGAAATGGATCAAAAGAAAACAAAACAAAAACTATGAATATCCCCCCAAAACCACCCTAAATTCACCTGATCATTTCCAAAACCCACAATCCATACCCATTTACCTTAACGACCAACAAGAACACAAAGAAACCCAATGGAGACGCCAAAACATGTCAAAATACCCCCAAAAAAACAGGATCAACCCCAAAAACGAAAGAAAACCCCAAAAGCCATAGATCCACCCCAATAGTCCCCCTAAACCTACCTGATGTTCTCCAAAACCCCACAATTTACACTCTTCCAACATGATGACCAACAAGAACACAACTAAAACCCAACAAAGACCCAAAACACGTCAAAAAAAAAACAAACAAGAAGGGGATCACCCCCAAAACTGGAAGAAAATACACCAAAACCATAGATCCACCCCAAAACCACCCTAAACATACCTGATGTTCTCCAAAACCCACAATACACACCTATTTAACATAATGACCAACAAGAACACAACAAAACCCAATGGAGACCCCAAAACACGTCACAAACACCCCAAACAAGAAAAGGGTCACGCCAAAAAATAGAAGAAAACCCCAAATACCATAGATCCACCCCAAAGACACCCTAAACCTAACTGATGTTCTCCAAAACCCACAATTTACACTTTTCCACCATGATGACCATGGAAAACCCAACGAAACCCATCGGACACCCCAAAAAAACGTGAAAAACACCACGAAAAAAACAGGATCACACCCAAAACTAAAAGAAAATCCCCCAAAACCATAGATCCACCGCAAAAGAACTCTAAACATACCCGAGGTTCTCCAAAACCCACAATTTACGCTTTTCCTAAACCTACCTGATGTTCTCCTAAGCCCAAAGCACACTCCCAACCAACATAAAACACATTAGGAACTCAACGAAACGCAACGGAAACCACAAAACGCTTCAAAATCACCCGAAGAAAGGAGAGGATAACTCCCCCAAAAAGAAGAAAACCCAAATACCATGAATCCACGCGAAAACTCCCCCTAAACCTACCTGAAGTTCTCCAAAACCCACAATTTATCCTTTTCCACCATGGTGACCATGGAAAACCAAATGAAACCCAACGGAGACACCAAAACACGTCAAAAACACACCAATATCAACCCAGATCCGAAAAAAAAATACAAAATACCATGATTTAACCCTAAAAAAACCCTTAAACCAACCTGATATTCTCCAAAACCCACAATCCACACCTATTTAACATAATGACAAACAAGAACCCAACAAAACCTAATGGAGACCACAAAACACGTCAAAAACACCCCAAAAAAACAGGATCAACCCCGAAAAAGAAAGAAAACCCCAAAAGCCATAGATCCACCCCAAAAGTACCCCTAAACCTACCTGATGTTCTCCAAAACCCACAATTTACCCTTTTTACCATGATGACCAACGAGAACCCAACAAAACCCAACAGAGACCCCAAAAAACGTCAAAAACACCCCAAACAAGAACGGCATCACCACCAAAACTGGACGAAAATCCACCAAAAACACAGATCCACCCCAAAACCACCCTAAACCTACCTGATGTTCTCCAAAACCCACAATTTGCCCTTTTCCACCATGATGACCATGGAAAACCCAATGAAACACAACGGAGACCCCAAATAACGTCAAAAACAACGCAGACAAGAACCGGATCACACCCAAAAAAGTAAAGAAAACCCCAAAAGCCATAGATCCACTACAAAAGTCCCCCTAAACCTACCTGAAGTTCTCCAAAACCCACAATTTACACTTTTCCAACACGATGACCATGGAAAACCCAATGAAACACAACGGAGACCCCAAAACACGTCAAAAACACCTCAAAAAGTAAAGGATCACACCCCCCCCCAAAAAAAAAAAAAAAGCAAATAACCTGAATACCATAGATCCACCCCAAAACCACCCTAAACCTACCTGATGTTCTCCAAAACCCACAATCCACTACTATTTACAAAATGACAAACAAGAACCCAACAATACATAATGGAGACCCTAAAACACGACAAAAACAACGCAGACAAGAACCGGATCACACCCAAAAAAGTAAAGAAAACCCCAAAAGCCATAGATCCACTACAAAAGTCCCCCTAAACCTACCTGAAGTTCTCCAAAACCCACAATTTACCCTTTTCCAACACGATGACCACGGAAAACCCAATGAAACCCAACAGAGACCCCAAAAAACGTCAAAAACACACCAAAATCAACCCAGATCCTAAAAAAAAAAAAAAAAAAAAAAAAAAAAAAAAAAAAAAAGATTTAACCCTAAAAAAACCCTTAAACCTACCTGATGTTCTCCAAAACCCACAATCCACTCCTATTTACAAAATGACAAACAAGAACCCAACAAAACCTAATGGAGACCCCAAAACACGTCACAAACACCCCAAACAAGAAAAGGGTCACGCCAAAAAATAGAAGAAAACCCCAAATACCATAGATCCACCCCAAAGACACCCTAAACCTACCTGATGTTCTCCAAAACCCACAATTTACACTTTTCCACCATGATGACCATGGAAAACCCAACGAAACCCATCGGACACCCCAAAAAAACGTGAAAAACACCACGAAAAAACAGGATCACACCCAAAACTAAAAGAAAATCCCCCAAAACCATAGATCCACCGCAAAAGAACTCTAAACATACCCGAGGTTCTCCAAAACCCACAATTTACGCTTTTCCACAACCATGACCACGGAAAACACAACAAAACCCAACGGAGACCCCTAAACACGTCAAAAACACCCCAAACAAGAACGGCATCACCCCCAAAACTGGAAGAAAATCCCCCAAAACCATGGATCCACCCCCAAACCACCCTAAACCTACCTGAAGTTCTCCAAATACAAAAGTCCACACACAACCACCAGAAAACCCATTAGGAACTCAACGAAACGCAACGGAAACACCAAAACACCACAAAAAAACCCCAAAAGCGAACAGGATCAGAAGAAAAAACGTGATTTAACCCCCAAATAATCCTTAAACCTACCTGATGTTCTCCTAAATGTACAATCCATTCCCAACCACCAGAAAACCCGATGGAAATCCAACAAAACCCAACGGAAACCCCAAAACACGTCAAAACCACACCAAAATAACTGGATCAGAAGAAAAAAAAAAAACCAAAACTATGAATTTCCTCCCAAATCCACCCTAAACTTACTTGATCTTCTTCAAAACCCACAATCCACTCCCATTTACCTTAACGACCAACGAGAACCCAACAAAATCCAACGGAGAAGCCAAAAATGTCAAAAACACCCCAAAAAAGAACTGGTTCAACCCCAAAAAGAAAGAAAACCCCAAAAGACATAGATCCACACCAAAAATTCCCCTAAACCTACCTGATATTCTCCAAAATCCACAATTTACAATTTTCCACCATGATGACCAACGAGAAGCCAACTAAATCCCAACGGAGACCCCAAAAAACTTCAAAAACACCCCAAAAAAGAACGGGATCACACCCAAAACAGGAGGAAAATCCCCAAATACCATAGATCCACCCCAAAAACACCGTAAACCTACCTGAAGTTCTCCAAAACCCGCAATTTACAATTTTCCACCACCATGACCACAGAAAACCCAAAGAAACCCAACGGAGACCCCAAACACGTCAAAATCACCCCAAACAAGAACGGCATCACCCCCAAAACTGGAAGAAAATCCCCCAAAACCATGGATCCACCCCCAAACCACTCTAAACCTACCTGATGTTCTCCAAAACCCACAATTTACAATTTTACACCATGATGACCAAAGAGAACGCAACAAAACACAACGGAGAACCCCAAACACCTCAAAAATTTCCCAAAAACAACGGGACCACCCCAAGAAACAGAAGGAAACCCCCAAAAACATGACTCTGCCCCAAAAGTCCCCCTAAACCTACCTGATGTTCTCCAAAACCCACAACCTTCACTTTTCCACCATGATGACCAACAAGAACCCAACTAAAACCCAACGGAGACCCCAAAACACGTCAAAAACACCCCAAAAAAAGAACTGCATCACACCAAAACTGGAAGAAAATCCCACAAAACCACAGATCCACCCCAAAAAGACCCTAAAAGTACCCGATGTTCTCTAAAACTTAGAATTTACACTTTTCCACCATGATGACCACGGAAAACCCAACGAAACACAACAGAGACCACAAAACACGTCAAAAACAACCCCAAACAAGAACGGAATCAACCCAAAAAAACAGAAGAAAACCCCAAATACCATGAATCCACCCAAAAAGTCCCCCTAAACCTACCTGATGTTCTCCAAAACCCACAATTTATCCTTTTCCACCATGATGACCACGGAAAACCCAACAAAACCAAACTGAGACCCCAAAACACGTCAAAAACAACCCAAAAAAGAACAGGATCACCCCCCCAAAAAAACAGAAGAAAACCCCAAATACCATGAATCCACCCCGAAAGTCCCCCTAAACCTACCTGAAGTTTATCAAAACCCGCAATTTACCTTTTTCCACCACCATGACCACAGAAAAACCAACGAAACCCAATGGAGACCCCAATACACGTCAAAACAACCCAAAAAAGAACAGGATCACCCCCTAAAAAAAATAAAATCCCCCAAATACTATGAATCCACCCCAAAAGTCCCCCTAAACCTACCTCATGTTCTACAAAACCCACTATTTACACTTTTCCACCATAATGACAACGGAAAACCTAATGAAACCCAACGGAGACCCCAAAACATGTCAAAAACACCCCAAACAAGAACGTGAATCACCCCCCAAAATGAAAGAAAACCCCAAAAAGCACGGATCCAATACAAACCACCCTAAACATACCTGATGTTCTCCAAATCTTAAAGTCCACTCCCAACCACCATAAAAACCATTAGGAACTCCACGAAGCACAACGAAAACCACAAAACACGTTAAAAAATCACCCCAAAAGCGAACCGGATCAGAAGAAAAAACGTGATTTAACCCCCAAAAAAATCTTAAACCTACCTGATGTTCTCCAAAACCCACAATCCACTCCTATTTAACATAATGACCAACAAGAACCGAACAAAACCCAACGGAGACCCAAAACACGTCAAGAACATCCCCCCCAAAAAAAGGGGACCGCCCCAAAACCAGAAGAAAACACTAAAAAAAAAGAAGAAATCCCCCAAAACCATAGATTCACCACCAAAAAAAAAAGGTTAAACTCACCTATGTTCTCCAAAATCCACAATTTACCAGTTTCCAACATGATGACCAACAAGAACCCAACTAAAACCCAACGGAGACCCCCAAAACACGTCAAAAACACCCCAAACAAGAACGGGATCACACCAAAAAACAGAAGAAAAGCCCAAATACCTTGAATCCACCCCAAAAGTCCCCCTAAACCTACCTGATGTTCTCCAAAACCCACAATCTACAATTTTCCACCATGATGACCATGGAAAACACAACGAAACCCAACAGAGACCCCCAAACACGTCAAAAACACACCAAAATCAACCCAGATCCTAAAAAAAATACAAAATGCCATGATTTAACCCTAAAAAAAAACCTTAAACAAACCTGATATTCTGCAAAACCCACAATCCACACCTATTTAACATAATGACAAACAAGAAAGCAACAAAACCTAATGGAGACACCAAAACACGTCAAAAACACCCGAAAAATAACAGGATCATTCCCCAAAATGAAAGAAAACCCAAAAAGCCATAGATCCACCCCAAAAGTACCCCTAAACCTACCTGATGTTCTCCAAAACCCACAATGTACCCTTTTCCAACACGATGACCAACGAGAACACAACAAAACCCAACAGAGACCCCAAAAAACGTCAAAAACACCCCAAACAAGAACGGGATCACCACCAAAACTGGACGAAAATCCACCAAAAACACAGATCCACCCCAAAACCACCCTAAACCTACCTGATGTTCTCCAAAACCCACAATTTACCCTTTTCCACCATGATGACCAACGAGAACCCAACAAAACCCAACAGAGACCCCAAAAAACGTCAAAAACACCCCAAACAAGAACGGCATCACCCCCAAAACTGGAAGAAATTCCGCCAAAAACACAGATCCACCCCAAAACCACCCTAAACCTACCTGATGTTCTCCAAAACCCACAATTTACCCTTTTCCAGCATGATGACCATGGAGAACCCAACAAAACCCAACAGAGACCCCAAAAAACGTCAAAAACACACCAAAATCAACCCAGATCCTAAGAAAAAAAAACAATATGCCATGATTTAACCCTAAAAAACCCTTAAACCTATCTGATGTCCTCCAAAACCCACAATCCACTCCTATTTACAAAATGACAAACAAGAACCCAACAAAACCTAATGGAGAACCCAAAACACGTCAAAAACACCCGAAAAATAACAGGATCATTCCCCAAAATGAAAGAAAACCCAAAAAGCCATAGATCCACCCCAAAAGTACCCCTAAACCTAACTGATGTTCTCCAAAACCCACAATGTACCATTTTCCAACACGATGACCAACGAGAACCCAACAAAACCCAACAGAGACCCCAAAAAACCTGAAAAACAACCCAAATAAGAACGGGATCACCACCAAAACTGGACGAAAATCCACCAAAAACACAGATCCACCCCAAAACCACCCTAAACCTACCTGATGTTCTCCAAAACCCACAATTTACCCTTTTCCACCATGATGACCAACGAGAACCCAACAAAACCCAACAGAGACCCCAAAAAACGTCAAAAACACCCCAAACAAGAACGGCATCACCCCCAAAACTGGAAGAAATTCCGCCAAAAACACAGATCCACCCCAAAACCACCCTAAACCTACCTAATGTTCTCCGAAAATAACAATTTACCCTTTTCCAGCATGATGACCATGGAGAACCCAACAAAACCCAAAAGAGACCCCAAAAAACGTCAAAAACACACCAAAATCAACCCAGATCCTAAAGAAAAAAAAAACAAAATGCCATGATTTAACCCTAAAAAAACCCTTAAACCTATCTGATGTTCTCCAAAACCCACAATCCACTACTATTTACAAAATGACAAACAAGAACCCAACAAAACTAATGGAGACACCAAAACACGTTAAAAACACACCAGAAATAACAGGATCATTCCCCAAAATGAACGAAAACACAAAAAGCCATAGATCCACCCCAAAAGTACCCCTAAACCTACCTGATGTTCTCCAAAACCCACAATTTACCCTTTTCCACCATGATGACCATGGAAAACCCAAGGAAACACAACGGAGACCCCAAAAAACGTCAAAAACAACGCAGACAAGAACAGGATCACACGCAAAAAAGTAAAGAAAACACCACAAGCCATAGATCCACTACAAAAGTCCCCCTAAACCTACCTGAAGTTCTCCAAAACCCACAATTTACCCTTTTCCAACACGATGACCATGGAAAACCCAATGAAACCCAACAGAGACCCCAAAAAACGTCAAAAAACACACCAAAATCAACACAGATCCTAAAAAAAAAAAAAAAAAAGCCATGATTTAACCCTAAAAAAACCCTTAAACCTACCTGATGTTCTCCAAAACCCACAATCCACTCCTATTTACAAAATGACAAACAAGAACCCAACAAAACCCAACGGAGACCCCAAAACACGTCACAAACACCCCAAACAAGAAAAGGGTCACGCCAAAAAATAGAAGAAAACCCCAAATACCATAGATCCACCCCAAAGACACCCTAAACCTACCTGATGTTCTCCTAATCCCAAAATTTACCCTTTCCCACCATGCTGACCACGGAAAAAAAAATGAAACCCAACGGAGACCCCAAACACGTCAAAAACACACCAAAAATAACAGGATCATTCCCAAAATGAAAGAAAACACAAAAAGCCATAGATCCACCCCAAAAGTACCCCTAAACCTAACTGATGTTCTCCAAAAC
>NC_139070.1:0-448000 GCF_965140915.1 Aythya marila
TGCAGCTTTGAATATTAAAAGGACAATAAGACCCAGCAAGTAACTGGAACTTTCTTAACTGGAATTAGCTCAAACTTTTATTTACATTGAAAGAAAAATCTAGGAGCAGAACAGATTATACACCGACAAAATTAATTCCATTTCATCCCCAGAAAAAAATCACATACTCTCATCCCCTCCTGTACCTCAGCCACTTGCCTGCCCCACATGGCACATGCTTCCATCTGTTCCCTTTACCCACTTATAGCACCTCTAAAAGCCCAACTGGAATTTTACTCTATTGGATGTAGGAAAATAACTGCAGTGACAACCGCACCCCAAAAACAACAGTTACCTCTGCTCATCACGCACCAGAGTCACTGCAGAGGCAGCTTGGGTCAAGACGTCCTGCACTGCACATTGCGTTTCAGCCTGAACAAAGGAAAAACACAGGTAGAAGATAAATATTCAGCTGTCAGCAGTAGCACCCATCCCTCAACAACAAAAGGGACCCCATCTTTAGTTTTATCCTTTCAAAACAGCAGTCCACTTGCCTCTATACCTGCAAATTAGGCCCAACCTTGAAAGGAGCTGCCAGCATCACCCACACCACCTGGGAATACAAAAGGACAAAATGACCACTGTGCTTGCAAGCACCCACCTGCCACACTGCTCCTCTATCCCAAACAGCCTCACCTTGGTCCCTCTGAGGGAAACACCTGAGCGTCTTCCCTTCGCTTCAGATAAGGGATGACCAGGCTGACAACACTAACCTTCCCACAAGTGCTTCGTGACATGAGGATTTCCCTTCCCTCTCCACTACTGCACTAAGCACTTGCAAAGAAAAGAGAAAAGCACACTCTGAGGCACCTCATAGCCACAGCGTACCTGCTGCAATACCTCTCTCTTCCCAGCTCTGGTACTTCAGCTGCTCACCAGCTCTAACTGAGATTCTTTGCTCACAGCGCCACAGCAAACTCTGCCCGGGCCACACAACACACATTACACAAGCTACAATGGCTAAGACACACAAGCTGGAACATTCCCACCCAACAATCAGTCACATCGCATAGAAAGGCTGCCGCACACTCCGAGAAACCAAACCTACCAGTCCTGAGCAGCTCCCCACCTCCTCCTGCCAACCACGCTCAGCACACACACTATTTGCCCCTCAAAAAAAAAAAAAAAAAAAAAAAAAAAAAAAAAAAAAAAAAAAAAAAAAAAAACTTAGAACATACACACACACACAAAAAAAAAAAAAAAACTGAGCTCCACAAATGCCAAAAAGACGTGCACGCACAGCAGCCCCGGCAGGGGTAATCACAGACATACCCTTTGCAGAGGAAAGAGCAGACTCTGATATAACCCTGCTCTCGCGTTAAGGGGTGTAGCTGATTAACCGTTACGGGCCCAGTCGGATTCAGAGTACTGAACCAGTCAGACATTCACCAAAAACACGTTAATCGTCTGGGGGTCCCGTCAGACATTCACCATCAACGTATTAACGGTCTGGGGGTCCGTTCAGACATTCACCAAAAACGCATTAACCATCTGGGGGTCTGGTTAGATTCAGAACACTGAACTATCACAGATAACCACCCTCACCCTCGTTGCACTTAATGAGAGTTATCTCAATGCAATCAAGTATGGTTTATTACAGCAACAGATAATCAGTTTCTTTTGGATTGCTGGTGATAGGGACTGTCTGCAAAAGCAAGCTAGTATGCATGAAATACACAGGTGTTATAGGTGTTACAGATGTTACAGGTGTTATAGGTGTTGTAGGTGTTACAGATGTTACAGGTGTTATAGATGTTACAGGTGTCACAGATGTCACAGGTATCACAGGTGTGCAGCCTAGAAATAAACGCGTTAAAAGGATCAAAGACTCTATAGAGATTTATAAGCAAGTATTCAGATCTCACCCAAAGGCATCCCAATGGGGGGGGAAGAGAGGCTCAGCCCGTTGAC
Organism: Aythya marila; assembly: GCF_965140915.1. Taxonomy (NCBI): domain Eukaryota; kingdom Metazoa; phylum Chordata; class Aves; order Anseriformes; family Anatidae; genus Aythya; species Aythya marila. The sequence continues at coordinate 1,951 of NC_139070.1, forward strand.
TGATCCCAGGAGTCAGGAGGTCCTAAGGATGTTGTATTTCCTCGGGATGGTATCTCCCCTGACGGTGGTATCTTCCCTAACATCCCCTCTCTCTTGGGCCAATTTATATTATTTTCTATCTTTTAGGTGGAGCTTGAGTGGCTCTAGTCAAGCGTATCTTAGTTATGATTGGTGTAAAGTTTTCCCGTCTCCGTTTAAAGTAATAGGCTCTGAGAAATTCAGAGTGCATGCTTAGTGAGGGGTGGTCGCACCTTGGAGGCGGGTAGCTTTTGGGATGGAGGTGCATTTTGGTATTATAATGATATTATAATGAGCAAAAAGTACACTAGGGTACAGCATTTGTCAAAATATGACAGGTCTTTGGCTCAGGGTGGCAAAAAGTGCAGCTTTGTGCACAAGAACAATCGAGGCCCCACCTGATTACAGAGCCTAGCCGTGGTGTCTCCACTCCACTCTACGCTCCGTGCTGTTCCTTAGAGCTAGCACACCAAGTTTCCCCAGCACAATAGCATCTAAGGTTGGGAGCCTAGGGAACGCTCAGATAATGCAGTTATGCCCTACCCTGAAAGCCTCTTCAATGCTGTACCTTTTCCTTAAAAATGTGAATGTTAGTTTTATTTTCCTAGTTACTTCAGGCATTTACACCACATAATCCACCCCGTGACTACAGTCACTCAAGCTTCACGACGGTTGGAATACGTCGGGGATATCACATACATTCTCGGGATGAGGTTATCGAGTATATGTACATTGTGTAGGGATGCTAAACGTTTCATCATAAACCAGAGTTTAACATACAAACTAATTGTCAGTATAAAACATAATACAGTGAGTATTAACAGAACAATAACAGGGTGAAGCATCTTGTTGAAGATTCCCCTGGCAGCTGGCGACCATCCAAACAAAGTGTCCCACCAACGGTGTCTCTCATCTCTCTTTACTCTTCAGTAATCAGAGTCTTTTGTCCATTTTCTCGGACTTGTGTCATCAGCTGCTTCAGGTCCTCATGTACCAGCAATTTCTTCACCAAGGTAAGGTTCATTCCAATAGGAGTAGGCAACATTTCATGCAGCAGAATATAATTAGATGCAATAAGTTGATAAGAAGTGACAGGAGCTGAGTATTTAAAATCACATCCTAGAATTTTGGTAAAATTGCAAACACAAACATTAGAGTGATTACTGGTATCTACACTGCATTATCTACGACTACAGAATCACAATGAGTTCTCATGCAAACTCAACCTTTCCCAATATATACAAGTACAGTTTCAAGGGTTTCATTAGGATGTATCTCAAAGTGGCAAATATTTTGCTCAGTGTCAAGACAAATGTCTTGGGATTCCAGCGTGTTACTTTCACAGATGAAACCTTTTTGTTCACACACAATATATGCATTTACATCAATTGTTTGCCACTTTCCTCCCTTTTGATGGGCCCATACTTTATGCTCTTTAGGATAAAGTATAATTCCATTATGATTGACTCCTAATGCAATGATTGGATAGACATTGTATATGGTGGCATTACTTATAGTAAGTATAAAGGCAACAATTTTATCATTTTCTGCATAATGGGTAAAGTTGACTAATTGCCACCATGCTTGAAATTCTTTTTTAAATTCTGAAGCATTATCCCAAATCAATTTTCGAATTTCAGTGGGCAAAGTTCCTCCTTCTCCCTCTCTAATAATAGCTGCTGCTACAGATTGTATCCATAACTGCGCTTGGATGCAGCTCAAGGCAAGGGAGGTATTGCCTTGGGCTTTTCCAAGGGCATTTACAATTAATTGATGATCATTTTCCTCAATGTGTTCCCAATGGGGCAAAACATCTGACAGAAGTCATTGATTTGCTCCTAGAGCCAATAAAGATGGTTTTATTGGTTGTTCCAGTTTCCTTAGGTCATCTGTAGTAGCAGTTACTCTACTCATTAAGACCTCAGCATCAATGCTATTTAATATACCTAATCCTGTCCCTAATAACCTAGTTGCATCCTGTGGCCCTTTTTAGGGACCAACTAGGGTCAAAGAGAATTTGTTGTTGAATTATTTAAGGGCCTGTATTGAAGATGGAAGGAGTTAGACCAATGGGAGGCTGAGTCGGTTCATTTTCAAATATCTGCAGGGGCAGAGGCTTCTTATCCTTTGTAGTCGATGATGTTTCTGTATTAACCATGAATTCAAATAATATTTCTGTGCCTCTGTAACCCCAAAGACAGTCTTAAAGTTCAGCCATTCTTAGAGAATCATTCCAACTCCATTCATCTTTTGAAAATATTTTGTTTCCATGTAGAACTAAAGTAGAGAGATTTAGGTCCTTTCTGTTTTGAGATGTTCCAGTGACTGTGCTATACTGTGACAGTACATGGTTAAATGCCATGGTGAAACACCTCAGCTCCATGCACAGCCACAGTAGCTGTTTCCTTTAAGGTCTGTAATTGCATCAAGGTCAGGGTAAAGCATAGCATTATTAATCCAAACTGTTGATTCGTCATCTTCCAGCTGTCCATATACAGTTCGCTCAGGGTTCCTGTGAACACAAAAGAAAATAAAATATGCTCGGTTGTATTCAACCGGCAGGGTTAGAAAGAGGGAAATAGCAATCTTTGATTTCCCATGCATAGTAGTTAGCACTATTACTACTGTTAGATACACAGAGGGCTTTCACTATCTCTGCCATGTTTGGAACTGCGGCAGTCAAAGGTGTAGTGTTAGCATTCAACTGTCTGTATTCCACTGTAAAATGCCATTGCCTGGTTGGTTTCTTTACTGGCCACACCAGTGAATTGTAAGGTAAATGAGTCCTTTTAATAATGCCTCTTTCTTCCAATTCAGTTACCACCCCGTCAATCCCCGTAAGTGCTGCTGCTGACAACAGATATTGCCGATCATTCATGATTTTAGCGGGGAATAAGGGTATGGATGTTTGTAACAGGCTCAGTCTCACGGTGCCTGAATCCCTTTGATGTGTCACAAAACTCCACATAGTTCCATCAGGGAGTTTCCACATACAACCATGCAGTATGTCAAATCCTAAAATATTAGTATATGCAGCACCAACTAATACTTCTATCCTGGTTAATTTTTGTTCCTCTGGCAACCAGAGTGAAATTGTTGCAGCGGGGCATTGTTTTTCCACACCATTGATTCCCATGAATTCAACCCTGTGTTGACCAGGTGTTATGCACAGGGTCTGTGCAGTCTCATGTGTAATTACTGACATTTGGGTCCTGGTATCAATAAGAAAATTTACCAATATTTTTGGGGGTTCAACAGGAATGGCAATGGTAGGGTCAGAATGTTCATTAGAGAGCCATTGAATTGCTAATACCCGCTGAGCAGGGTGGCTCACTGCCCTCCCCGGGGACAAGAGTTTTTTTGCCGACACCACAACTCACCTCGTTCCCTATTAGGTTTCAACCTCTCTTTGAATTTGGGATATCTGGGATTTTGAGTGTGGATTTGGTGGACTCGCCGAGAGTGGTCTTGGGATTTAATACTGGAAGAACTTATCCAGCCCCTTCGGTGTCTGTGCTTATCTACGTCTTGTACCAATTCACTCCAGGTGGGAATAGGGGAGTTAGGATTTCGCCTACAACCACTATCATCATCCCTACAAGCAGCTAGTATGTGACCTTGGGTGTTTGCTACAAACATCTTAAGACAATCAGGGAGTCCACGGATGAGAGGGGTTAATTGAACCGGGTCAATAGGAGCTAACATCAGGGATTTCCTAAATTCATCTCTTTCATATATCGCCTGAATACAGGCTGCTTTTTGTACTGCTACAGCCAGGTCAGAATATCCTGTAGCTCTAATTTCCAGGGGTTCCCCTCTCTCTTGGGGATCTATACCACCTGCCCAATATCACTGCACGGGCGGCATAGAGTAACTATGGTCTCCTGGTGTGGTGGTTAAAAACACTCCAGGTCCCCAAAAGCCACCTGCTTCTTCCTCACTCAACATAATTCAATCTCCTCCTTCAAGAGAAACTTGCCACACATACTCCACTTCCGATTCCCCTGGATGCCTTGAGAATTTCTCCTGTATTTTAACCAACTCTTCCAGTGACCACGGAATCGTTCACACAGTAGTGTGGATTTCATCATTATCATTAACAGCAGTCTCAGTCTTAACCAAAGGTCTCAAAGAAATCGATTGAGGTTCAGAATCAGAAATCTCTTCAACACCATCATCACTGTCAGACCAGAAATCACTGTCCCGGCTTTCAGGTTCTGCACTATGCAGCACTCCACGAATCTGCTTGACCGGAGCGCAAGGCTGTACTTTATTTAACAGATGACTAACCCTCTCCAGCAATTGTTTAAGATGATTATTCTCACTCACAAGTTTATCATTTTCAGTCACAAGTTTGTCATTCTCAATGGAAAGTTTATTATTTTCATCCAAAAGTTAATCCGCTCTGATTCCTAATGTTTTTCCCGTCTCCCTTTCAAAGGCCAATGATGACTTCAACACATCAATCTCTGATTTCAAAGCTGTATGTTCCTCATCAGAGATCAGTTTGGGAGCAGGAATTTCCTTAGCTTCTTGCTGAGCACAAGACAAACAGGCTCCTAACACAGCACAAATCACACCTTTACCCTTTCTTTGACCAATCTTTCGTGAAGCCTGACACTGCTCAATGCGCTCCACAACTTTTTCCTCATCTTTCCAAAACTTTTGGGCCCACTCCTTCCCCGCCTGGGAAGGGGCACAATTGTATATTTGCAGAAGTTTATCCATAGCAATCCTGCCGACTATGCCAATTTTACTGTCGCGTTAAGGGGTGTAGCTGATTAACCGTTACGGGCCCAGTCGGATTCAGAGTACTGAACCAGTCGGACATTCACCAAAAACACGATAACCGTCTGGGGGTCCCATCAGACATTCACCAAAAACGCATTAACCATCTGGGGGTCCGTTCGGACATTCACCAAAAATGCATTAACCGCCTAGGGGTCTGGTTAGATTCAGAACACTGAACTATCACGGATAACCACCCTCACCCTCGTTGCACTTAATGAGAGTTATCACAATACAATCAGGTATGGTTTATTACAGCAACAGATAATCGGGTTCTTTTGGATTGCTGGTGATAGGGACTGTCTGCAAAAGCAAGCGAGTATGCATGAAATACACAGGTGTTATAGGTGTTACAGATGTTACAGGTGTTTACAGGTGTCACAGATGTCACAGATATCACAGGTGTGCAGCCTAGAAATAAACGCGTTAAAAGGATCAAAGACTCTATAGAGATTTATAAGCAAGTATTCAGATCTCACCCAAAGGCGTCCCAATGGGGGGGGAAGAGAGGCTCAGCCTGTCGACTGATCCCAGGAGTCAGGAGGTCCTAAGGATGTTGTATTTCCTCGGGATGGTATCTCCCCTGATGGTGGTATCTTCCCTAACATCCCCTCTCTCTTGGGCCAATTTATATTATTTTCTATCTTTGTTAGTTTTGTTTTATTTATTAGTTTATTTATTTTATTTTTATTTCTTATTTTTATTTTATTTTTTATTTTTATTTTATTTATTATTATAATATTTATTTTTTATTTATTTGTTTAAAATGTTAGTTTTATTTTCCTAGTTACTTCAGGCATTTACACCACACCTGCTCAGGCTCTTAGTAATGCTGCATCTACACTGCCAAGCCACATGTAGCATGAAATGAAGCTGGTTTTAGTCCTCTGGAAAATTACACAAGTAGGTTTATACATCTAAAGATTAAAATATAGCTCAAAAACAGAAGAGTATCCCACCATCACAAAAAACAGTGAGCCAGCAACCTCTACTAAATATCCCTCTGTTAAGTGAATTCCAAGCACTTAAAATCCAGAAATCCATAGACTCCAGCCTGCCTAGAGAACCCTGCAACTGACTGAAGGAAAATCAAAACACTTACCCCAAAGAGCAGCCCAGGCAGAAGGAGCTCTCTAATGCCATGTCTGGGGCTCATATACCATTTGGCCCCGCCCAGCACCCAAACTCAATCACATTGTAAAGGGAAGGGACAAAGCACAAGAAAGTAGGAGCAGAGCAGGAGCTGCAGCAGCTGGTTTTCATTTTCTTTTTTTTTTAAATCTGCTTTACCTGAACAACATGCAGAGAACAGACAAGAGACCTGGGGTGTTTCTAGAAGCAATAATCCCCATGCTTTTGCTGCAGCTTTTAATATTGAAAGGACAACACGACCAGTCAAGTAACTGGAACTTTTTCAAATGGAATTACGTCAAACAGAGAATTATTGCAAAAACAGAGAACCAGCATTCACTAGCATGCCAGCCCTGATACCCACCTCGTGCACAACGCTCACTACTACTGATGTAACATACAGTTGTGCAATACCTCTCTGTTACCAGCTCCTTTCCCTCACCTGCTCAGTAGCTCCACCTGAGAAATGTGCCCAGGTGGCGCCACGCTTCGATGTGCCCAAACAGACTTATTCTTTAGAGATCAAGAAAGGTTGCCCTGCTCACTCTCTAGGCACTACTGCACTTACGCGGTCAAGAAACTGTACCCCACTTTTTCCCCAAAACAACGTACCTGGCAACCCCTTAAAAACGTACTTCTAATACGTGAATTCCAAGCACTTTAAGCCTAGAGGGCTGCAAGGTCTAAAGACTTGACAGACAGCAAAACCACAGGCAAAAGCTCCAAAAATATAACAAGCTGTTCCTAAACCTGAAACAGACTACCCCTTACGTGCTCACTGCTGCCATTTTCAGATACATGCTCCCACAGGGAGCTTCAATGATACATTTCTCCTAAACCCTGCTCCATCACTTTGCCACCAAGGTTGTGACTTGGATAATATTTGACACAGAGGCAAAGACTCAAAAAAAAGCCCCGTAATTCTGCAAAAATCATAAGGGACCCAGAACCACAAAGCAAACACACAAGGTAACATCACTATACTATCTGTAAACATGCTATAATAACCACTATACTACTATAATAACTACCTGAGGAAGAGCTGAGTGCAATACAGGCACCTACTACTAGATTGCTTTACAATGACAGATCCTACTAGTTACCACCTCAAAAAGATAGGCGTACCGGTTTCTACTTGAAAACGCATCAGTCCATAGACTCTGAGCCACCTAAAGAACCCTGCAAACGACTGAAGGAAAAACAAAGCACTTACCAAAAAGTGCAGCTCAGGCAGAAGGAGCTCTCCGATGGGATACCTGCAACTCAGTTACCATTAGGTTCCACCTGGAACCTGAAGCCAATCACCTGGGAAAGTGCAGGGGGAAAGCACAAAAAAAAAAAAAAAAAAAAAAAAAAAAAAAAGCAGAAAGAGGAGGAGCAGCAGCTGTGGTTTTATTAACTTCTTTATATGGCTTAGCTCAACAGCATGCAGAGTGCAGACAGGAGACCTGGGGTGTTTCTAGAAGCAACAATCCCCATGCTTTTGCTGCAGCTTTTAATATTGAAAGGACAACACAACCAAGCAAGTAACTGATTTTTTTTTTTTCCCAACTGGAATTAGCTCAAACTTTTATTTACATTGAAAGAAAAATCTAGGATAGAACAAATTATACACCAACAAAATCAATTCCATTCCACTCGCAGGAAAAATCACTTACTTCACCAGGCTATCTGAAAACCAAAAGGCTATGCTGATGGGTCAAAACACACTACAGAACATTGGGGCCAGGCCCTCCGCGGCACCAACTTAAAACCCATCTCTACACTCACCAAGGTGCAAAGCACCCTTAGGACAGTTACTCTCATCCCCTCCTGTACCTCAGCCGCTTGCCTGCCCCCCATGGGAAAAAGAGAAAGCCACCGCAGCACTTGGAAACCATCCCTGCACGTGCCGCACCTTGTTGCTCTCTGGCCTTATCTGAAATCCTCAGCCACTTCTGTGGAGAGCCTTCCACGGCACCTGCAAAGCAAGATGGACACCTTTCATAGTCACCTTGTGCTACTTGGCCGTTCTGCTCCAACCCAGCTCATGACCAGCCCCTATTCTTACACAGCTCTTCAGAGTGCAGTTTGTTCCTTTGAGCCTGGAGACACCTGTGAAAGAAAAAGAAAAGCATAGGCCGAGGCAGCATCCAAAGCCACAGCACAGCTAGAACAGTTACTCTCATCTGCTCCCTTACCTCTGCCCATTTACCTGCCCCTGAGGCAGATTTTTCCATCTACCCTCTTCAAACAGCTACACCACCTCTAAAAGACAAAGAGGGGATGCTTAGAGTAACAGTGAGACCTGCAACTCAACAACTCCTACATCTGTTCCTCACTCACCTTGCCAGAGGCAGCTCTGGGTGTGATGTCCCAGGTTGTACACCGTGTTTCAGCTTTATCAAATGAAAACAGTCACAGGATAGTCATTCAGCTGCCAGCATTAGTACCCATCCCTCAACAACACAAGGGACCCCGTTTACAACATTATCATTTCAAAACAGTGGTCGACTTGCCTCAGCACCTTAGAAATAGACCAAACCAGTCACTGAGCTGCAAAATGACAGCTTGACAATTCCGGAAAGGTGTTCTTTCCTTTGGCTGACTCCTCCTGAGGTTTATCTAAGTCTTGCCAAAAAAAAAAAAATAAAGAAAAAAAAAAAAAAACAGTCCACATCTGAAAGCTTTGACGATTCAACAACAAACCTCTCCTCCAGCACTATTCAAGCACTATGCGAGCAGCTGCTCGCAAGCAGCTCAACTCTCCCCCATCCACATCTGCCAAACACCACAGAGATGACTGTGCCAGCTGCCCTTCAGTACGTGCCCAGAGGCAGACCGGATATCTTTGCCAAAACAGTCCGGACAATGTATTAGTACACCCATGGACTACCACATCAGCTGTCATCACATCTTAGTTAATTGCCAGGGTCATCATCAGCTGCAAAAACAGAGTACCAGCATTCACTAGGACACCAGCCCCAGTGCCCACCTGCTCCACAATGCTGACTAGTACTGATGCAACATACCATTGTGCTCACCTGTTCCTCTCCAAATCCAAGCTCCAACAGTGCAGCCAGTATCATCCACATCACCTGGGAAAACAAAGGGATTAAACGATCATTGCATTCACAACAAATCACCCAATGGTGGTTTTTCGTTGTTGTTGTTTGTGTGTGTGTGTTTCTTGTTTCTTTTTTTTTTTTTTTTGAAATCTGTTTTAGCATGCAGACAAGAGAACTGGGGTGTTTCTAGAAGCAACAATCCCCATGCTATTGCTGCAGCTTTGAATATTGGAAGGACAATACGACCCAGCAAGTAACTGGAACTTTCTTAACTGGAAATAGCTCAAACATTTTTTTTATGTAGAAAGAAAAATCTAGGAGCAGAACAGATTATATGCCAAAACAATCAAACACCAAACAATCTTCCCTTCGCTTCAGATAAGGGATGACCAGGCTGACAACACTAACCTTCCCACAAGTGCTTCGTGACATGAGGATTTCCCTTCCCTCTCCACTACTGCACTAAGCACTTGCAAAGAAAAGAGAAAAGCACACTCTGAGGCACCTCATAGCCACAGCGTACCTGCTGCAATACCTCTCTCTTCCCAGCTCTGGTACTTCAGCTGCTCACCAGCTCTAACTGAGATTCCTCGCTCACAGCGCCACAGCAAACTCTGCCCGGGCCACACAACACACACTACACGAGCTCAGTTGCTTAAGACACACAAGCTGGAATGTTCCCGCCCAACAATCAGTTGCATCGCACAAGAAGGATGCCGCATACTCCTGGAAACCAAACCTATCAGTCCTGAGCAGCTCCCCACCTCCTCCTGCCAACCACACTCAGCACACACACTATTTGCCCCTCAAAAAAACCCAAAAACTTAGAACATACACACACACAAAAAAAAAAAACCTGAGCTCCACAAATGCCAAAAAGACGTGCACACATAGCAGCCCTGGCAGGGGTAATCACAGACATACCCTTTGCAGATGAAAAAGGTGACTCTGATACAACCCTGCTCAGTTTCTTGGTAATGCTGCATCTGTGGGAATAGAAATGTTGTTTTTGCAGAGTTACATTGTTTAGAAGGAGGGAATGTGGTACTGAGATATGCTTACAGTGATAAGAAAGTTTAGCAGGCGACCTTGTAAAATGCAGACAATCAGACTCCTTAGGACAATTAGGTGAAAATCATGGTGTCAAGTCAAGTCAGATAAGTGAAGAAACATTACCACTTCAAGCAGTAAAAATGTCAAAAGAAATTTGAAATTTAACAGGCCGGCGACTGAAGGCCATGCATTGTTTGTGAAGCATCAAATAGATTGTGAACCTGGATTACCCACTCAGTGGGAAAACAGGGGAGGGTCCTGTCATCAAAAGGTATATAAACTGTGTTTTGGAACTAGTAGATGCGCTCTCTCCTGCTTGTGGGGCGCCCGCCATTGCAATCGCGAATAAATTACTACTTCACTGAGATCCTCGCCTGAGCCTAAGTTATTGGCTACGGAGTGTTTCTCACAATTTGGGGGCTCGTCCGGGATCCAGTCACCTACTGGGGAGCCCCACCGCCGCAGCAGCAGGAAGGCATGCCCCGCTGATTTCAGCGGTCCTGTGCATCGACGGTGGCGGTTCTGCAGAAAGCTGACAGAGGGCCCGAGACTGGTTAAAGAGGCAGGATCCGTGAAGTAGTGGGGAAAGGAAGAAGGTAGGCACTCCGGGTTTTTTTTTAAGAATCGATCTGGTAACTCTGTGCACAGACCAAGGTAAGAAATATTAAGTATTGCCTTGGGGGTCGGGTGATCTGGTGTATGGTAAGCCCTTGCACGGGGAAGTGCTGGCACTACACCAGGGGAATCTGGTGTACGGTAATCCTTGCACGGGGAAGTGCTTGGAAGTACACCAGGGAATCTGGTAAACTCAGGTGTGCGGTAACGCTGGCACGGGGAAGTGCTTGGCAGTACACCCCCATCTTTCAGTACATTGGTGTGTGGTACACTGCAGAAGGGAAATTTCTGTAGCACATACTGGCGAGGGTTAGGAAAAATGGGAAAATATGAGTTCCAGGGGACAGGGAGATATCCCTGGGGGAGTGCCTACTAATAGTTCTTCCTGAAGAATGATAAGAAATTGGAAACATAATCCCAAAATTAGAGGGATTGTAAAAGAAAAATAATTAAAAAAAAAAAAAAAAAGGTTAAATATTGTGTATCAGTCTGGACAAAAGAACCAATTAAGGAAGCAGCAGTATTTTGGCCAAAATACGGGTCTGATGAAAATTCAGGCTTTAAATTTATATGTAAACAATAAGATTCCTTTTTCAGAGAAGGAGCCAAGTTATGCTCCCTATAATCTTAATATTGAACTGGTGGCAGCAGCAGTCACTCCAGGAAGGGAGACAGGGACTGTAATTAACACTGTCCCTAAAGAAGTATCGTACTCTAGGCTCTGGCAAGAATTAGAACAAGGTAGAAGATATATTGAGAATTTTGCCTTCCCTGATACTAACAGTACTAACACTAACTGTGTATCCTCTTAGGTGAACTACCCCCTCCTCCTTACCAGCAGAGAGGTTAGGACTTTTAAGAAGGAGAGGAAGTCTTTATTCGAGGACCCCAACAGCCTAGTTGAACAATTAGACCAGTTCCTACGACCTGATTTATACTCTGGGGGGAGGGAATTATGTCTATAAGTATGTTGTTTACAGGGAAAGAAATGGGAATGATCAGGAGGAGAGCTGCTATACAAGAATGGGAAAGAGCTCATCCTCCAGGACCAGGGGTAATACCAGCAAGGCAGAAATACCCACTTGCCAATCCTGGCTGGAATAATAATAGTGTGCAACACAGAAATCATATGAGAGACTTGGGGGTCAGAATGAGAAAGTACTTGGGGATGAGACTTGAGGACCCAGTATCCCAAGGGCTCTTGAAAGTTCATTGTGTGATTAAAGCCTGGCAAAATATGCAGAAAATGCTTAAGAAGGTGGGGGGATGTAGTGAACAGTCACTGGGGACCCTCCTGCGGGAGGCCCTGGAGGTGTGTGTCCGGAGGGGAGATAAGAAAAAAAAAAAAAAAAAAAAAAAGAGAGCGAAACTAATGGTATTGACAGTGCAGCAGGTAGTGAGGCAGAGGGTTGGAGAAAGATGAAGAAAATTTTAAGGGGGAGTCAGGGCCAGGATGGAAAGGGGAGGAAGAGAGATGAAGGAATGGCAGGCAAAGAAGGCTGCCTGTGTTGTGGCCCAAGTCCTAGCAGAGACAGGCTTTGATAAGATGTTTTAAGTGTGGCCAGGCTAGCCACTTCGAATAGGAATATCTGGAGTGGAAGAAGGAGGAAAGAAGGAAAATGGGATGAAATATGCTATATTGATATGTTGTTTCAGTATCTTGGAGGGAAAAGGTATGGAATTAAGTTGGACCCTGACTGAGCCCTTGGTGCTGGTATTAGAAAAGTACAGGCTGGAAAAAGATAAAGGAAGTGTTAAAAGGGTTGATGAAGGTGTTAAAGGTGTGGCATGTAGTATTTAACAGAGCTGTTTGAAGTTGAACGAGCAGGGAAAGAGGATGTAGGCATTATCTAAGTAACAGTCTAGAAGTTTTGATATATTTGCATATTTGCTGTCGTGTTTGGTCATTTTCCCAAGCATCGGGGAGGGGGGGAACAGCCTGCTCCACCAGGGGCCTCTCCAGCGGCCGCAGGGGGGCTTCGGCTCCAGCGCCTGGAGCGCCTCCTCCCCCTCCTTCTGCACTGACTTTGGTGTCTGCGGGGGGGTTTCTCGCTCTCCCAGCCGCTGTTGAGCAGCAGGTTTTTGTTTGTTTCTTTGTTTGTTTGTTTTCGTGGATGTGCTCTCACAGAGGCACGGACTGTGTTGCTATGGCTTGGCTCTGGGCAGCAGTGGGCCCCTTTAGGGCCAGATGAAATTGTCCCTTATCTACCACGGGGAGGTTTCTGGTTTTGTTTTGTTTTGTTTTGTTTTTCACGGAGGCTGCCACTGCAGTTTCCCACCCCCACACCCCTCACACCCCCCAAACCTTGCCATCAAACCCAATACACTGGAGCAGCTAAGTCATTACTGACTTGTAAAGTATCAGGGATTAAATTAACTAATGAAACCCTAAATGTGATGGGGGTAGAAGGGACTGGGATAACAGTGCCACTTTTGGGGGATACCAAGCTGAGACTAGGGGATAAAATGATCACTGGGTAATTATTGTATGTACCCAAGGCAGGGACTAATTTGTTGGGAAGGGATCTGATGATTAAATTGGGCATTCAAATAGTAAATTGTTAGACTGGAATAACAGTGTTATTAATGGAGTGCTCTCTGGCCCTGAGAGCAAACGTACATGTATATTCACCTCTGACTGGAAAGACCCTGAAATGGGGGCGGAAGCAACAATATAGGTGGACAATTTTACCTCAGGGGTTTACAGGGCCACCTATCTATTTGGGTAAATTCTAAAAAAGATTTTGGAGCAATTACAACCTCCCAAGGAGGTATTAATGTTACAAATATGTGGATCATTTTAAGGAAAATCGATACTCCCTGATGGGAGAGAAATGCTGAATAAAGTGATAATGAGGCAAATATTAACTGTTTTACATCAGAAGAGTCATTGGGAGGTGCAAGCAATGTGTGATGTTGAAAGAAAAGAAAGCATGTCTGCGTAGGAATATATACTTTAGGGAAGCACACATGCAGAGGATGTACTACTATATGTCAAAGGGTAAATAAAAAGGTCTTCTGTAACCTATCTAGAGGGGAACGGGAGCCAGGGCTTTGACCTTTCCAAAGTGTACAGGTAGACTTTACTGAGTTACTTGTTTGTCCTAATTGACCACGTGACTGAATGGGTGTAAAACTTTACTGCAAGGGTTAAAGCAGGCCTTAGAGATTGAGTGGGATTTTCACAGCCCCTGGCACCCCTCCTCTTCTGGAAAGGTAGAGCGAATGAATGGTGAAATTAAGAAACAACTAACAAAACTTGTGCTGGAAACTAAGGCTTCTTGGGTAAAATGTTTACCCCTTGCACTGTTAAACATATGGACGCAGCCCAGAACTGATATAGGAATTTCTCCTTTTGAAATGCTATATGGTATGCCCTATGACTTGGAATAGCCACTTGATCACCCTCAATTCTAATTAAGACTTGGAAAGAGACTTCTTTAACACCATGATGGGGAAGGCCCCTATGTTGTTTTGCTTACCACAGAAACGGCTATTTGAACTGCGGAGAAAGGATGGACGCATGCCAGCCGTGTGAAAGGACCAATCCAGGAAGGTAAATGGGAGGCAGCTCCAGGCCCTGACGACTTGAAGCTGACACTAAGACGGACTCGATAAGTATTGTATATCATCTGTGTATCGTGGGAAGGGGAGGAGGCCCTGTTTCGAAGGCTCCCTAGTAGGTTCCCCTGAAGAACACGGCTGCTGCCAAGAAGAACCGATACCTTGTAGTTCGCTGCAACTAAACTGACAAGCGAGGCAGAGAAATGAAAACAGGGGGGGACTGAGGGGCCGACAATTTAGATGGGCTCTGACCACCTCCTACGATACATGGGAGTCAGTATTATCGTTTTGGTCAGCTATGGGTCTGCGCATCCCCACCAGTCTTTTAAATGGAGCTTGATCAGATGGGAGGATCAATTCATCATCCAGCAAACAACGACAGTGGGTGCTCCCAGTTTCTGCATCACATTATGTGACCTGGTGTCAGTGTAGCCGTGCTTTAACCAATCAGGATTTTATTTCTGCCCAAGTTCTAACCCGGGAAAGGGGTACTGTAATTACCCAAATGCGTATTATTGTGCATACTGGGGGTGTGAAACCATTGCTACAGACTGGACACTCGGGGCTGGTCGGGATAAATTTTTACAAGTGGGATATGGGCCGCAAGGTTCTAACCGACAAGCAGATCCCCATTACAGGTGGTGAGGGCATGGTATAGGGTGTACAGGAACCTTTCACGGAAATAAAGAAATTTGCAAGGTTCTATATATAAATATAACAAACTTGGACGATACTAGCTGGGTACTAGGAAAAATGTCAGATTTTACAAACACGGAACAGATAGGGGAGGACTCATACTAATAAAAAGGAGGATGCTGATAGGCCCCAGGCAGTAGGACCAAATGAGGTATTGTCAGAAAATGTCCAGAGAATCCAGCCTGCGGAAAATACTACAGTGCCAACCCTCGGCAGCCCTACAAGCTCAGGTAAAGCCGAGAATGATAACATAGCTGAGAATAACATATGGGGGGGGTCATGAATGCCAGCTACCAATTATTAAACAAAACAAGCCCAAATGTAACAAAACACTGTTGATTATGCTTTAGTATAAGACCTTCATATTATGATGCTATTGGGGATCCTGGAGAGCCCACCCGCACAAACGAGAACAACCCTCTACAATGCAGTAGGGGAAAAGACATAAGGGTAACACTAACACAAGTCACTGGAGGTGGTAGGTGTGTGGGCACGGTTCCTAGTGGGAAGTGTCACCTATGTAATATCATGGAGAATGGAAAACAATCAACCAAGTGGCTAATCCCAGCCAACAACGCTAGGTGGGTTTGTTTGTCAGTGGGCATAACTCCTTGTCTATCACTAAAACTCTTTAATGCATCTCCTGATTTTTGTATACAGGTGATAATTATACCAAGGATTCTATACCACCCTGAGGATTGTATGTATACCCAGCACACAGTGGCAAGTTATCATCTGGAAAGAGGGGAACCATTCACGGCTCTAACTTTGGCCACCCTAATAATACTGGGAGGAGCTGGAGTGGGGACCAGGGTAGCCTCATTGGTTAAACAAAATCAAGAATTTACTTCCTTACGCATTGCTGTGGACGAGGACCTGACCCAAACTGAACAATCCATCTCGGCCCTGGAAAATCTATCAGGTCACTTTCAGAGGTAGTGTTACAAAATCGTAGGGGATTAGATTTGTTTTTTTTTTTTTTTTTTTTTACAGCAGGGCGGGCTGTGTGCAGCCCTGAAAGAGGAATGCTGTGTGTATGCTGATCAAGCTGGAGTGGTAAGAGATACAATGGCAAGACCCAGGGAAGGGTTGAAAAAAAAAAAAAGGGGGGGGAAACGGGAGAATGAAGCCCGACAGAGCTGGTACGAATCTTGGTTTAATTATTCACCTTGGCTTACTACTTTATTATCAACAATAACAGGACCTTTGTTGTTATTAATAATAGCACTAACTTTTGGACCATGTATTTTTAATAAATTGATTGCGATTGTAAAGGGACGTTTAGAAGCAGCACATCTAATGCTCATACATGCCAAATACGAGCCAATATGTACCAACAAAGGAATCAAGGAAACATTAGTTCTTAGTAGCCAGGCATTGAAGAGATTCAATGAACAAAATGAGTACCTTAAAGAAAAAGGAGGGATTGTAATACACAATAAATGTTTGTTCATTGTCTTTTGTATTATAAAAACAAGGAGTTCCGTTTGAGGAGCGGGAGTTGCGAAAGCTCCCGCTGAAGTAAGGAGCTGTATAATACTTGGCTAGACACTATGAAAATTCTTTTGCTTAATGTAACAAAAAAGAGAACCCCCTCCCCTTCTCTCCTTCTGCATCTCAGTTGCCTCTTTTGTTCAAAGACACTGCTGCAAAGCTCATGTAACCATCTCCTGATAAGTTGCTAAACTAGTGTATCAACATCCTGCCTTCCTGCCTCACACTGGGCCAACATGACCAAATAAAAAAAGAAGTTGAACCACAACGCTATGGAAGACTACGGCCTTCATCTTCACGACCACCAGAGGGACAGAGATGATCCCCTAGCAACAGTGTGCGCAATAAAGCACACTGCAATAAAGAATATACCACTTAAAGGAATTTCGGCTTCGATCTTTGAATCAATGTGTAGGAGTTCATTTGTCTACCTCCTGCACTCCTTTCATCTTTTTCTGAATGAGAGATGACCTCTGAAAAGGAGCATTTCCTTCAGTTTGTTTTGCTTTTATGACAAACCTTTGAACAGTGAGAACCTTGATCATTTCTAGACACGTGTTTCTATAAAAGGCTTTTCCCTGATGGGCAAAGTGACTTCCCGAGAATTACATGCTCCGGCATGCTCTGGGCACCCAGCATGGTGTCCCGGACGTGGAATGCCCGAGAACTACATCTCCCGGTATGCTCAGGGCACCCAACATGGCCGCCCGAAAGCCCATGCTGGAGAACTGCATCTCCCGACATGTTCTGGGCACCCAACACTCCATGGTTTGGGGCAATCCTGGACACGAAGACGAACTAGGAGAAGCACTCTTTGAGAGCAGTCCTGCAGAGAAGGGCTTGAGGGTTCTGGTGAATGAAAAGCTTGAAATGAACCAGGAGTGCATGCTTGCAGGCCAGAATGCCAACTGAATCCTGGGCTGCATCAACAGAGGAATGGCCTGTGGAGGAATGGTTAAGTGAAGTAGGCCATGTGAACATTGCACAGCTAGGAGGCCGCGAGCTAACAAAGTATCGAACACAGCTCAAATGAGCCTGAGAAAGTACGTAAATAAGCCTGAGAAAATATGTAAATGCGGCCTGGGAAGGAATGTAAGTTCTGGGAGGTTTTAGGGAGGTTTCAGGGAGGTTTCAGGTACAAGAACATGATATCTGTTGGTATGCTGGGAAAGTACTAACTGTGTTATTTTGGTGGGAAACTAGCTGATAGAATAGAGAAATGCATTAACCAATCATGAGCTTAGCTTTTGCAATATGTATGAGCTAATAATATTGAATTAGATAAAAGACGACTGAGCTATCCAATAAATCGAAGTTCACTGATCACTCATATTGAGCGTCTGTGTCTTCCTTCCGTCGACAACAAATGTCCTCGCAACAAATGGCGCCCGAACAGGGACCTGCAATACAGGAACAGGGACTTCGCTGGAGTTGAACCTGCGCTGGAATTGTACCTGCGAGCCACGGTTGGACGGAATACGAGGACCGGTCCTGCAACGCAGCTCAGGAGGTGAAAAGGATTACAAATTGCTGAATCTCCGCACCCGAGGCCTGAAAGGTGAATGGAAAAGAAACCTGGAATCCCCGCACCCGCAGCTCGGAAAGGGAGTCCTCGCACCCGGGATGAGCCTATAGAGGGTCCCGCCGGAAAGCGTCGCCGAGGTCTTTGCAAAGGCTGCAACGGTACCGACGTATATAAAGGTATGGAGAGACAAGCGGCGTATGATTTGCTCAAATGCTTTTTAGAAAAGCGGGGCACACAGGATATATGTTGTAAAAAAGAATTGCCAAAGTTATTAGCTTATGGGATAGTTAAGGGTTGTTTTTTAAATCCTGATACTGTGTTTGAACAAGCAGAGTGGAGGAAGTTTGGGGACAAATTATTTGATGAGGTAATTAGTGATAATAAAATAGCGAAAAAATTGATGAAGCCATGGAGGGCGGTAACTAATGCATTAGCAACACATCAAGCTGAACAAAAAATAGCTGCTGCTGCAACAGAACGATTAGGATCATCCAGTCAGAAGGGGGGGGCTTCTGCTTCTTCCTCTACTCAGCAAAGAGCTGAGGAACAAGCTTACCCCTCTCCACCATCATATAGAACAGTTATAATTCCACAAGGGACTTCGGTACCCATATCAGGGGAAGAAGAACCTTCACAGTCACAGCCACCGACAGCCCCGCCTGTACCCCCACCTGCACAATCAGAGAATAGAGAAAGGGTGGGTGAGGAGTCAGGTACAAATTCATTTTCAACAAGTCCATTTAAAATCAATGTACAGGACAGGGAGGAGACATGGAAGAAAATAGCGCATGAAGCAATGAAGGAAGGGAATCTTGAAGTAGCAGCACAAATAACAACAGCCTATCCGGTGGTGTATTCACCTCCAGATGCACAGGGAAATGTACAGGCTCAGTTGACTAATTTAGATTGGAAATTATTAACACAATTACGATCTACAGTAAATGAGTCTGGATTAAAGGGAGAACCTACTCGTCAAATGTTAGATTATATTTGGGGGACAAATATTTTGCTCCCAGGAGATATTCGTAGCATAATGAAACTAATCTTGACACAGCATCAACAACTTTTGTTTAATGCATATTGGCACGGTATCTGTCAAGAAGAGGTAGCGATAATACGCGCGCCTGGGGATCCCTTGTATGGTGTTACATTAGACGAATTACTGGGTATGGGACCATATTTTAGAACAGAGGCGCAGGCACTCTTGGGACCAGACAAAGCTAAGGTATCAATGAATCTAGCCAGAAGGGCATTAGAACAAATTAGAGAGCCAGGGGGAATGCCGTCCTACATGGGAATTAAACAGGGCAGAGAGGAACCATTCGGATTGTTTATCGATCGGGTAGCAAATGCGATACAAGCAGCGGGAGTTCCCGATTATCTTAAAGGCACTATACTAAAGCAATGTGCACTCCAAAATTGTAACCCTTCAACTCGTAGTATATTAGTTACGTTACCTAGTACTTGGACAATAGAGGAAGGATTGGAAAGAATGTCTCAGGTACCTGTAGGTCCACAGACTATGTTAGTAGAAGCAGTAAAACAATTAGGTGATAACATGAAAGAACAGTCAAAAGTGTTTGCAGCCCTTGCTCCTTTGCAAACCCCCGGTGGACGTCCTATTAGCCGAGTATCGACACCGCAATATCGTTGCTTTCGATGTGGTATTGCGGGACACATTAGACGGGACTGCAAAATAGAATCTGTGTGGTGCCAGAATTGTCAAACAAATACTCACAGCACTTCAGCATGCCGCCGAAATGCGTCGGGAAACGGCCGGAGCAGCGGGAGGAGCCGCCCCGCGACGACACAAAAAGTGGCTTTTACGACAACGGCAGCGACGGCAACAGCACCAGCACCAACTGCGACGAATCCTTTTTTCTCCGACCAGCCACCAGAGGGAGCCTCGGCCTGGATTTGGCAACCGCAGTCGATGTGACTTTATTGGATTCGAGACCCTCCAGGGTAAAAACAGGACTTATTGGACCAGTTATTGTTAATAAGGAACCTGTGGGAGCTTTGTTAATAGGGAGATCGTCTGCCACCATGAATGGATTACAAATATTAACTGGACTTATTGACAAGGATTACTTTGGGGAAATACAAATTATGGTTTCTGCAATGTTTCCTCCAATTCATGTGCCGAAGGGCACAAAAATAGCACAGTTAATCCCATTGCCTCATCTTGCTGAATCATTAGCATCGGAATCTGCAAAGGATCGAGGACTGGGAGCATTTGGCTCCACGGGAAAAGTGGCTTTATTGACACTTGGTATGCGACACAGACCACGACAAAAAGTCACTGTGTGTTTAAAGGATGAGAAAATACAGATTGAGGCATTGTTGGACACTGGTGCTGATGTATCTATAATCAGCACAAAGGATTGGCCCTCACATTGGCCTACATTTGAGTCTAATGCCACAGTTTCGGGAGTAGGAGGCATGACTCTTGCTCGTCGATCACCAGTGCTACAATGGACAATAGGTGATAAGGTGGTACAATGCAGTGTCTCCATCTTATCACTACCTGAAGGAGTACAAGCGCTGGTAGGGCGAGACATCCTTGCCCAAATGGGAGCAGTTCTCACGACAGATCATCAAAATTTTTAGGTGTGGCCATTGCTTGGACTTTCCCGATCCCACTTAAATGGAAAACTGATGAACCTGTATGGGTTGAGCAGTGGCCACTGAAACGGGAAAGTCTTTTACATGCTCATAAATTAGTACAGGAACAGTATCAACAAGGGCATCTGAGACTGTCAACAAGCCCTTGGAATACTCCGATTTTTGTGATTCCCAAAAAATCAGGGAAATACCGTTTGCTACATGACTTACGAGCAGTTAATAATCAGATGTGTGCTATGGGAGCACTGCAACCTGGATTACCTAATCCTGCTATGATACCAGAAGGGTGGAAATTACTAATTGTGGATCTCAAAGACTGCTTTTTTACAATTGCATTACATGACAATGATAAACAGAGGTTTGCTTTTACACTTCCTGCTATAAATCGTGAAGGACCATATCAGAGATTTGAATGGACTGTGTTACCTCAGGGCATGCGTAATTCACCTACGTTATGTCAGCTCTATGTTGATGCAGCACTTCAACCAATTCGCCGTGCATAGCCAAAAACGATTATTTACCATTACATGGACGATATTTTGCTAGCCCAGAAGGAGATATTTTCCTTACAACAGAAAAATGCCCTGGCAGTTGCTCTTAAACAAATGGGACTGGTAATTGCACCAGAAAAAATTCAGGAGACAAGCCCTTGGAAGTACTTAGGGTGGAAAATCACAGATTCTACTATTCAGCCTCAGAAACTTACTATCCAATCGAACATCACAACTCTCAATGATGCTCAAAAACTGCTGGGAGATTTACAGTGGATTAGGCCAGTGGTCGGAATTCCAAATGAACTGTTGAATTCCCTTCGACCTTTATTAAAAGGAACTGATCCTGCCGCAAAGGTGACATTATCAGAACAACAGTCGGAAATATTACAACAAATTGCATCATTGATCACAACGCGTGTCACGCATCGACGCATACCTGACAGGCCACTGGATTTTACTGTTTTGTGTGGTCCACAACACTTGATGGGTGCTATCACACAGCAAAAAATAAAAACGGGGGAAAAGGAAATGGAAACTGTGGTATTGGAGTGGATAGCTCCCCCATTGCAACCCCGAAGAACAATTCAAGAAAAAATTGACACGCTGTCAGAATTAATAAAGAAAGGAAGAAATCGGATACTACAAATAGACGGAGTTCCGCCAAGTACAATCTGGGTACCAATAAAGCCAGGTGACTTGGAATGGTACATACAGAATTCTGAAAAACTACAAGCTGCATTATTACAGGATGGCGCCACAATAGTGGCAAAGACATTACAATCAACTATATTGTCATGGATGGAAAACCAAGCATGGATAACCCAGCCCAAGCGGTCGGATTCTCCGTTAGCAGATGCAGTAACTGTTTTCACGGACGCTGGGAAGCGCTCCAAGTCTGCTGCAATAACATGGAAAGACGAACAAGGCTGGCAACATCAAATTTTAAAGGGCCAGGACAACGATTCATTACAGACATTAGAGCTCTATGCAGTTGTATGGACATTTATAAAATGGAAAGATGCCCCTTTAAATGTAGTATCTGATTCTCTGTATGTAGTAGGTATAGCTAATCGTATAGAGGACTCTGCCTTAAGAGATGTAAAAAACGAACGCCTTGCAGAACTATTAACTAGCT
Organism: Aythya marila; assembly: GCF_965140915.1. Taxonomy (NCBI): domain Eukaryota; kingdom Metazoa; phylum Chordata; class Aves; order Anseriformes; family Anatidae; genus Aythya; species Aythya marila. Next base: position 24,136 of record NC_139070.1, read on the forward strand.
TACAGCTTGCTATAGCGCAGAGAAGCAAATCCTATGCGGTGATACATATACGAAGTCACCAATGGGTGGAAGGACTGGGAGAAGGCAATGCTCGGGCGGATAAATTAGTTGCCGCTCCAGCCACTGAAGCGCCATTATCTCCCTTCTGCAGAGCTCGGGAGGCTCATGCTATTTTTCACCAGAATGCTAAGGGACTTGCGCGGGCTTACAAACTGTCTAGAGCTGATGCACAAGCGATAGTAAAAGCTTGTCCAATATGTAGTAATTATAACTCAGGGGTGGGACTTGGAGTCGGGACAAACCCAAGAGGGCTTAAAGCCAATGAAGTGTGGCAAATGGATGTCACTCATGTTCCAGCATTTGGACGATTGAAATATCTGCATGTAACAATAGACACTTATAGTCACATGATCTGGGCTACACCGCAGCCTGGGGAAAAAGTTCGGGATGTACGACGTCATCTTGCCAGTTGTTTTGCAGTAATGGGAGTACCACAGACTATAAAGACTGATAATGGTCCAGCCTATGTTAGTGGGCCACTCAAGCGATTCATGGAACTATGGGACATTAAACATATTACTGGTATTCCACATTCACCAACTGGTCAGGCTATTGTGGAAAGGGCTAATGGAACAGTTAAACAATATTTAGAAAGGTTTAAAGACATTATTGATGTTAGAGAAAGGGTGGACAAGACTCTATTTGTTCTGAATCATTTGTGTGTTTTTGGGGAACATGACGAACCACCTGTAGCACGTCATTATACTAAATCTGAAAATGATAATAAATGTGCTATGAGAGTATTGTACAGAGATATGAAAACAGGGCAATGGTTAGGGCCTGCTGATGTGATTTATGTGGGACGAGGTTATGTATGTATCTCTTCCCCTACAGGTCCGACCTGGGTGCCTAGTCGGTGTGTAAAGCCAGCCATCGAAGAAAGAAGAGGATGACAACGATCATGGCTGAAGTAACAGAACAAGGGACTTTGATTATGCTATCAGTTATAATAATGGCTGGACATGGTACTGCCATCTTAGGGAAGATTGACCCTCAGCAGAATATGTGGGTCACCTGGGCTAATGAAACCGGACAAAGTTCATTTTGTCTGTTTCTTGCTTCTGCATCTGATCCTTTTAGAACATGCTTATTTGGGGTCCCAATAGGGGATCCAAAGGAACTGAGTGAAATGTTAGCACCATATTCTGCCAGTGTTACTCTACTCAGTAGATCCCTTTCTGCTAACGTCTCGGATGGAGTAGTTGCTGCCCTGCAAGCTCTTAATAACTCATTGCCATGGGACCCTCAAGAACTGGATCTCCTGGGGTCTGTGGTAGTAGGGAATAGCAGTAGTAACTGGACACAAACGTGCTTTGTACTCCATGAAGGGAAACAAAATAAAACGCACTGGACCAACATAACATCGAGGACCCTTGGATTTGAGGCCAATGGACATTACTGTGGATGGAACAACACCGGTAACATTAGTGTACCATTTGTGGCGTATGGAATAGGTGACACCAATTCGATCTGGTTTCAAAGTCAGGCCAAAGCTTTGCCACCTGGTATGTTTTTAATCGGTGGGGACCGTGCATGGCAAGGAATACCAGCTAGTGCTTTTGGGGGTCCGTGTTACCTAGGACAACTCACACTTTTCGTTCCAGATTTGCACTCATGGCAGAACTCGACAGGGAGCAGAAGAATTAAACGAGAATTAAAAACTTTGGGTTCTGACTGTAATGATGGGGTACAACTGTGGGGCCCAGCAGGAAGATTCTTTGCTTCTTTAGTGCCTGGTGTGGGAACTGCACATGCTTTGACTAACATTAATAAGCTTGCTTGTTGGGCTGTTAAACAATCAAATGTAACAACACAAGTTCTTTCTGAAATGTCGCAAGATATGGAGAGCATAAGACATGCTGTATTACAAAATAGGGCCGCTATTGATTTCTTGTTATTAGCTCAAGGACATGGGTGTGAAGATGTAGAAGGAATGTGTTGCTTTAATCTCTCTGATCATGGGCAATCAATTCACAATCAATTAAAATGGTTAAGGGATCATACACAAAAAATTACAATACAAAATAATTGGTTTGATGATTGGCTTAAATCTGTCTTTGGAAATGTAGGGGGATGGGTTTTTAACTTAGTCAAAGAGGGACTTCGCCTTTTGCTTATAATTGTATTGATTATAATTGCTGCACGGGTAGTCTTTAGCTGCTTATCTAGGAAATTAGAACAACTCACAGAGAAGGTGTTTGTAGCCCAAAATAAAAACGGGGGAATTGTGGAGGAATGGTTAAGCGAAGTAGGCCATGTGAACATTGCACAGCTAGGAGGCCGCGAGCTAACAAAGTATCGAACACAGCTCAAATGAGCCTGAGAAAGTACGTAAATAAGCCTGAGAAAATACGTAAATGCGGCCTGGGAAGGAATGTAAGTTCTGGGAGGTTTTAGGGAGGTTTCAGGGAGGTTTCAGGTACAAGAACATGATATCTGTTGGTATGCTGGGAAAGTACTAACTGTGTTATTTTGGTGGGAAACTAGCTGATAGAATAGAGAAATGCATTAACCAATCATGAGCTTAGCTTTTACAATATGTATGAGCTAATAATATTGAATTAGATAAAAGACGACTGAGCTATCCAATAAATCGAAGTTCACTGATCACTCATATTGAGCGTCTGTGTCTTCCTTCCGTCGACAACAAATGTCCTCGCAACAATGGCCAGCAGGTTAAGGGAGGGGATTGTCTCCCCCTATTCTGCCCTTCTAAGGCCCCACTTGAAGTCGTGTGTCCAGGTCTGGGCCCCCCAGAACAAGAAGGATGTTTATCTTTTAAGAGCGGGTCCAGAGGGGGGCTACAAAAGTGCTCAAGGGGATGGAACACTTCTCCTATGAAGAAAGGCTAAGAGAGCTGGGGCTTTTCAACCTACAGAAGAGAAGGCTCCGGGGTGACCCCATTGCAACCTTGCAGTACTTAAAGGGGACATAAAAAAAAAAGATGGGGAACAACTATTCTTAATCAGATAAAGACAGGATAAGGGGGAATGGCTTTAAACTAAAAGAGGTGAGATTTAGATTAGAGGTTAGGAGGAAACTTGGAGGGTGGCAAGGCACTGGAACAGGTTGCCCAGAGAAGTTGTGAATGCCTCATCCTTGGTTCAAGACCAGATTGGACAAGGCCCTGAGCAACCTGATCTAGTGAGTGGTGTCCCTGCCTATGGCAGGGTGGTTGGAACTGGATGATCTTTGAGGTCCCTTCCAACCCAAGCCATTCTATGATTTCATTCTGTCGTTTTGTTGATTACTATGTTGGACACTTCATATTTTGAGCTTCCATTTTTTTTATAAGCTATGTAGGCTTTGGCTGCAGCTCCATAGTGATCAGTGCAGTCTTTCTTCAGGGTATAGATAATTCTTCTTTCTTAATAACTGTAATAGCAATTCCAAGCTGTAAACTACTTTGTCATCCTAAGTTGTCCTTTCTTCTTAGGCTTTAGGTTATATATTAGTGACAAAAGCTTAATTTAATTAAAATACCTGTTTGTATTAGGCGCTGAAATTGAAAACCACTGTGAAAGGGGATACATCACCTACCCTGGCAACCACCAGCTTCTGTAAAAAGGAGGTGAGTGAACCCATTTGTGTAAGGAGAGTTCAAAAAAAAAAAAAAAAACCACTAAATTCAATTGAGCATGGCACTGTATATCAGTTGTATATATTGTTTATTTACTTTTCTGATTAGATACTATAGCAGCAAAGTTGTAACGTATAGTGTGTTAAAGTGATTCTTCAGCCCATAGCAAATGAATAAAGGATGAGCCTGAAGGTAGTAGTACTTCTCATGCTAATGCAAGTCTGGATATTTTTATATCTGAGCATATTTCATGGAAAAAAAAAAATATATATATATTTTCCATAACCAATCATCTTTTGATTATTTTAACATCTTTATCAAGTTTAAAGCAAAATTTAGTTGTGTTTTTATTTCCTGTAACTACATTTTTTTTACAAGGCATAGGAGTGAAAAATGTAAATTACACTTTTCTAGGTGCATCTTATATATAGAAGCTTCAGAAGTGCTTGTAGAATTTCAGACTGCAGCTTAATACTTAATATTAGAGAAGAGAGGGGAGAGGGGACAGAACTTAGGAGGTAAGTACAGAGAACACATGACAAAAGAACAATTTGGGGGAAAAGTAGTTTTAGCAGTACCATGTCTAAATATCACAAATGAACCATGAAATGAAATCAAACTGTATATGCATGGTGGTGCATATATTTTAAGTCTGTATTTTAATTGTTTAATAAGAAATTTCCAGGGTTGCACTGAATATCAGCTGCTTGGGTTTTAATTCCAGTGTTCCAAGAGTGTATCATACTTATTAGTCTCCAAATCCAATTGGTAGGGAGAGTATTTCTCTGCAAGAAAATTAATTAGATTTTGTTATTTCAAATTCAAAAAATATACTTTTAAGAAATGTACCCTGCCAAAAGTATTTACGTGTTCTTACATGTCACTGTCTTATCTCATTCGTGTCTATATGGTCAGTATTTCTTAGTATAATTAATATGCATCCCTTATGTTACATCATAGCCTTGGGAGTCCCAATCTTTCTGCAGTAATTTTCCTCATGAAGTTGTCTGTGCAGATTCCTGGGGCCAGTCCTTGCTGGTTTCTACAGATGCTGGCATCTTGTTAATTGATGGTTAGTAAATGATGCTGTGTTCTTGTGTCAATTATTTATGTATCTGACCATTTTCTTCAAAATAAATGTTCATAAGCTCTGTTTAGGTAATTGGTAAGTCCTCACCTGCAAGGAGAGTACCAATCCAAGTGAATCTATTACATTTATGTAATCTAGCTGCAGATTTTTTCTCTGCATCAGAATTCTTATTTGGAGCCAATTTTTGTGCAGATTTCTGAATGTTTTGTTATTTCAGATGCTGTTATCTTGGCCATCTGAAAAGATTTATGAAGTCAAACCCAAACTCAAGGAGCGTCTGGATTTTTTAGCCCTGGATGATACTAATGAACATGAAGCACAAGGCTTATGTGGTGATGAAAGCCTGTTTCTTCCATAGCAGTGCTTTTACTAGTTTGACCTCTTATCTTCTGTGTGCCACATAAGGCCATTGGGACTAAGGGAATGAAGTTAGTTATCAGTGAAAATTTTCAGAATTCAAAACAAAGGTCCCTTTCAGGCTTCAGTTGCATAATTTCATCCATGGCAATGATAAAACACTCCTATAAGGAAGTACTGGTTATGATGCTGCAGCATACATACGAGCTTTGTGCAGAATGTTTCATTTTCGTGAGAAAAAACAAGACTTATTTTATTAGAAAGAAATAGTTCAGAACCATTGACTACCAAATTTTAGCAGAATTTTAAAGAAATATGTGTGTTTTCTTTTTTAGATGATCAGCCATCAGTTCAAGTATTTGATAAAACTCTCCAAATAAAGCAGATGCATGTGTTGGAAGCTCTGGATCTTTTGATTGCCCGAACAGACGAAGGTAGGAGAGGTCGTTGTTATTTGGTTCTTATTTGAATGTCTGTTTAACTGTTTATTTGGCAGACATACCAGTAGAAGGGAATGCCTTAGGTGCTTTTCTTTAAGAGTTGTTTTTGTTTTTTAACTTGGAAGCATGCTGTAGAATTTTAATTCCCACAGCACTAGATTTATATAATCACCTTTTGTCACATCACATAGCTATTCTTAATTATTGTAATTAGGTTTTTGAGCTCTGAGTTTATTGTTCTCTTTTTCAGATCTTTCCACTACTTTCTTGTAGGTGTTCCAGCCCTCTTATCATTTTTGTGACCCTTCTCTGGATCCACTTTAACAGGTCCATGTCCTTCTTGTGCTGGGGGCACCTGAGCTGAACACAGTACTCCAGGTTGTGTCTTACAGGGGCAGTGTGGAGTGGGGGAGTATCACTTCCCTCGACCTTCTAGGCCACACTTCTTTTTGTGCAGCACAGGATATGATTAACTTTCTGGGCTGAAGGTAGACATTACTGGTGCATGTCAGATTTGTCATCCACCAGTATATAGATGGTCTCCAGCTACTCTTAGAACTCAACACTCTGGAAATCTCCCTAGCTGAATAATGTGTTTGTTCAGTTGTACAAAAATGTGGAGGAAATTACTTATGCTGTCACTGTTCTACCAAATGTGTTATTGGTTTTTGTTCTGTGATGTGTAACCACATTCTAGTGCTATAGATTATATTCTCTTGAATATTCTGGTATAAAAAAAAAAAAAAAAAAAAAAAAAAAAAAAAAAAAAAACTTAAAACCCGTCTGTCCAAACAATTTTTTATTTTTTTTTTTTACCCTCATTTCAAAAGGATTAAATGTCCCTAAAATATGCACTTTTTCAGTTAGGTACTTTTTACCCAAAAGTCTGTGAAGTGAATACGGACAGTGCAAGAACAGGATCTGTATGTGTAACACAGATAAAATAATTAGAAATCTGGTTGTTTTATTGTTTTTTACCACATTATGTCTGTTTGCTCAATATTAGCTGAAGTGACATTTACCCAAGCTAAGGGTAAAATGTGGTTCCTTTCATATCATTGGGAGTTGCCCATTTTGGCTGGACCTGATGAAATTCATCCTGGAACCCTTGCAGAACCAGCTGAGATTACCTGAGAAGCATTTGCAGTCATCTCTGAAGACACCTGGCGGGTGGGTGACATTTTTGAAGATCTGAAAAGGGTAGTTGTATCTGAAGCTTAGTTTATGAAACTTCTAGAATAGATAATTGCATTTAATAGTCAAAACACTGTGATGATTGGTTAAACCTGAAGAGAGAGATGTTACAAGCCATTTTGAGGTAACAGGATTAGGCATTACTGGCATCAATTCATGATGCTTCAAGCATATTTTGATAAAGAGTTTTTGTGTAAAAAGTTGAAGAGATTTTTGAATGCTGTTGTGGGTGCTTTCTGAATCATTTAGAGGAGAGAAAGGTCTTTTGTTCTTGCTAGTATCCTTGCCTCTTGTTTTGTATTTGTATACCATAGTGAAACTGAGATCTGGAGTGGAAGTTATCATTGCCCTTTATTTTCAGACTATGCCTTAGTCTAGTTAAATGTTAGATGGGTAAAAGCAATCTTATATTGGGTGTACAAATTGGTATTAAAGACTATATGGGTTTTTAGGATACAATAATATATTAAAAGGTTAACTTTGTATGTACTTTAAATGCGTCCTTCTGATGTACTTCAAGTGCATCGATGTAGAACTGGTATTTTAAGACTCAAGCAGAAAGACTGATGTTTGTGTTATGAAAATGTTCCCATAGAATGTGGTATTATCCAGCACTCAGTTCTAACAACCAGGTTTGAGATCACTTTAAGGTAGCTCATTTCAGAAGAAAATCCTGTTTCTACTGCTTTCTAGTACCCTCTGCATTTCTGAGAGAAAGGAAATGTTAACAGTGAAACTAGAACTGAAGATAATGCTATCACTGAGATTTTTCAGGTCAGCATACCAAAAGAAGGGGGTATTTCAGGCACCAACAATACATCTGGTATTAATGACAGATGCAGAAATTGCTTTGGTAGCAGTGCTCTCTTTTCTAATGTTGATTAAATTTGTCTTAGTAATGAGAGATGAGTTATAGAAGTGGATCCACTTTGTCCTCCAAACATGTTTGTTTATTTTTTTGCTACAACTTATTTTGTGAAACACCTAGACATGGTGAGGGGGAAGGAAGAAGAGCTCCTTCACTTGGAATAATCAAGTCTGTAGGAGGTGAAGAAAAACTCTCTTAAAAAAAACGACACCAAAGAAAAGCTTGGATGATAGTCAGTTTCATGAGCAGCCACAGATGTAACACCGCAGTGGGGTTATTTGGGACATTTGCAAAACAACTAGTATCCTGAAAGAGGAACACATTGAGGAGTGCAATCTCTAGGATGCATCCTATAGGACACACCTGACAAAGAGACAGAGCTGAATTAATGAGTAGTAACGCTGTTCTTGAACATTTGATTTAGCTTATGCTTTCTAGCCTTCCTTTCAAAAGGGTGAATTTTGCTTGCCATTCTTCCTCCATGAACTCATTCATGGAGGCACGCATTCTTGTATGTACGTTCTTGAAAAGAGAGAGATTGCATATATTTCATTTTCCTTTTATCGGTGTTGACAGTAAGAATTTGCTGGTTGATCAGTGTTTCAAGTTGTGGTGGACTTAAGGAAACATTGCATCTTCTTTTCTCTTACACTTTCTATGGGAAAAGAAGGTCATAAAGGTTCCAGAAGCTGCCCTGATTCATGTTTATCTATTATCAGAATTGAAGGCAGCACATGTGATCTTGCTTTTGTATTTACGGTTGGATCCACACTGACTATACATGTATATTAAGAAAGCGTGCTTATGTTTCCAGCTATACCAGCTAGACTAGTAAGAGAGTATACTTTTGTCAGAAAATCTTGTTTTACTTGCATTTTAAGAAACTTGGCTTTTAGTTAAGAAACTAATCTTAACAATAGCTTATTTCCAACTGCAAATAGTAGTGTATCATTTATTTATTTATTTATTTTAAATTTCGGAGTTGTGTATTCCACTTATGTCTATCTTTGTGGAAAAAAACATTTAGCTGTGGTGGTGGATGCTGTGCTATTTTTGCAGTTGGAATATGCCTTGAACCTAACTTGCCTAACTTTGAAGAACTGATAAGCAAAACCAGTCAGCATCCGAAAGGTTTTCAGACTCTGTTAAGGATCCAGGTATCAGCTGCTAGGCTGGATGGTTCCAGAATTTAAAGTTAACCCTTCTTCCCTTGCCTTTAGTTTGTATCTGTCGTATTTTCACCGTCTTTTAGCAGTGTAGGTTTCACTGTTTTGAGGCTCCTATTATTTATTGCCGCAGCACCATCTGATGGGAAACTCTGCTAGTGAACTGAAAGGATTGCTTACTAGAACTGTAGAGTCTAGATAGAGTTCACAAGCAGTCTTCCTGTCACATTGCTGCTTACACTCAGAGAAGCAAAATTGTTTAACTTTGCTTTTATGGCAATGCTGTCTGTTAGGTGATTCGTCTCTTTGGAAGTATTAATTTCAAACCACCACTGTCTTTTTCTAATTTGCTGTTTCCTGACTTTCTCCATCTTCAGGAAAAGACTCTCGTCTCCTTGTCTTCAGATTGAGTGCTGTCCAAAAAGATATAGAAACAAAGCAGATGATAAGAAGCAAATATGACTGCAGAGAAAATAAATTGGAGAGAACAAAAGGTAGCTTTATTATCTTGTATTAAAAGTGTCCACTGTGGTATTGTGCCAGTAGTTGCCAGGGTTTATTAGCTCCCTTGAGGCTGTTGTAGGTTTTCACCTTTAGTTTTATCTCTGGACAGTTAATTCAAACTTTAAGCTTATGTGTGAAAATAACATAGGGTACAGTCCAGCCTATCATTTGAGAACTTGGTAAAAAAATACCATGTTACTTGGCAATCACTGCTGATGAAAAGCTCTGGTGAAAAACAGATATGTTGCTTTCAGGATTGAGGGGCGTAAGAAAAATTACGCATGGATGTAAGACTGAAATAAAGGTCACTGTGAGGTAGAAGAACAATGGCAAATCTTTTTTTAATTAGTAATGCTTAGAATAGTTTGGGTATTGCAGATTATTTTAGTAGATGTAAACATTTTCCGATATTCAGCATCAAGCTTCCTTGGAAAGCTGGAAACTGCAGAATAGTAAAGAAAAAAACATATATTTACTCTTTTACTTGCAAAAGGAGTAAGGGGGGAAATAGTTTTCAAAAGACTTACTGCCTTTTGTCTTTTTCTAGAATTTAATATTATCCTGTTGGGATGTTTGTAATTGTGTGGTGCTCAGGTATCAGATACCCATTGTACTAACCATCATACAAATACAGAACAAAAATTTAAAAATAAAAAAAAAAAAACAGTCTTTACCCCAAATACTTACAACCTAAATTGTTTTTTTTTTTCTTAGGCTGCCATTTGTATGCCATTAATACTCACCATGGCAGTGAACTGAGGATTGTTGTGGCTATTCGGAACAAACTACTTCTCATCACAAAGAAATACAATCCATGCAACAGTTTAACCAGCAGCTCTCTGCCGTCATTACCTGAATCTCCAGTAGACGAGTTCCAGTACATCTGGGTATGTGTAATCTAATCACTAATCACTTTTACAGACTGGGCAGCACTCAGCTAGTGGAGGAAAAAGGCAAAGAGCATGCATTTTATCGTCTGGAACCTCCAGACAGATGTAAGTGAGAAGCAATACGATGGAGATCCATCATTGATATGCCAAAGAAATATTTCAGACTTCTTAAATTGTCATCTTGTTCTGTATCATGCTTCTCTGCTTAGATTACATCCTTGTAAATTCATGGAGTAATGCAATATTCACACTAAGAGCCTGAAAAAGAGAATAATACTATTATTTATCTCATAGGAAATATGCCTTTCTGCCACCAGTGTCATAACCACCCTCCAGTGGTTATGACACTGGTGGATGGACCTACTGGAGACAGTGACGATATGATCTGTGTGGAGTATCAGCATCAGTTTGATTTAGTTAATGAAAGTATTGGGGAGTCCTATAGACTGCATCATGTTGAAGCAAACAAAGTAAATTTCTAGCATTTAAACTATTTTCTAGCAGAATTGGTCCATGCTGTGCTGACCTCCTGGGAGCAGCATTTACGGAGATCCTCTCTTCTCCTTTACTTTTCACTTTTTTAACTTCTACTTTAGAGTACTCTGAGGCATTTTTTCCTTTTGGAATGTGTGATAATAATCACTCCTAAGAGAGGTAGTTATAAGGTATGACATATTAGGAAAGAGCCTGTGTTTCAAGCTCTGGAATATTGTTGTCAGTATAAATGCAAAGCCATTTTTTCTCCTTCCTTAGTCAATATTTTGATTTTTGTCTTTTCTTCATGGTCTCAGTGTTTTATTCTTTAGGAGGTTGCAGCAAAATAATTTCAGGTTTTGGCCACCATTACCTTATTCAGATTTGCCTATTTGCATGTACTAAAACTGAAATATTTGTGTATATCTCTTAGTTCTAAACTGCTGCCCAGCCAAGTAATACATTAACTGTATCTTACTAACTGGGACATAGGGTTGGGATTTAAGTAAACATCCTGATTTTTGGAAAAGGGTTCAAATGTTTCCTGTTGCTGGGAAGATAATGATCTTCAGCATTTTGAAAATCAAATAATTTCAATAATTTCTTAATATGGATGTGAATGTATAGCTTTAAGCGTAATTTAAAAAAAAAAAAAAAAAAGAAGAACCTTTTGCAGGGTTACTCTTGTGTTCTGTTGACTTCTCTGCTCATAATGGTATAAGGGATGTCTCTTTTGATTTGATGCTTCTTGTTGATTTTTTTTTTAAATCATCTGTGTTTTTATTCAGATTTGATGATGAAGAGGGTTGGTACTCCTAGCATTGGCAATGCAGTGTTAAGATTCTCCACAGCAATGGGAATCTATTTTAATCTGGATTAAGAAGGAAATACAATTAAAGAATGTGGACAGTCAAGAATCGCCCCCCTCTGTTCTCTTCCCCAGTAACCCTTATTTCCTTTGAGAACACAGACAAAGCAGGAAGTTAATTAGATCTGTGCCAGTGATTTTTGTGTTGTTGAAATTGGTTACCAAATTATTTCCACAGGTCACAAAGCAGAAATGTCTTTCAGTTGCTACAAAGGATGGGTCAAAATGTGTTTTTATTGATATGTATAAGCTTCCAGGTCTGTTTAACAGTTCTTGCCTTATATTTGTCTTAAATCAAGAGAACACCTACTTTATTGCACAAAGGAAAGCCATGAAGTTCATGAAGTCAATCTCCAGCCCTGCCCAAGTAGCAAATAGTGTGGTCTAGGAGACATTTGTCTAATCCAGTCTTAAGTGTTTCATCAGGGAGGTCTCCTTTTCTGAATGTATATACTACTACTTATGGGTGTCTTGTTTTTCTTTTAATTTAACTGTAAAAGACAAATACAGGATTAAAGTATGAGAATATAAGTAGCCTATGCTATGCAAAAAACATTTTAGTTTATCCAGCAGTGGTTCTCAGTTTCTAAATTCAGCTTATTCAGTAATTCTTGAAGTACATCCACGTCAATCAACGTACCTGTTAGTGGTTTTGATCCAGTAATTGGCACTTTTGATCTTTCTGCTAGTCATGATTTTCAGTCGAGCTTTTTAGATTTCACTTTTTGGAAAGAATTGCTATTTTTATCATAGCATGTTAATTCAAAGCTACCCTGAAATAACTCAGTTTCCCCAAATTTATATTGTCAAGTAAGTTAGGTATGTTTGTATCATTTTATACTGTAGGTATGTATTTATACTGAAGGTACAAAATTGAATATGCATTACTGAAATACAGCATTGAATACAAAAGAAATTGATTTCCATCCTATCGGCATCCTGAAAATGAATCACAAAAAAGAAATAGTTTTTTGTTTTTTTTTTTTCTTTTATCTGTAATTGTGCACCAACTGATTTGATTGCTTCTTAGTCAAAACCTGGTCATAGTAACATCAGTATCCTATCTGCCTGATCATTACCCTTTCCTATTATCATTGCAAGTAAATTTTGTTGCAGCTATTGATGTATATGAAGATGGTGAAGCTGGCCTACTGTTATGTTATAACTGTAAGTAGTTAGGGAAGACTGGAAATGATAATATCTCAACATGTAATTCTTTCTTCATTGGAGTTTAGATCTGTATTTTAAAGTTTCGGTGTTTCATGGAAAGTATTTCAAAATACATTTTTTTTTTCAATTTAAGTGCATATTAGAAGGACTAGAAATGGAAGTACTGTTTTATTGTGGTGTGTGTAATTGGACAGACATTACCATCTTACTCACAAAAGTCCTATTTCTTCAGATCTATATTATTCTTTGCCTAGTCTCACATTGGGTGTTTCTAGGACATGTACAAATTAGTATTCCACCCCTTTTCTTCTTTGTGCTTTCCCATTCTGTCATTGTGCTTTCTTTCCTTCTGCACACTTCTTTGTGCTGGCACATTTTAAAATTGTAATTCTCTTAATCTCTTTTTATAAAACGGCCTTGGGTTTAATATGCATATGCTCTTCCGTGCTGTACACATGTAGTTTTGCTTTCAGTCCTCAGGAAAATCAAAGTTATGAGTATGAAACGTCCTTTATGAGGTGATGCTGAAGGACAAAGCACAACTTTCTGTTTCAGATGGCATGTCCTATTTGCCTTTCCAAAGAGAGCATTGATGGAAACAGGATAAATACATCTATGTATTCTAGCATTGGCCGTTAGATTGGTACCCCAGGGAAAAAGTCTCTAAAGTGTATCTTTGTATGCTCTGTGAGGCCTCATTGGTTTCGGTAGTTTAACAAATCCTACCTAGTTCTGGTTCACTCAGTACTGCTTCAGAACTAAAAGGTCTGAGACAGAGTAGTGTGAATTCCCAAACCTGTACTTCTGTGCAGAATCAGTCCTACTCTAGTAGGCTCGTCACAGAGCCAAAGCTAACAAACTTGGTTGATCCTAAGATCCTAAAGCCTGTTGCACAGGGTTGCAGCAACTTGAATCCCTATTTGTAGGGCCCTGTCACAGCGAAACCTTTTTTGGTCTTGTGACAGTTTTACAGTTATGAAAGTATCATCATGGAACAAGTATGAAAACACATGATTTGACAGTGTTCTAAGTTTGGATTTCAAACAAGACCTTTTTTTTACACTTGTGGATATAAAGGTAGTTTAAGTTTAAGGACACCAATTACAGAAAAAAAAAAGAAAAAAAAAGGATTTTACCTAAAAATAGAGAAGTAGTAGATTCACAAGTTATGATTAATGAAATCTTGGTATCTGTAGTATCCCATGTGTATTACAATCCTCAAAGAACACAAACTGTGCTAGTATGTGGCTGCTTGAAGGGTAGTTCTTACAGTCAGAGGGGTACAGCTCTGCTTACATCACTTTCAGAAATGTTCTTAACTATTCCTCTATCCATAGAAAGTAAGGAGCTGATGATTGCTGAAACAGAACAATACTTACTTTGTGAAATCTGACAAGTTATTAAAATGTAGCTCTACTATTTGTATCTTGTAAATGTATTCACAAAGGAAGCACATTTCCCTTATGGTCTGTTTAGATATAGAGGGACTTCTACATAAGTGTTTGTTATTTATCTGTGTATTATCCACACTTCTGTAAAATCTACCTATAATGTTGGTGTTTGTCATTTGTGCTGTAAGATATTGGAGGTTTCTTTTTTTCCTTTTTTTGTTACAGATGTTTGCCAATATAGAAAGGTGTATCCTTTTAATGGAGGTTCTCCACTCGTCCAGTCATCGGCTTACGACTTTCACTTTAGCTGGAATCAAGTTTCTTATGCTGTTGGTAAGAACATACCTCTTTTACCCTTTTTTCATTACTGTTTAGGCTTGCACTTGGCTGTTGGTGGAATTGCAGCATGTGTGCTAGGAATATATAAGAATAAATATAAAATTAAAAATAATTTAACATACATAAATCTATTTTTAATATAATAAAATTTAATAAATATGGGTTAATAAACTCCTATAAATAAGAATTTCTTCATGGAGAGGGTGGTTAACCATTAGAATGGACTGCCCAGGGAAGTGGTGGAATCCCTATCCCTGGAGAGGTGTTGACACAACACCAAGGTATTGAAGGATTTTTTGAAACAGCAAAAATCCCATGGCTTGCTGCAGCTGAGCAAACCAAGCTACCAGGGCAACTATGACAAGTTCCCATGACAGTGTTCCCACACCGCCCAATTGAGGAATTTAGAAAAATATTGTTACCAGCCTCTGGCTTCAAGGACAAGGTCTACGGGACTGCTAATCACAAGAGGGGTTGTTTTCTTGCAGGTGGGGTTGTTTTCTTGTAGTTGTTTGTCTGAGTGCTTTTGACCAATAATTTTGTGTGAAACACTATCCACCCCTGTTAAGTTCACTATAAAAGTTAGGCTATTCGGGCAATAAAATGGAGCATGACCTGACTCTACTGGTGTCTGTCATGCTTTCAGCCGTGCTTCCTGCAACACCAAGGGATATAATGATGGAACTTGGTAGGTCAGGTTGATTGTTGGACTTGAAGGTTTTTTCCAACCTAGATGATTCTGTGATTCTCTAAACATTGCATTCATGATGCCACTTCAGCTAAGATTCTGCATATGGTATCTTTAATAAGTGGAGCTTTGGGGCCAAGTTTTTCCTCTGATTAACTTTTTTTTTTCCTTTCTCTTTTTTCTGTTTTTTATTTTCCATTCAGTTTATATTCTGCCAGGCATGGAGAGTGAAGTTTTCTTCAGGCTTGTATCTGAATGTCCATCAGTACAGTAGACAAATCTTGTCATAGGAAAGGGAGATACCAGAGTAGGTCAGATACTCAAGAATTGTTTTCAGGGAGCATCTGAGAAACATTTATATTAATCATTCTTCCTTGCAAAATAATTTTTGTTTCATTGCAGTCTGTGCTTTCCCTTCTATCCTTGCCTTCACTACTGATTCCATTGAGATCCGATTAGTGGTGAGTGGAAACTTAGTCCACACAGTAGTTGTGCCTGAGCTTCAGCTTGTAGCATCAAGGGTAAGACACGAGAAAAGCATGTTTGACTATTTGTGAGGTGTTGGGACCTAATTCACATAAAGAGTTGCTGAAGCCCAAACCAAACCAAAACTGACACATTTTCTGATTTGCATTAACTGTTAATTTGTGTGCTCTTAGCTTGTAGTGAGTACAGTGAGAATTAGAATTGATCTAACTGTCCTTTATTGCTTGCAGTAATGCAGAGCTGAAGCATTTGATTATTTACAGGGCAAATGCTCTTCTGAACATCACAGAAGTTCTCCCCATTTACAGTGAGATAGCCTTTCTGTGGCCAGCTGTAGTTAACTTAGCAGCAATACAGCAACAGTGGCAATAGAACATAGTGGACAAACATTTAAGCTCTTCTTCAGCAAGTGTTTAAGAAAGTTTTGCTGTACTAATGATGAGTTCTTTGTGATTTCAGTCAGATATTTATTTTAAAGCTACTGCTGCAGTAAGGGGATCATCTCATAGCAGTTCTAAGGAAATGAGTTCAAGTTCTCCTCAAGCACCGACGGCTTATGAAATACCAGAATGTCCTCTTTGTTCTTCAGAAGGTAACATGGTTTCCAGGCTGCTTGAAGCTTTGATTATTATCTTTAGTAAAATGAAATCAATCTGTTAAAAGATTTTGTTTTCATGGCTGAGAGTCTGGAAGATGGAAACCTTATCCAGAGATCTGAAACACCTGGCTGAGCTTTTGCCCCATAGTATCTCTTCTGAATGCTCAGCAGCTCTTTTTTGAAGAAATCATGTCTGTAGGAGGGGAAGAATTAAGCTTCACTACCTTAATGAGTCTTTGGCAATATGGCCAAGACTATAAAGCAAAAAGAGGTATAAAATTGTGGGAAAACTTTCAGACTTCACATATGCCATTCCTTTCATTTATGAACAGCTAAACTATCGATAGCTAATTAAACTAATGAAAACTAAAGGCAAGAAGTATTTCTAGTCTCAAAAGAGTTAATAAATTTAAAGTTAATAAATGCACGGTAAATTTGGTGTAACATGATCTGTGAACAATCGATCTACAGGGATAAATAATAGAGAAACAAAGGAACACCAACTAGATAATGCAAGATGTATGTAGATCTTGTTCATTTAGATGTATTTAAATCTGCTGCTCCACTGTTGACAGAAGAGGAAAAGAGAAAGGAATCTGAATTTCAGTTTTTAAGACAGGCAATATGCTTTTTCTCAGTAAGCCAAGTTGTCAGTCTGCAAAATGTGGACATATTTCTTCCTCCTCCTAGCCTATTTATAGTGAAAGATACAGTACAAGGAAGATCTTTGTTACTTGGGTTAAAAAGCACCCCGCATAATATTTATAACTTTTCCGTATAACTTTTCATTGGAAGTATTTAGAACTGATACTGGTATGGAAGTGTAATGTTCTTTTTTCCTTCTGCATTTCAGGTGAAGTTCCAGGCTGGAGAAGTGGGCCCACGTGAACCTGATGAGGTTCAACAAGTCCAAGTGCAAGGTGCTGCACCTGGGTCAGGGAAATCCCAGATATAAGGACAGACTAGGAGAAGCACTCATTGAGAGCAGACCTGCAGAGGAGGACTTGGGAGTTCTGGTGGACAAAAGGCTTGACATGAACCAGCAGCATGCACTTGCAGGCCAAAAGGCCAACTGCATCATGGGCTGCATCAACAGAAGAGTGGCCAGCCAGTTAAGGGAGGGGATTATTGTCCCCCCTCTACTCTGCCCTTCTGAGGCCTCACTTGGAGTACTGCATCCAGGTCTGGACCCCCAGCACAAGAAAGATTTGGACCTGTTAGTGCGAGTACAGAGGAGGGGCTACAAAGATGATCAGAGGACTGGAGCACCTCTCCTATGAAGAAAGGCTGAGAGAGCTGCGTCTGTTCAGCCTGGAGGAGAGAAGGTTACAGGGAGGACCTCACTGTGACCTTTCAATAATTAAAGGAGTCTTGTAAAAAAGATGGAGAAGGACTCTTTACTCGGGTAGATAATGATAGGATGCGGGAAGTGGTCTTAAACTAAAAGAAGATAGGTTTAGACTAGACTAGGAGGAAATGCTTCACTCTAAGGGTAGTGAGGCACTGGAACATGTTACCAAGAGAAGTCGATGCCCCATACCTGGAGGTGTTCAAGGCAAGGCTGGATGGGGCTTTGGCCAACCTGATCTAGTGGGTGGCGTCCCTATCTATGGCAGGGGGGTTGGAGTTAGATGATCTTTAAGATCCCTTCTAACACAAGCCAATCTATGATGATTCTATTGTAACCGTATTCTAAGCCAGCTAGGAACTTTTTAGTTAGTAATGAAAATCATCAAGAGAGATCACAATGTTTTTTGTGAACATTTTATTTCCTTTTGAGAGTATTAAGACTTTTATTCCTTTATTGAGGCCTTTTGGATGAACCTATTCCCAAGACAGAAGGTGCACAGAAGCAAAAAAAGGCTCCTCGAAGACAGTCAGATCCCAAGCAGGGAGCGGTAATATTAACTAGTAGCGACAGGTAAATATATGGGCTTTAAAAAATAACCTAAGTTAGACTGTAAGTATTTTGGGAATTGATTGTTTCTCAACCTTTTTACTCTAATCTTAGTTTGGTATAGACTGACTGAGGCCCTTGTATACTACTGAGAATTTCATCCTAATGTGTATTAGAGTATCTGAATACTATCAGTACTGAAATGGTTATACCTCTTGCTAAAGATATGTTATGAGCAAAGCAAGACTAAATGGGACTTTGTGGGGACCTGGTGCAGTTGAGACAGTCATCAGGCCTACAGCATCTGCAGACTCACTTGCTATTTTCTTCATATCCTTGTGTCTCATTATCTCCAAAATAAATTTTGTAAAGAAACACTATTGCATATGTCTGTTTGTATCTGCTTACCAGACCCCCTGCCATTGTGGTTTTTTTCATTGTTTTTATAACCTGCATTTGTGATAAGTAGCAGCAGAATTCAGCCAAGATACAGTAGACTGAAATTATTTTTTTTCAATCCACTGCAATGTAAAACTTTATTATATTTATTCCACTATTTGAAAATTATATGGAGGGGAGCATTCATTAACATTACCTTTGGGCAATAATCTGATGTATGTAATCTCTGTTTTAATATGAGTTATTATCAAGGCTCTGGTTCAGTGCTAGCCTGGTGTGGAAGCAGAGTAAAACAGAGAGAAATTTAGTTTTAATGGTTTGTCTCTGCCTTTAGGATAACTTGATTGTATGCAGAAATAGCCACTGACCCTGCTTGCCCTTACCTGTGTATTGTTTCTCAGTAACTTTTGTCTTCATCTTTACAAAATAATCTCAGCCTCTTTTGAAAGCTTTTCTGAGAGTCATCATCTTTCCACTAGTTCAGATCCTGATACTGTAGCAAACAGAGAGGAGAGCTCACCATCTAGCTATCCGTTCCATCTGACTTCTTTATACGATGAGGACATCATTGACTTGAAGTCAGTGATGAACAGACAGACTGTTCCTTATCTCACCTTTTCTTACAGATCTGTGAGCTCTGTAGGAATGTCACAAACACTGCTTCTAGTGGTAAAATGTGGCTGTAAGTATTGGTGATTAATCTTTATAGATCCCATGTTGTTCTGGCTTGCTTAGCCTGATTTGGTGATGCTTACATCTTTGACATATGTATGTTTTCTTATCTCAGTTCATGAAACATTAGTTTTTGTGGCATTCTAAAGGTAGGTAATCAATGAGAGCTTCAGGCTGAAAATGAAGTAAAAAGTATTATTTATTCTGAGCTTCTTATAATTGAAGTACCTGAATGAAAGTGGCATTCAGTTAATTGCTGTTACTAATATCTTGAGCTGTTTTACAGGTGTGCACCATGTAGAAAGAAGAATTTGATGATGTAAATGACTCATTTTGTTTTTTCATTCTTAAAAAAAAAAAAAGCTTTTAGACAAGGTCTTTCCAGACTACGCAAGTGCAGTCTGTCCTTGAAATGATGGAGCTGTGTTTTATTCACTGAGGAATGATGGTTACTCTATAAAGATCAGGTAACACAAATGTGCTGTTTTCTTTTCTCAGACCTGTCCTTGCACATTTATTTTTTTTACGAGAAACTTGAAAACTGTTTTGGTATTAAGAATCTTTGAGTAGAATGACTTTTTATAAGAAAATACAAGCTTTCAAATCTTCCATAAAATTGGAAGTCAAAAACACATTGTATTTCTCCACAAAGGGAATGCTGTTTCTGTAGTGCACCTGCAGATTTCCTCATTACAGGCAGAAGCCCGTGCCCTGATTTTCTTTCTGACTACACAAAGATTCCTGTGCTGGCATCAGAATTAATTGTTGTCTGCTTTTACACCAACAATAGAATTCATTGCTCCAAGTAAACATATGGACTGGGCTGAAGTTTTACTGCCAAGAAGCTAGTTTTCTATGGTGAAATAGTCATATTAGATCTTTTGTTTTGTTAAAGGACAGAATTTCATCATTAAAACTTGATTTTTTTTAACCCTTTCCTCCATGCCAAAAATCAATTGTATACAATGTTGTGAAGGGATTTGCTGTTTTTCATGAAAAAGTGATGCTTCCAGGCTTTTTATATATGAAGATTTGGGCTTTATTAGGGTATTTCTTGTGTGGACTCGTCAAATCAATTTTAGGGGAAGCACTGTTTGGGCTTGGGTATTTTTAGATAGCAGAAGCATCACCTTTTTCCATAAACAGGTTTCTCAGTGTAGTATTTTTATTTCTGTTGTGTGGGTGTTTTTGAAGACTGTACTAGTGTGCTGCAAAACTCAGGCTTTAATTTCAATTTAATAAAATTTGAACTGGAAAGTTTGCTTTGAACTTTTAGATTATCAGATTTTAAATGTATTGCAGAGGTTCACTTCTGCTATTCTAGCATGATTTAACATGATTAAATGGTAGTTTGATAGTAGTTGAATACACGTGTATACATATGTTGATTAGAAAACTTGTTTGAAGAACCTGAACAAACACATATTTAGGTATCCTGAAAGACATAGGAAGACCTTTTAGATGGAGCAGTAGAGAGATCAAGAAGAATGGAGAAAGCTTGACTATAACTGACCTAGGGTGATAGTCAGGATGAAAAACCACAGCAGTGGCAATAAAGTATTGCTATGAAGTGTGTGTGTGGAGTTCTCCCTGTAATAGCAGCATTGATGACATCTAGCAAATACTAACAAGCAGCAAAAGTACTGTAAGGAGTACAGCAAAAGTCTGACTGCTTAAACTAGATGAAAAAAAAAAAAAAAAAAAAAAAAAAAAAAAAAAAGATCAGACTAGCTTCATGGTATTTATTTTATCTGGAACAGGATGTTGGAAGAGCTTGAGGAGGGAGGAAGCACAGATCCCATATCAATTGGCTTGTCTCTCCCCTCCAGTCTGAATTTTATGGTATAGTTTAATGTGTCTGATGCAAACTGTTATGCAGGTCACATTGGGAACTACCAGACCTAAAATAATATTACTTGTACAGGACAGGCAGGATCTGAACACTGGAGAAAATGACCTGTCTTCATGCCTTAGGTATGCAGTAAGTGCCTTAACAGTGCTGTCACTTCTTGAGTATTTACTTCTGTGGTCAACCAGCATGTCATGCAGGCATGGAGGAATAACATTAGACCTAGCAAAAGGAGGTGAAGGAGGGATCAGGCAAAATTATTTTGTTTTATATGACTCCTAGGTATGGTAACTGAGGCTTTAGGATCATGTATGTGTAGTTTACTCTCTACTTACCATACAAGAGCAGCCTGGAGTGTAGGTAGAAGGCAGGGAACATGGTAGTTATGCTTGAATTTTGTTTGACACAAGCCACAAGAACCAGTGTGAAGTTCTTTTTCACATTTGTCTTATCTAAAAGACAAAGTACTTTAGTACATATTGTATAATATGAAACTGCTGGGAAAACTGGACAAATAGCCAGTATACGAGTAGTCTTTGTCAGACTGTGGCATGAATTACATGCATCTTAGTGTGATGAGACATTGTTCTCTGCACTAGCTTCTAGACATTGGCTATCTCAAAGTAGTGTCTTAGATCCATCCTATTCAGGCTCTTGATCAAAACAAAAGCCAACTGTTGGTATTGATGGATAGGTTCTTGTTTGTCATTTCTAAAGGCCACATTTTTCATACGTCTGTGTAATCTCTCTTCAGACCAGTGTCAGGTGACCAGGAAACATGAAATGGCTTATTGGAAGGCTACTGAGATGGACAGGTATGCCGTTCTTTACTCGGGCCCCTTGGAATCATGTTTTTTCTCTTCTTTGTAACATGCACCTACTCATTAAAGCTTAGAAAGTAGCCTTGGACACAAATAGCAGCCGTGTCCACCCTAAGCACAACCTTTCCCACTTTCACATCTTGTATTAAAACTGCTACTAGTAGCCTGTGTTCTTAGTGTAGGCTGATCATCATATCCATGAGAAAAAAGAAAATCTTTAAAACTACAGCTATGATGGGTAGATGCTTTTTCTAATGAAGAAGGTTACTGAATAAAGCTTGCTACCACCATCAACAGAAGGGTTAAAAAATATTTAGGCAAAATATGGGCGAAAGGGGCTTTGTACACGTTTTCTGGTATCCTATTTTAAATTCCTTTCAGATTCCAGGTAGGGATATATTTAGGGTTGTTCAGAAAGAGCAAACACAGAGAGTATTCAATGTATTGTTGGCAAGGGTATAGTAATGAAGCAGTTTTTGTCTTTCATTGGGACTTGGAAAGGCTGATCTCTCTCAAGAGCTTGATGTTGTCTGCTTTTCTTGATGGTAGCCATCATGGCCCTCATTCTCTTGCTTGTGTGTGTTCGTGCTCATGTACAGTTTGGGAGCCTGGCTCCATGTGGTTTTGGGTCCCGGTTCTGTAGTTTTTTACTACTGTTTCTGGTTTGGGGGGAGAGATGGCTCCCTGCATTGCTCTGGCTGGCCTGCCCTGCGCTGCCCCCCTCCTCCTGTTGCCGCTGGATTGTGCCAGCCCGCCCTGGCCCTGCCGCATTGAAGCTGTGAGGAGCTGAAGAAGAGCTAGTGAAAGACAGGTATTGCAGCAGGTAGGCTGTGCCTGTGAGGTGCCTGAGGATCTGCCTTTTTTTTTTCTTTTATGGCTGCTTCTTGCAGTCCCAGGGGGTTGAATCCTCTCCGGAGTGCTGAGGAAAGGTCGTCAGCCCAGTCAGTGTCCCTAACCAAGGGTCCCCCTAAGGCAAGTCTCTGAAGCGTTTCCCCTCTGTTTTAGTGGTGCTGTGGTAGGCATTGCTCAGAATCTGCTGAGGGTCTCGGGGGGGGGGGGGGGAGCTGCTTGTACACTGTTGGAGCCTGGGTTGGGGGGGGAGGTTTGGAGCTGCTTCTACACCTTTGGGGCTGGCATCGGGGGTAGAGGGGTTGGGTGCAGGTTGTATACTGTAGGGGCCTGTTTTTTGGGGGGGGCTTGGGGCCTGCGTCTGGGGGAGGGGTGGGAGCTGCTTGTACACTTTAAGGGCTTGTGTTTGGGGGGGCTTGGGGGCCTCCCTCGGGGGGGGGAGGGGGGTTGGGAGCTGCTTATATAGGGTAGGGGGCCTGCCTTGCAGGGGTTGGGAGCTCCTTGTAGAATTTGGGGCCCTGTGTCTGGGGGGGTTGGGGCCTGTGTCTTAGGGGGGGTTAGGAACTGGTTGTACACCTTTGGGGCCTGTCTCTGGTGTGGGAGCTACTTGTACACTTTTTGGGCCTGTATTTGATGGGGATTGGGAGCTGCTTGTACACTTCTGGACCTATGTTTAGGGGGGTTGGGAGCTGCTCATGCATTCTAGGTGCCTCCCTTTTGAGAGGGGTTGGGGCCTGCATCTGTGGGTGGTTGGGAGCTGCTTGTACACTTTAGGGGCCTGGGTCTCAGAGGGGGGTCTGGGCTGTTTGTACACCTTTGTGGCCTGTGTTTGGGGGGGGTGCCTGTGCCTGGGGGAGTTGAGAGGTGCTTGTACACTCTAGGGGCCTCCATTTGGGGGTCTTTGGCGCCTCCCTTTGAGGGGGAGGGAGTTGGGAGTTGGTTGTACACCACTGCATCCCATGTCTTGGAGGGGGCAGGGGGTTGGGACCTGTCTCTGAAGGGGCGGGTTGTGAGCTGCTTGTACACCTTTGGGACCTGTGTCTGGGGCGGGGGGGGGGGGAGGGACCTGGGTCTGGGGCCTGTATCTGGGTGGAGTCCAGTTCTTGGGAGGGGGTGGGGGGGTGGGAGCTGCTTGTGGGCAGTTGGGGTCTGCATCTGGGTGTGATTGGTGCCTGCTTCTGTTGGCAGTTTGGGGCCTGCTTGTAGACTTCTGCAGCCCGGGTGTGGGGGCTTTTCTGTAATGTTTGGGGTCTGCATTTTTGCTTTGGAATGCATCTTGAGCTTTTGAGGCCTAGCTGTAGCATTTGGAGCCTGCGTCTGTGGCTTTTCTGTAGCATTTTGGTCGCGTGTTTGTGATTTGGGGCCTGTATCCAGGGTTTTGCCTTTTTTGTAATTTTCATCTTTGTGTCTGTGTTTCGTTGCTGGTTGTTTGGGGTTAGGGGCAGTTTGGGGTTTGGATTAAGGTCAGTGTCATTAGCGTTAGGGGGTTGATAATAAGGGTTAGGGTTGTGGTTACAGTTGTTAGGTTTAAGGGGAATAAGGATACCAGGGTAAGGGGATCAAGGTTGTGGGAATAAAAATGTTGTTTTTGTGCAGTTACATCCTTTAGAGGGAAGGAAGGTTGTTGGGAATTGGCACAAAGGGCGTGGACATGAGTCGGTAGAACAGTTGTTCGATCAGAGTTTGTTTTAAGCAACCAGGAGTAGGCCTCAGTTAGCATAACTGAGGAGTGGAAAAGTACCGAGAGAAGTGAAAAAGGTGCAAAGAAAGAATGTCCTTATCTCGAAGAGGAGGTTTCTAAGGGGAAAAACAACTGCCAGAAATGTGAGGAAGCTATGTCCGTATGTAGCCGCAAGTAGGGGGAACATAAACTAAAATAACCTTTAGGCTTAGCCAATCAGTAAGTGACTAATAGGCATAATTATAACAATCTGTATAAATATGCGCTATCCGGACAATAAAGTAGAACTAGAACTATGCTTTACCACTCATATGGAGTCGGCTGCTTTTGTTCCCTCTGCCGCGAACTAACAGAAGGTGGTATTGAGATAAGCTTGCAGTGATAAGAGAGCTTAACAGTGTGAAATGTGTTCATCTGATTCGTGTCAATGTGGAACAATGCTAGGGCCGCATGATATGATGAAATGTGACCTGTCTTACATACCCTTGTATAACCACAAGTCTAAGAAAACCAGAGTGGTTAATGTATATAGTTCTTGTATTTTGCAAAGGAATGGTCCAGCAATTCGGGTCAATAGGGGATAAGAGAACAAAGGGGTTTCAGAATAACTGCTAACTATTACAACTGCTGCATGGGATACTATGCAAGTCTCTGACATCCAGCAAAGATGGACAAAGGAGAAGGACCAGGGAAAAGCCTGGGAGGAAGACTACAAGCTTTCAGCATGAGAGACCCCCAGAGGGACCACCGGAGACTGATAACGCATGCACCAGTGGGAGGGTTCGGATTCCGTGAACTAATTATAATAACCCTGCCTTTTCTAGAAGTAATAACGAATATGTATTAGCCTAGGAGCATAAAAACCTGGAGCCTGATGTAACTGGTGTGCCTCTTGGTGGAGCAGAGACTCCCGGTGAGGAGAAGGGGCAGGCAGGAACCTTTTGAAGTTCAGGAGAGGGAAATGCCAAGCCCTACCCCTAGGGAGGAACAACGCTATTCACCAGCACTGGATATCTGTATACTAAATAAGCATCTCTTCATGGAAGGGGTGGTTACACATTAGAACAGGCTGCCCGGGGAAGTGATAAGAGTCCTCATCCTTAAAAGTATTTAAGAGATGTGTGGACATAGCACTTAGGGATACAATTTAGTGGTAGCATTAGGTTGATGTTTGGACTTGATGTTCTTAAGGGCCTTTTCCAACATAAGAATTCTTGTTAAGGATGGGGATTCAAGTAACAAATGCGTTTTCGGGAAGTGGCTCTATCCTTCATTGTAGGTGACAG
The DNA here is from genome assembly GCF_965140915.1 of Aythya marila. Classification (NCBI taxonomy): domain Eukaryota; kingdom Metazoa; phylum Chordata; class Aves; order Anseriformes; family Anatidae; genus Aythya; species Aythya marila. The sequence goes on from NC_139070.1 coordinate 49,753, forward strand.
CAGCTCACCTTGCAAATGGAATCCACCCAAAGATTTCGGGTCATGTCATCACAGATACTGTAGAAGGGAGGAAAGTTGGAACTTTTTTTTTCAGAGGTAAAACCTGCAGGTGAGTACAGAAGTAACATGTACACTGGGAGCTGTAGAGACTCCCTGAAAGTTTAAGGTTGAAATTTGGCTAGGCCTGCCTGTTCAACAAATGGGAAACTATGCTCTGCTTGACAAACGGCTTTTGAAAGGTAATTTTCAATGATAGAATGGAACATCGTGAATCCTTTTCTTGGGTTCCTTCCAGCTGATGACTTGCTGCAGCAGCCTTGCATTCAAAGAACTAAGTAGAATTTGGATTGTTTTCAGTCTTAGAGGTTATCATGTCTTATTGATGATTTCAGGGTGAAAGCATGCGTATAGAATGTACTGCTGAACTAAGATAGTGTGCAGTTTCATTTTTTATCTTAAGTTCTTTTTATGACTCAGTCTTTTGTTACTGTATGTAGCAATGTTTTCCTGCCTCTGTGTTGCTGTGACAATGTAACAAGGGCCACAGAAAGTCAGACCAAAGATCTGTGATCTTAGCAGAATAGAACAAGTATAGAGTGATACTTGTGACTTGCACTGTAAGACAAGCAAATGCCTTGGAGTATAGAAATGTTTAATGGATTTCTTGTAAAAATTGGCCATATCCTTTGAACCCATGTAAACACTTAGCATCCATGGGTCACAGAAGTCACGAGCCTTAACTAGGTGTTGTGTGTAAACTCTGGAGCTAGCTTCACTATGTGAAGAACCGCTTCCTTTATTTTGTGTGTGCTTGTGGGCAGGAGGAGTGAAATTTGCTTCCTGCTAGCTTTTGATGCCCCCATCTTCTGTATGGAAAGAGAACATTGGTGATCGATCTCTGTTCAACTTCTATGATATGAGACATCGTCTTTTCCCTCATCTCTCTTTCACGTGAAAAAGGTTTTTTCTTAGTCCTTTTCTACAGAAACTGTTCCAAACATTTGGTGATCCCTGTTTCTCTTGGCTGAAACTATTTTTATTCTACTGTGACCTTTTTAAGGTGGGCAAAAATAAAATTTTGTGTAGCATCAAGATGCAAATGAACCTTCAGTTTATAAGATAGCAAGGCTACCTTTGAGTTTTGATTAGATTGGTGATGCTTTTTGTTGCCTTTCCTAGGCCTTTTTCAAAAGGTTAAACAGGGAAGTTGGCTGTTCAACGCTGATGAGCACTGAAGTTATGTTTTCATAGGCTTGTGTGCAGTACCAAGGCCTGATTTCCCCTTTTGCCTCTGCATTACTTCATGTTGATCTGCTGTGAATTGTACTTGCTATTTGGCTGCATAGTGGCTGCAAAGGAATCACAGGCGGGTTGAGGTTGAAAGGACCTCCAGAGTTCACCTGGTCCAACACCCCTTTTGTGTTCAAAGAACATAAAAATATACTCCATGTTATAAAGTATGACCTCGCTTTAAAAAGCTGTTTTAACAGTCCTTCATTAAGCCTTATTAATCAAGTGTGCCCAGTTCTTTTCTTACTCTTCCCACTATACTTCTTGTTATTTTCCTTAACATGGGAATTCCTGCTCTGGCAATTTCTGTAGGACACTTCTTACACAGAAGTCTAGGCATGTTAGTCACGTTTCAAGTCATCTGTTTCAATTCAGACAATTTCAAGAGTTAAAAGTGAAAACATAACTTATCCGTGAGCTCCTTGAGAACTCCTTAGTGAAATGCTGCCTGAGCCTTTTGACTTGTTACTTCTGTTTCTGTGTCAAAACTTGTTCTGTATCATTTCAGTTGGAGATGGATTCTTTGACATCCGTGCAAGAAAAATCTTTCTTCCATAGAAGTCCTTCAATGTACACAGAGCAGAGAAAGAGCAGCTATTCTGCAAGTTGGTACTCAGGCTGGTTTTGGCTTCCCATATTGTTTGTACATTCCCATGTTGTTTTGCAATCTTTTCTCTTTTCAGTAGTTATGTAATAAAACTTTTTCAAAGGATGCCTCCCTGTTTTCAGTAGCCTCCTTACGCCCTGAGATTTAGCCATCCTTGTATTCTTTTGCTCTTCGTCTTTTTGATACAACTCGTATAGTTGTTGGATCCCCGGGCTCCGGGATGGCCACCATGCTGAGCTCTGGGTTGCCTACCTCCGGAGGGGCTGGAGGCGGCCGTCCTGATCCTCTGGGGTCCGGCCTCAGGTGGAGCGGGGGCCGCCGTCACAGGGCCTGGGAGTCCAGCAACGGGTGGCACAGGGGCTGGCTGTCCCGTGGTCCGTCCTCAGGAGGATGGGAGGGGGCGTTCCCAGGGCCCGGGTGTCCGGCTCCGGACTGTGCAAGGGCCAGCTGACCTGTGTCTCTGGGGTCCAAACTCGGGCAGCATGGGGGCCGGCCGTGTCATGAAGCAGGAGGCCATCCCAAGAGACCTGGAGACCTGTTGTCCGCCAGCTCGGGGGCTGGCCGTCCTGTAGACCAGGAGTTCGGTCCCGTGCAGAGCGGCAGCCAGCTGTCACGAGCCCCTGGGATCTGGTCCTGGGCAACATGTGTGCTAGCCGCACCGGGGTCCAACCTCGGGAGGCTCTGAGACGAGGATCTCAGGAAAAGGGTGTCCAGCCACAGGCAGTGTGGGGGCTGGCCGTGCCGTGAAGCAGGAGGCTGTCTTCCGCCGGCTCGGGCCTCCATTTTCACGGCACGCCAGCACTTACGTCCCAGAGGACAGACCCTCGGGACACGGGACAGGCGGGGGGACACGGGCCCCCACCGCCCATGGCTGGGCACCCAGGCACGGGATCGCCATCCCCAAAACGCCCGAAGTCGACCCCGGACCCCAGTGCGGCTAGCACACACGTCGCCCAGGACCAGAGCCTAGGTTTTCGGGATGGACGGCCATCGCTCCGGAAAGGACAGAACCCCAGGTCCCCGGGACGGACAGCCCCCAAGCCTGTGGACGACAGCCTTCAGCTTCACGACACGGCTGGCACCCATGCCGCTTGTGGCCGGACAACTGTGTCCTGGGATTGCCCTCCCCGAGCTGCCTGAGACAGGACCCAGACGCTGGTGCGGCTAACACACACGTCGCCCACAACGGTAGCCTAGGTGTTCTGGATGCACGGCCGCCACTCCGGAAAGGACAGAACCCCTGCCTCCGGGACGGCCAGTCCCCGAGACAGAGGACGACAGCCTCCCGCTTTGCGGCAAGGCTGGCACCCACACCGCTTGTGGCCAGTCACCCATGTTGTGGGACCACCTTCCTTGAGCCGCTAGAGATGGGACCCAGACCATGGTGCGGCTAGCACACACGTCTCCCAGGACCGGAGCCAAGGGGCTCAGGACAGCCAGACCCACGCTGCCCGTGGACGGACACACGGGTCCTGCGATCACCATGCCAGAGCCAACCAAGGTCCAACCCTGACCCTGGTGTGCTAGCAAACACTTCGGCCAGGACCGGAGCCCAGGGACTCGGTACGGCCCACCTCCGCCCCGCACGGGAACGAAGCTCCGTTCTCCTGGATGGCCAGTCCCCGAGCCAGCAGACGACAGCCTCCCGCTTCACAACACGGCTAGCACCCAAGCAGTGTCATGGGAACGCCATCCCCGAGCGGCCAGATTCGGGACCCGGACCCCGGTGTGGCTAGCACACACGTCGCCCAGGAACAGAGCCAAGGGGCTCAGGACAGCCAGCCCCACGCTGCCTGTGGCCGGACACCCATTGTCCTGGGATCGCCATACCAGAGCCACCTGAGCTCCAACCCTGACCCGTTGCGGATAGCAAACACTTCAGCCGGAACTGGAGTTCTGGGGCTCGGTAAGGCCAGCTTACGCCACAAACGGGTAAGAACCTCCGTTCTCCTGGATGGCCAGTCCCTGAGCCGGTGACGACAGCCTCCAGCTTCCCTAACCCTAACCCCTAACCCTAACCTGATTTAAAGATCAAAGCCGAATTTCCTTAAGTGGTATATTCTTTATTGCAGCGCTGGATGCACGGGGGATCCTTCCGCCTATCGTGCATGTTTGAAGTGACAAACTATCTCGTATTTATACAGCGAAACAATGAATATTCAATTAGCACCTATACATATTCATTACCTAACCCCGTCTACCCTCGCTTCGTATGCTAATTAGCTTATCAGTCCTTGCGCTTGCGCAAAGCCTTCCAAGAATTGTGGGCCAGGGTCTCCAGGATGTGGGCAGTGGTCTTTGGGAGGAAGGCCGTAGGTCTTCCTCGTAATGCACTTTCTTAATCAGTTGTTTTCCAGGCTGTAAAAATGCTGGGTTGTCTTTCGGTTTAACTGGGGGTTGGCGGATAACAGGATGTCTCAGTTAACAGGACATAACAGACAGTTGACTAAAGTTATCTCAAGTCTCAGCCTGACTGAGTGTTAACGGATAATGGGGTGTTTTCAAATAACAAAATGCTTAAACGTAACAAAAGGTCTATGGATAACAAGATGTTGTTTACTTTGTCCTTGCTAACTTTTAATCATAAGTTTTATTCTATCCTAAAGTAAGTTTATACAATATCAAACCACAAGCTTTATTCTATCCTAAAGTGAGTTTATACTATATCAAACCCCAACCCCATCCCCAACAACAACCCCAACCCCAACCCCAACCCTGTCAGTCCTAACCCTAACGGCCCATAACCCTAACGGCCCCTAAACCATAATCCTAACCCCAAACTCATAACCCTAACCCTAGTTCCCATGAACTATATCTTCCGGCAAGCTCTGGGCACTCAACATGGCCTCCCGGAAACCCAGTGCCGGAAAACTACACCTACCAGCACGCTCTGGGCACCAAACATGGCCTCCTGGAAGCCCGGTTCTGGAAATCTAAACCTACCAGCATTCCCCGGACAGCTGGCCTGACCAATCACAGGCCGAGTGTTCAAGAATTACATTTACCAGCACTCACTGTAACCCTAGCCCTTACCGCCCTTCCAAAAAAGCCTCAAGTCCTAACACTAAAAAACCTCCAAACCCCTACAGACCTAACCCAAACTATTTACCACACGAAACCCAAAAGATCTATGCCTAAAAGCCCTAACCCAAACACTTAGGACACTCAAAACCCAAACCCAAAACAGTAGGATGCTCAAAGCCCTAACCAAAAAAATTAGAACGCTCAAAGCCCTAAACCAAAAATTAAGATGCTCGAAACCCTAACCCAAAACAATAAGACACTCAAAGACAAAACCCAAAAATTAAGATGCTCAAAACCCAAAGCCAACCCAAAACAGTAGGATGCTCAAAGCCCTAACTCAAAACAGTAGGACGCTCAAAACACAACCCAAAACCCAAAACTTTAGGATGCTCAAAACACGAACTGAAAACATTAAGACACACAACACCCAAACTCAAAAATTAGTATGCTTGACATCCAAAGCCCTAACCCAAAACAGTACGACACTCAAACCCCTAACCCAAACATTAGGAAGCCCCTTTCGCCCATCAAAAAGTGCCCCCAAAGGAAGGCTATGGGTACAACTGAACTCCCCAGGGGAGCCTTCACGCAGCCCCACATGCAACTAGACCCTCTGTCTTCGCTCTTTCTGAGCAACCCGAAACATAGCCCTACCCGGCATGGGAGAGGAATTCAAAAGAGGACCCCAGAAAAGGCATTCAAAGCCCCTTTTGCCCATCCAAAAGTGCCTCCAAAGGAAGGCTTTGGGTACAACTGACCCCGGTGCGGCTAGCACACACGTCGCCCAGGATCGGAGACAAGGGGCTCGGGAACCCGGACCCACAATGCCCGTGGAGGGAAACATGGGTCCTGCGATTGCCATACCAGAGCCGACCGAGGTCTGACCCGGAGCCCAGTGCTGCTAGCACAGGCGTCACCCGGGACCGGAGCCCAGGAATTCAGAACGGACGGCTGCCGCTCTGGACGGGACAGAACCCCGGGTCCCAGCGACTGCCAGCCCCCGAGCAGGCGGACGACAGCCTCACGCTTCGCGGCAAGTCTGGCACACAAGCCGCTTATTCCTGGACAACCGTGTTGTGGGATCGCCTTCCCTGATCCGCCCGAACGGGACCCTGACCCACGTGCAGCTAGCACACACATCGCCCAGGACCGGAGCCCAGGGTCCACATACGGATGGCTGCTGCACTGCACAGGACAGAACCCCTGGTATCGGCGACAGCCAGCCCCTGAGCCGGTGGACAACAGTCCTGGCTTCACTACACAGCTGACAAACATGCCGCTCGTGGGCAGACAACCGTGTCCTGGGACCACCGTCTCCGAGTCACCAGAAACGGGACCGGGACTCCGGTGCGGCTAGCATACACGTTGCCCAGGACCGGAGCCAAGGGGCTCAGTACAGCCGAACCCACGATGCCCGTAGACCGTCACCCGTGTTCTGCAATCGCTTTCCCCGAGCCAAGCGAGGTGGGACCTGGACCGCGGTCCGGCTAGGACACACGTCGTCCAGCACCGGAGCCTAGGTATTCGGGAATGACGGCTGCTGTACCGTACAGGACAGAACACCCGGTCTCGGTGACTGCTAGCCCCCGAGCAGGTGGACGACAGCCTCACGATTCGCGGCAAGTCTGGCACACAAGCCGCTTATTCCCAGACAACCGTGTCGTGGGATCGCCTTCCCCTATCTGCCCAAATGGGACCCTGACCCAGGTGAGGCTAGCACACACATCGCCCAGGACCGGAGCCCAGGGTCCACATATGGACGGCTGCTGCACTGTACAGGACAGAACCCCCGGTCTCGGCGACGGCCAGCCTCTGAGCCAGCGGAAGACAGTCCGGGCTTCACGACGCGGCTGAAAACCATGCCGCTCGTGGCCGGTCACCCGTCTTGAGGGATCACCTTCCCCGAGCCACCCAAAACGGAACCCTGACCACCGTGCGGCTAGCACACAGAAGCCCAGGACCGGAGCCTAGGGGCTTGAGACAAGATTTTGCATTGCCCAGGGAGGTAAAATTATTGCAATATGTGGATGATCTATTAGTAGCAGGAGAAACTGAAGAGGGAACCCAAGAAGCTCCTATTAACTTGTTCAGTTTCCTGGGAGAAAAGGGATTCAAGGTGTCTCGATCAAAATTACAATTTGTGGAACAGGAAGTAAAATACTTAGGACATTGGTTAAGTAAGGGAAAAAAGAAGTTAGATCCTGACAGGGTATCTGGGATCCCATCCTTAAGACCCCCACAAACTAAAAAGGAAATCCGGCAAATATTGGGATTATTAGGATATTGTAGACCATGGCTCGAAAGCTACAGTGAAAAAGTTAAATTCTTATATGAGAAATTAATTAAGAACCAACTTAAGTGGTCTGCAGAAGATAATCAAAAATTTGAAGAAATAAAAGAGGCATTAATACAAGCACCTGTGCTGAGCCTTCTGGATCTGGAAAAACCTTTTTATCTCTTTGTGAACACATCAAACCAGACGGCATATGGAGTTCTTACTCAAGACTGGGCAGGAATTAAGAAACCCGTGGGGTATTGTTCTAAGTTACTTGATCCAGGAAGTAGAGGGTGGCCTGCTTGTCTCCAAGCTTTGGTCATTACGGCATTATTAATAGAGGAAGTTAGAAAGATCACTTGTAATGCTCCCTTAAAAGTGTATACTCCACACAATGTCAGAAGTGTCTTACAACAGAAAGCACAGAAATGGTTAACAGACAGCCGGATCCTAAAGTACGAAGCTATACTAATTGACTCCCCTGACTTAGAACTAAGGGTAACCTCTGCTCAGAGTCCAGCACAATTTTTGTTCAGAAAACCATCAGAGGAATTACAACATAACTGTTTAGAGGTAATTGAGACCCAGACTAAAGTAAGACCCAATTTAAGAGATACTGAATTAGAGAAGGGAGAAGCACTGTTCATAGATGGCTCCTCCTGAGTAGTGGAGGGAAAAAGAAAATCAGGATATGCAATAATTAATAAGCACCTGGAACCTGTGGAATCAGGACCCTTGAGTCCATCATGGTCAGCTCAGGCTTGTGAGCTGTATGTCCTATATAGGGCCGTGGAACTATTAAAGGGGAAAAGTGGAACTATATATACAGATTCTAAATATGCATATGGGGTGGTTCATACCTTCGGAAAAATTTGTGAAGAAAGAGGTTTCGTTAATCCTCAAGGGAGGAATCTTATACATCAAGAATTAATAATGAAAATTTTAAGGGCATTAAGAGAACCAAAAGAAATAGCAGTGGTACATGTAAAAGGACACCAAAAAGGATTAGACTACCACACCAGAGGGAATAATCTAGCAGATAAAGAAGCTCAGGAAGCAGCCTTGAGAACTCAGGCTGCTAAAATTAATATAGTACAGGAGGAAGAAAGACGAGAGAGAGAAGAAAAAAAGTTTACTCCTGAAGAACAGACAAAACTGGAGAAAATAGGTGCTAGATTAGAACAAGGAAAATGGACATTGCCAGACGGGCGAGAGATATTACCACAAGCTTATGCAAGGCAAAGATTGGAACGTTTGCATACACAAACACATTGGGGTACAAAAGCATTAAGTAATCACTTACTGAAACAATTTGGTTGCATAGGGGTTTTTGAAATAGCAAAGCAAATCACACAAGGTTGTTTAACTTGTCAGAAGATAAATAAGAAAGTGTTTTGACAAGCAGCCACGGGAGGAAGAAAAACAGCTTATAGGCCTTTCAAGAAAGTACAAGTTGATTTCACTGAATTGCCCAAGGTAGGGAGGATAAAGTATTTATTGGTAATAGTAGATCATTTAACACAATGGGTAGAAGCTTATCCCGTAGCATGAGCTACGGCACAAATGATGGCAAAAATTTTATTAGAACACCTGATACCTAGATATGGGATAATCCAGTACATTGATTCTGATCAGGGCACACACTTTACTTCTAAAATAATAAGATGTCAATCATTAGGTATTCAGTAGGAATATCATACTCCATGGCACCCACAAAGCTCAGGGAAAGTAGAGAGAATGAATCAAACAATGAAACAACAGTTGGCTAAATTAATGATTTGAGACACAAATGCCCTGGACAAAATGCTTACCATTGGCACTTCTAAACATAAGAACTAAACCACACAGTGAGACTGGATTATCACCATATGAAATGTTATATGGTATGCCTTATTCACAGGGAATGCCTCTGGGAAACCATGCAGTTGAGGATCGTAGTATCCAGAAATATGTAATTACTATTGGGAAAAGATTGGAAGAGCTAAGAGAAATTGGAATAATGGCTCAGACACCACCTTTAGGATTTGCTATTCATCAAATACAACCAGGGGACAAGGTCTTAATAAAAACTTGGAGGGAAGAATCATTACACACCCGGTGGGAGGGACCATACCTTGTTTTACTTACCACTGAAACAGCTGTGAGAACAGCAGAAAGGGGTTGGACCCATGCATCCAGAGTAAAAGGACCAATAAATACCCAAACTTGGAGGGTTGAGTCTGCTCCTGGGGAACTGAAATTAAAGCTAAAAAAGAACTAATGTTCTGGCAATAAGGCTCTTCATAAATTAAGAGTGCCAGAAGAAGGGGACAAGCCTGAAGGGAAGAAAGGGAGAAGGCAAGACCGGGGCAGGACCCTCCACTGTGGTGTGTATAGTCTACCAAGGGAGGCAACCCCTATGGGTATTGACTGCCAAGTGAGAGGGCCTTGACCGGAGTTTGCCCGCACTAAAGCCAGGTTGTCCCAGGAAAAAGAAACAAACAAGCAAACAAAAATATATGTATATAATAAATACAATTATTATTATTATTTTTAACCTATTGTAATTAGTTTTCCAGGAGCTGGATCGCCCTCAAAGGCTGAACAGTAACCCAAGCTCAAATAGATCCTGGAAGTGGGCCCAACCCCTTGATTGGAGGCATTTCTCACACCCCCACGATAACCCCTGGATGACGCAGAAGGATGTTATACTTCCTGGTACTATTTTTACAGGGGCAATTAAGCCATGGGAATAACTTTTTCATTCTGGGGGAAGAAGTGGCCAAGGCTTTTAACCTTAGCAATTGCTGGGTTTGTGGGGGACCACGGGGAACTGAAAGTTGGCCCAGGGTAGCTGGCCCAGTTGAACCTAAGTGGTGGGTTAGTAATTTGAGTGAAGTTCATGATGGTACACAATTCTGGAAAGAGGAAGAAGGCCTGTGGCAATTGCACTTGTCAGAGCAGGGTATATACTGTTTAAACAGAACAGGAACAGTAAAGGTGGGAAAAAGCTTTTGTAAATGTACTCTATCTTCTGGATATGATTGTACTGATCCTGAATGTGGACCTATAAACTGTACATCAAGTAAAGGAAAATGGAACGCTACACACGTCCAGCTGAAAAATGGGACTTGGCTGAAATGCTCATATAAGAAATTTTTTGGACCTGGATGTGAAGCCATGGCAAGAGCACAATCAAAGGGACAATTTGATGTTCAAATCCTGAGTTGTCAGCGTGATAACACCACTAGGGAGCAGCATGTGGTAAGAATCTACTGCTGGAGGTGGCAAGATGAGAATGGGACACAAGTGTTCTTTAAACATTTCTGGTCAGCTCGTGATATGACAAGTCGTGAAGGAGAACTTAGTTGTAATTGTGAGTGGGAATCTAGTGCGGGAGCTTGGAGGTGTATATATACGAGTACTAATGGGGCAAACATTGTAACAGGACCACTTGGTAACAAAAACCCTTTGTATTTTCATGCCTCAAGGAATAAAAGAGAATGGGACGGTCCTTTTCCAAATGGGATGTGGGCTCTAAAGGGGCATTATTGGGTGTGTGGCAAACAGGCCTACAAAAGGCTACCAAAGGACTGGTCGGGAATCTGCTATGTGGGGTATATAAGACCCTTGTTCTTTTTATTGTCACAAATACAAGGAAATCATTTAGGAATAAAATTATATGATGATCTGAATAGAGAAAAATGATCTATTGATGCTATTGAAACTAAATGATTCTAATTGTTGCTTACAAATTGACGATAATGGGAAAGTGGTTAAACAGATAACAAAAGAAATTAGAAATTAGCCCACGTCCCAGCACAAACATGGAAGGGTATGGATTGGGATTTATTTTCATGGCTGCCTGGTGGACCATGGGTTAAAAGGATGTTATTTTTATTTTTATGTGGTATAATGATGTTATTATTCATACCTTGTATGATACCTTGCTTTACATTATTGATACGCCGGATAATAAATAGTACATTTGTAATGACTTCATTAAAAAAGGAAGGGGATATGTCAGTTATGATGCTTAAGAATTGGACGCTCTGAGAATGGACTGATGAAATCCAGTTATTAATGACAAAAGTTGAAAAAGAGACACGAATTGAGGATATTAAAAAGAAGATAAGGGATTGTGAGGAATGTTTTAACAATTCTTGTCAATAGAGAGCTTGAAGGAAAATGTATTCGTAAGTTTTTTCCTTGAAGTCTCCGATACCCGGGGGTTTCAGAACAACTGCTGACTATTATGACTTTTGCATGGGACACTATGCAAGCCCCTGATATCTGGCCAGGAGATGAAGGAGAAGGGAAAAGCTGAAGGACGGCTAAAAGACAAAGCTTGCAGGGAATGCTGTGCAAGCCTTTGACATGCAGCCAAGAAGTACAAAGAAGAAGGACAAGAAAAAAAGCCTGAGAGGAAGACTATGAGCCTTCAGCATGGGAGACCCCCAGAGACCCCCAGAAGGACCACCAGAGACTGATATGCATGCTTCAGTAGGAGGGTTCATATTCTGGAACTAATTATAATAACCCTGGTTTTTTTAGAAGTAGTAATGAGTATGTATTAGTCTAGGAGCAAAAAAAAATCATTATCTTGATGTAACAGCTGTGCGTCTAGGTGGAGCAGAGACTCCCGGCACACCCAGCACTGTTTGCTTATCTCTATTCCTTTAATAAATTGTAAACGTTGATTATTATCCTATTTTGGGATTTAGCCATTTATAACACCAGTTATAGACAGGTTGCTCCAAAAGGGGATGCTGGAACCATGTGTGTCCCCACATAATACCCCCATTTTGCCAGTAAAAAAGGCTGATGGATCATACAGGTTGGTTCAGGATCTGTTAGGGCTGTGAATCAGCGAACCATAACCAAATTTCCAGTGGCAGCTAACCCATATACTTTATTAAACCACCTAACACCTCTGCACAAATGGTATAGTGTAATAGATTTGAAGGATGCTTTCTGGGCCTGCCCATTCAGTGAAGGGTCTCGGAATTACTTCGCCTTTGAATGGGAAGACCCTGAAACAGGAAGGCGACAACAGCTTAGATGGACTGTACTTCCTCAGGGATTTACTGAATCCCCAAATTTATTTGGCCAAACCTTAGAAAAATTACTACAACTTTGTGAGGTAAAGGGGGAAGTGAAATTGTTGCAATATGTGGATGACCTATTAATAGCTGGAGAGACTGAAAAAGAGACACAGAGAACCACTATCGAATTACTTAATTTCTTAGGGAAAAAAGGGTTGAAGGTCTCAAAATCTAAATTATAATTCGTGGAAAAGGAAGTAAGGTACTTAGGACATGGGCTTAGCCAAGGAAAGAAAAAATTGGATGCTGACAGGGTATCTGGGATTTTAGCCCTATCATCACCCAAAACGAAGAAGGAAGTGAGGCAACTGCTCGGCCTCTTGGGATATTGTAGACCCTGGATTGAAGGGTTTATTGAAAAGGCAAAGTTTTTATATGAAAAATTGACTGGAGAAAAAATTAAGTGGAACGAGGAAGATGAGGAAAAGTTGAGGTTGATCAAGAAAACGTTAATAGAAGCTCCAGTGCTGAGCCTCACAGATTTAGAAAGACCCTTTTATTTATTTGTAAATGTTTCTAACCAAACTGCATATGTTAGTTGCAATTACAGCTAACTCAAGAATGGGCAGGAATCAAGAAACCTGTGGGATATTGTTCCAAACTATTAGACCCTGTGAGTAGGGGGTGGCCAGTGTGCTTACAGGCAATTGTGGCTACTGCCTTACTGATTGAGGAAGCTAGAAAAGTCACTTGTAGGGCACCTCTGAAGATATATACTTCACATAATGTCAGGGAAGACCTCCAGCAGAAGGCTGAAAAATGGTTAACTGATAGTAGGATGCTGAAATATGAGGCCATCCTGATCGACTCCCCTGATTTAGAACGAAAAATAACTTGCTGCGCAGAGCCCTGCACAATTTCTATATGGGGAACCCCTAGCAGAACTACAACATAACTGCGTGGAAGTGATTGAATTGCAAACCAAAATCCAACCCAATCTCGAGGAGACAGAATAAGAAACAGGGGAAAAAATATTTATAGATGGATCATCCAAAGTAGTAGATGGAAAAAGAAGATCAGGGTATGCCATCGTAAATGGGGATATGGTCCTAATAGAGTCAGGACCACTCAGCGCTGCCTGGTCCGCTCAAGCACGTGAACTTTATGCATTATTACGAGCCCTAGAACTATTGAAAGGAAAAAGTGGCACTATTTATACAGACTCTAAATATGCTTATGGAATAGTCCGCCCATTTGGGAAAATTTGGGAAGAAAGGGGACTCATAGGCACACAGGGAAAAGGGCTGATTCACCAAACTTTAGTTACTCAAATATTGCAGGCACTGAGAGGACCTAGGGAGATTGCTGTGGTACGTGTCAGAGGACATCAAAAGAGAACTGGCTTCCACATAAGAGAGAATAACCTAGCGGATAGAGAAGCTAGGGAAGCAGCTCTTAGGAAGCATGAGGTAGTCCTAACCCTACAAGAAACGGATAACGGAAAAGGGACACAAGAGAAGAAGTATACAGAAGCAGAAATAAAAATTATAAAGACCATAGGAGCAGAATTGAATGAAGGAAAATGGATTCTGCCTGATGGAAGAGAAATACTGCCAAAGGAACAAACTAGGCGTCTACTTTTACGGCTACACCTACAAACCCACTGGGGAACAAAAGCATTGAGTGATCAATTTCTAAAATTTTATGGGTGTGTAGGAATATATGAGATAGCCAAACAAACTGTCCAAGGATGCTTAACATGTCAAAAGGTGAATAAGAAGGTGATTAGGCAAGCACCTGCTGGAGGAAGAAGAATTGCATATCAACCATTTGAGAGAATACAGGTGCACTTTACTGAACTACCAAAGAGACAGCTATAAGAATGGTGGAAAAGGGGTGGACACATGCATCACGCGTAAAGGGACCCGTAACAGGAACCTGGAAGGTTGAGTCTACTCCTGGAGATCTGAAAGTTAAGCTTAAAAGAACTTGAAGCATATCAGGGCATAGCTACCCTTTGGATGCTAATTGTATGTATATTAAATCTTGTACTGATTAGAATATTAGCAATCATTGGAAACTCATATAAAGGCCCTAATAGAAGGATTTGGGGACCCCAAAATCCCATAGGGGGAGTGCCACCTCCAGTAGAGATACCCACAACATCTTGAATTACCTGAAAATTTTAAAATAATAGGTGGGAAAATTTACCTAGATGATTGGTTATCTGCTTTGAATCGAGCCCCCACTAACTCGTGGAAAAGTTGACCGCAAATAGAAGAACCATCACGTGTGTAAGTCTGGACCATTTCCTAAGAAGCATCAGGGAGAGGGCAAGACCGGAGACGGGACCAGTACTGCGGCTCAAGAAGGTTTACCAAGGGCTGCAACCCCTTAGGGTAATAACCGCCAGGTAACATGGCCTTTACCGGACCTCTCCGAATTACATGTTATTGGTCTCAGAATTGTATTGTTAACACCCGGAGGGGAAGAATTCAGGAACAAACACTACTATGCCTGTTAAACCTATGCTATGGAAACCAGAGTATGCTCGATGTAATGAAAGCAATAAGATAACCAGTTACGAGCCGAAAGAGGTCCCCTATCAATGGCGGATAGAGGTAAGAGCTAATAATGAAGGAGCATTAATTGGGAAAAGTACAATTATTATACACCCTGCAGAATCATGAAATTGAAACACGAGCTAACTATGGGATTCCAACCATTGCTAAAAACTTGTTTATAAATCTTACAGAGAATATTGTGAAAGCATTCTTTTATGGTTCAATTGGCCTTGGCCAAATTCAAAGCCAAGACACGAATTAATGACATTCAAAAGAAGAGGAGGGATTGTTATATATGGAGTGGTAATTTGTGTCAGAAAAATGGCTGATATTAATAAAGAAGGGGGAGATTTGGGAATGTGGCAATGGGGGTTGGAAAGCCTCCTGGTTGGTGATAACATCAGACTCTTAACGGTGACGTCATCAGAAATGTAAAGAGGTTAGAGGAAATAAAGAAGGGGGATTGAGGCAACGCCCTGCTGTCTGGGGTTGCTTGTTTTCCCCTCTGTTAAGGCACAAGGCACGGAAGTTGCTGGGGGGGTTGCTGGTTAGAACTGTTAACATTTATTGTTTTATGTTATATGATAATAATATTATTAGTGTGGTTTCAAGGGTTAATGAAACGTGGGAAAAGCAATCCTGTTTTGTTGCTTTTGGGAACCTTGTGGTGGGCAGAGCATGTGCAGAAGAGGGAGACAGTTGAAGCCACTCCTGCAGTCTGGAACAAAAGGTTGCTAATGGTGATGGGGAAACCGTGAGCCTTTCACCCACAAGGACCACCACAAAGAGAATTCTAATATGAAGCGGGGATAGGATATCCATATGTATAGGCGTACTTGGGTTTCTTGTAAATATGTAACAGCAATGTCCTCTATATATTTGGAAAGTGTGACGGTTGGGTGTGCATGGTGGTAGAGCATAGACTCCCCACGCACCCAGCGCTGTTTACTTGCCTTTTATAAATATTCTTTTATGTTACTAAATTCAGAGGGAGTTGAGACTTCATTTATAACATGATGAGGTTGCATCGTCAGTTGTGAAGGTAAAAGGCAGTCGGTTTTGACTGTAAAAGGCAGTCGGTTTTGACGGTAAGAAGACGTTGGGATTGACGGTAAGAAATTGTAATAAGTTGTTGGGTTTTTGATGGTAAGAAGTCGTAAGACGTTGTTGGGTTTGATGGTAAGAAGTTGTTGCGTTTTGATGGTAAAAAGGTTGTCGGATTTGATGGTAGGTTTAGTCTGAGTATTGAAGGCTTCCAGCAGTAAGCTCTGCATCTGAAAGACAAAGGGAAGAAATGTCATTCCCTGCTGTGATACTCTACATGGAACTGTCTGGCTCACTGGTTTTCTTTCCAAAGAGAGAAGTCACAACCCTGCACACGGCTTGATCTGCTCTCGGACTACAGGGCTGAACTGATTGGAGAAGGCGGCTTCCAAAGCCCTCCCATTAAACGGACTACATTTCAGTTCTATGCTAAAATTGGTGAGCTGTACAGAATATTAGGACAAAGCTACCTGCTTTGATAGCAAATGGTTGACCTTAGGTAAGTTACAGTCATTTGAAGGTTTGACTGGACGGCATCCTTGTTTTACTAGTGATCAAAGCTCACCAAATCCTAGCCACAGAACAGAAGCGTTCAGAAACTTGCTAGAGAGAGCACTTAGGAATGCAGGAATTTAACTGCTTTAATGCTGCTCCTTCTCTCACGTATCTGGAATTTCCTTAAATCACAAATTGTCACTAGCTATCCTTGTTCATGTATTCAAAGTAACATGATTCCGGTTGAAAAGGCACTCTAACAAGTCCTCCGTTGTTCTTAGTCTGTCCCTAGCTTCTTTGAGAGGTTCAATACAGTAGAAAATTAAAAATAATAAACTAGCAAATAATTAACGTGTGGAAGTGGTCTTTTTTCAGATTAGATTCCACCATTCAGAAAATCCTGCTTAAGAGACATTTTTTCTTTGCTTTGAAAGACTGACCTTCCCCAAAAGGAAACTAATTAGTATCTTTAGGCTTGACAAAATACTTGAATTCCTCAATTTAACAGAATTGCTTTGCACAGCCCTCCTATCCTGCTTACCTTGCAAGCAGTGTATCCAAGTGGGGTGGGTACTGCTGTATTTATCAACGAACATCTTTTTCACGTATATAGCCCAGGGATCCCCATGCCCCGCACTTGTGTAATGCATGCAAGACGTTTACTTTCTTCCTCTACTTTGGACTGGTTTAGAAAGAACGAGTTCGCCATCTGCTGGCCAGAGAATTCACTGAAGCCCGAAGAGCAGTAGAGCAGAGGCATTTTCTTCTGTGCTGTTCCTGATTTTTCAGCTAGAAGAGATACTTACAGTCTAGTACAATCAGGATTCTTTTGACATTAGTATCGTAAAAAGTCCATTTTTTCAACAATGGAATTTGAAAGACCTCCATTCAGTCCCTAATTTTGTTCTTGATAATGGGACAGATAGCATGAATGTTGGCAAGAATGTGTGAACAACCAGCCCCCCCTCCATGTTGTATTTTAAGATGACAACTTCTGGTGCTCCCTGTCTCAGAAAAGAAAAATGCTTGGAAACAATTGCACTTGCTCTTAAGCTTGAAGAAACATGTCAGTGCCAGAATCTACTGACTCTGGCAATTTACTTCATCATCCAAACTAGGCAAAAGATATGAAAACCTCTTCCGAGATTTTACTTCTCCAAACATTACGTAAAATGCATTCAACTGTACAGCAAGAAGCTGAAATAGCTGAAGGTAGTATGTTATTCACAGGAATGATTCAGGCAGCTTTGTTTAGGAAGGCTGGGTTTCACTAGAACATTACTAGCCTGTAAGCCTCATGGCATCACCTTCCATCTTGACTGCTAAACCTCCTTGCTACCTACTATCTTCTTTGCCAAGATACAGCTGTCCACATTTACTTTTCCTACTTGGCTGGACTGAATTTCAGAAGGGATCTTGCAACTCTTCCTCTTGTTTGCCACTTAATCATCAAACCAAATGAAAACTGTTTGCCTTTAACCTCTTTTTTTCATGCCTTCTTTCCTATTGGTCATTCAAAACTGGGAAAAAAATCGTCTACCAAGTCGGGGGGGTTTTGATTTGATAATAAATCTGCAGACTGTTAAGTCATCAAGCACTTCAAGACTGTTTGAAATCATCTCTACAGTAATATAAAAGGAATTCCTCAAACACGCTGCGGCCGCTTACCTTTAATATAGTCTTTGGAGCGATGGAGCTGTATTTCTTGCTTTCTCCTGCACTGGAAGGCTTCCTTTCCTTGTAAGATTGTTTACTGCCCTCGCTTCTGCATTGGTCACATGAAGAGCCATCTGGAGGATGGGATTCTTCCTTCTTCTCCTGCGTTATCTTCTGGAAACTTGGATCTTAGTGTTCCAAGGAGCCTTTCACTTTCCTGGTGTTTCTCCTTTTTCTTCTTTTTCTTCTCCTTTTTCTTCTTTTTCTTACGCTTGAGATTGGCATTGTCAAAGTGGAGCGCACAGAAACACAAATCGTGAAGTCTGAAAAAAATATGCAAGTTAAAAAGAGAAAAAAAGATGTGGCACTTGTTGCCTATATGAAACTTTATTTATTTTACCACAGGTGATGATTTGCAGCATGTCAGCTGTTTTGTGGTGCTATGTGCACACGATCGATGTGTCTCGATAGTATCTTTCTCTGCTCCAACTTCTTTCCCCTTTGGATCGGTAGTATCTATTGCTACCTTGTTCTGATCCTCCTCCACTGCCAGATCTGTACTTTGAATGTTTGACTGCTCTTCTGCCATTCTCAGGGCTGTTTCTTTCACCAGGGAAAGATCTGTACCTGCTTCCCTCCCAGTACTCCTGCTTGTGAGCTTTTGCTCGACAACTTCTCTGAGAGCACCTCCTCTTGCTGGAAGGACCATCTTTTTGCTCCTGTTTTGAGTCTTCTTCTCTTCTGCATCACAATGTTCTCTCTTTCTTCGGTAATGCTCTTTGTCAGGTTTTTTAGTGTCATGTATCTTTCTTTTTAATGCTTTTTTTTGTTTGTTGTTGTTTTTTTTTGTTGTTGTTGTTTTGTTTTGGTTTTGTTTTTTCATGTGCATGGTGTCGTCTTCCCAGTTTTCTATCACCAAGATCTTCATTTGGTCTAGAGGACTGGCTTTCCACAACTTTCCAGCTTTGAAATAGACGAGTCATGAAGTCATTAACAGGTACGTAGTTTTCAGATATGTGCTTTGTACCTTGGCATTTATGTGTAACAGCTAAGCATGACCGGAGTGACTCGCTGAGACGGTCGGCTCTGGGGCGGACACGTTGTGCAGCGGAGCGGGGGATCGAGGCGGGCAGGGCTTGTTTCCCGGCACCGAGGCCACCCGAGGCAGCCGAAGGAGCCGGCAGGCGCCGGCCGCCCTCGCGAGGGAGGCTGCCGAGCTGTGGGGGGAGGCGGCAGCGGCAGCGGCGGGCCGTTTACGTCGGGCGTCGCCGCCATTTTGCGGCCACTCGCTGAGGCGATCGGCTGGGGGGAGACGCGTCGTGCAGCGGAGCTGGGGATCGAGGCGGGCAGGGCTTCCGCCTCTCCTCCCCCCCGTAAAATCGCTTTTTCTGTAAAATCGGTGACAGGTTTTTAGAACTCCAGTGTCAGACTGCGAGAAACACTCTGTAGGCAGTAACATAGGCTCAGGCGAGGATCTCAGTCAGTGAAGTAGCATTTTTATTCGCGGTTGCAATGGCGGGCGTCCCACAAGCAGGAGCGCACCTGCTAGTCACATCGTACAGTTTATATCCTTTATTTCCCGACGACCGGGAGCCTCCTGTTTCCCCATTGTCTGGGTAATCCAGGTTCACAACCTATCCGATGCTTCACAGACAATACATGGCTTTCAGTTGCCAGCCTGTTACTTTTCCAATTTCTTTTGACTTTTTCTGCTCTTTAAAGAGGTAATGTTTCTTCACTTATCTGACTTGACACCGTGATTTTCGAGTTCAAGTTTGTATTTATTTATTTATTTATTGTAAGGAGATGTACCAAGCTGTCTTTTTTTACTAAAAATTGTTTCATCAGCACATTTCTCTATATTCTTAAGCCTATACTAGTAGGGAAAAACAAAACAAAACAAAACAAAAAACAAGTGCAACAATAGCAGGGCTCCTCAGTCTATATCATGTCGCTTTTTCCAGGTGAAAAAGCGGGGCCATAAGTGGCAGTACACTAAAGCCCTGGCATGTTGAGATCCAAGAGGAGAGACGTTTGGCCCTCCTTTTCACTCCTGGGAACCACATACCTCAAAACCCACAGAGGATGGGCTATATCTCAGAGAAATCTTGGGAAAGGAGAGCATGAAGAGCATGTTTGCAAATTTATTTCTCCCTGGGCTTCTGTTTCTCCAAGAAATACGAGTTTGAATATAACTTTGGCAGCAGTACTTCTGGTGTTTTGCACCTAGCACATTTAAAACTCCTACGAAAAACTGAAAAGTTAGACTAAAAAGCAGCTCTTTCCGTTCTACTTTGTAAAGTTGCACGTTTTCCTCATGCAAAACAACAGGGGAATGTAAGCTAGAAACGGAAATGCTGAATGTAAAACAAAACAAAACAAACCTCAGCCTTCCAGGACAAAAGCCAATAACTGCTGCGAAGTCCTTTTTAAAATGCTGATTAGGTTTCAAGGTGATACTGCTTTAAATAAGCATAGTTGTGTGTTCATAGGCAGAAGCTGAATAATGACAGGATGAACTTCTATACTTCATGTTTTGTTACTGTCTTACTGTAGCACACAGGGACTTGTTACCTTTAGGGAAACCACTAACCTCATGGAGGGTTTAAAACATAAGCTAGTTTGTTATACCAAAATGACAGAGAGAACAAAGCATAAAGTGCTTTCAGATTTCTAGCACACCTTGATTGCTATCCATTAAACTTGAGACACGTTAAACAAAACACAGTAAATAAGAAAACTCCTAGTCCCACAGCTGGCAAATTGTGTGCAGAGGTTGTAATTAGAACTTTTTTCTCTTGACATTTTACATTTAAGATTGACTTTAAATCCATTCTATACACACTTTCCAGTCCTGAAAAAACAATACACAAACCTGAAAAATGCATTTACATGAGAAATGAAGTTGTCCTTGTCCGATTGGAAGACTAAGGTGACAGCTCCTGGGCTCAGGGATTTTCAGATAAGCTCCGATCTTCACAAGTGACAGCTCCCTTTTTTGGATTGAAAGGGAAAATGTTTCAGCAACACATAGAAAACATACTTAAGGGACAAGAAACAAAATCAAGAGTGCAGTGAGAAGGATAACAGAAAAACAATACTGGGGAAAAGAAAAGAAAAAAAGAAAAGAAAAAAAGAAAAGAAAAGAAAAGAAAAGAAAAGAAAAGAAAAGAAAAGAAAAGAAAAGAAAAGAAAAGAAAAGAAAAGAAAAGAAAAGAAAAGAAAAGAAAAGAAAAGAAAAGAAAAGAAAAGAAAAGAAAAGAGAAAAGAAAAGAAGAGAAAAGAAAAGAGAAAAGAAAAGAAAAGAAAAGAAAAGAAAAGAAAAGAAAAGAAAAGAAAAGAAAAGAAAAGAAAAGAAAAGAAAAGAAAAGGAAAAGAAAAGGAAAAGAAAAGAAAAGAAAAGAAAAGAAAAGAGAGGAGAGGAGAGGAGAGGAGAGGAGAGGAGAGGAGAGGAGAGGAGAGGAGAGGAGAAAAAAGAAAAAAGAGAAAAGGCCTTGATCTTTATACTAACCAATGAGATAAGCCTTACACATTTTTAAGTTTATTTTTGACAACTGATTGA
Organism: Aythya marila; assembly: GCF_965140915.1. Taxonomy (NCBI): domain Eukaryota; kingdom Metazoa; phylum Chordata; class Aves; order Anseriformes; family Anatidae; genus Aythya; species Aythya marila. The sequence goes on from NC_139070.1 coordinate 71,294, forward strand.
GGCGTTACCAGGTATTAAGTACGATTCAAGAGCAAATATTAACACTAGAAAGAAGAAATCTGATCCACCACCACTTTTTCAAAATGCATCCATTTCTAATTTGGAGATAACGTCTCTCTGACAAGGTAGTAGAAAAACTGTAAATACCGATAGAGCTTCCTCTCCCGATGTTCCATATACATACCAATGCTGTTCCTACACCTACGCTCTGAGCATAAATTTATGTTGACATGAGGATCGGGTGTTACTCCTCTCCTTGTTTGCCTTGAGAGACACACCTCTTGTCCACTGAAAAGTAAACTCAAGATTCCAGATCAGTTAAGACAGTTGCTATCCCCCCATTCAGAGTTCTGCAACAGCACTGTTCAGATGTGTTTAGCAGTCTCTTTAGAAAACGTTATCACTTAGGACCTCCTTCTCAGTGGGTACACGTTTGGCCTCCGCTTAGCAGAGAGTCAATCCCAGCTTAAGCTTTCGTACAAGAGCCCCTTCACGAAACGGAGTTGAACCCTGACATAACTGAGTTTAAACTTTAACCTTGAAGCTTCCTTAAAGAAGAAAGCAGCACCCGGGCCAGGAAATAGAAATTAATCGTCACTTTACCCTGAAACGCACTGAAAGCCACTGAGCTATTCTGTGCTGGCAGGATTGCTGCCAGGCTGGCCGACGAGGCGGTGGGCAGCTCCCCGGGGCCACAGGTCCTGTCACGCGGGGCTGCCAGATTCAAGTTTGGGATTATTTCAGGAAATCTTTTTCCCTAGAAACAGTAGCTACTAGTAACGCTTTAATTGGTTTGCCAGCACAACCTTTACCCTGTTAGAAATGCCATTGACTTCTACCTTTATGTAGCATACATAGTGTCCTGAGCGACAGTTGATACCATGATGCACCAGCACCACATATAAGGTGTACAGGAGTGGTTCTCCAATTGACTGTGACACGTAGGCTCGAAGGTCCAAATACTCAGGATATTTTACCTCCTAAAGAGAGACCATGAAGATAGAAAAATTATCCCAGAGTACTTCGTGGACTAGCCAGAGAAAAACACTTCCAAATAACACAGTCTAGAATTACATGAATATATTTCTTGATTCACTAAAAATAAGTCTTCCCATAAACAATGTTTAATACTAGAAGTTGCAGAGAACTGTTTCATGATGAATTAGCCTTCTCAGAGGAAAGCATATGCTTCTTGTCAAGCAGGAATTTTATTAATATTAGGAAAAAGAATGTCATAGTCGTTAGTATACAATTATTGTCTGAAAATATTAACCTCTTTCAGCTTTGGGGGTTGTAGAACTTTCAGTTCTGGAATGCATGCAAGTAAAAAAGATGTTTTAACCTAATCCAGAATGGTGTGCACATGTGATTCGAACTACATGGTCCAAAGCTAGTGCTCTGACACAATTCAGCAATAGCTTTCCTTTCTTCACTGATCAACCTAATAACATGATCCCCAGCCAGCTGATGCTATCTAAATAACTTAGAAACTATGAAAAAAAAAAAAAAAGAGGGAGAGAAAAAAAAAAGGAAGACATGAGAAGACTTCCTTAGACTTCTTTTTCTTCTAGAACTTGTGATATTTTTGCATTTTTTCAACACCTAAAAGCTCCTTTTCTATCTTTCGGCCTTTCCTTTCTATTTCACTTTCACTACCTTTTACACGAGTATATTGTCTTTTTCTGTTTCCTTCTGTTTCATTTTTCTGGTGACAGTTCTCCAAATGAGCTGACACAGGTGGAAAGGCATGTCCTTCACGAGAATGTTTTCCGGAATGTTGCTGAGGTACTGAGCAACGATGCAAGTCTGCTCTGGGTGTGCTAAAGCGACGTACATCTTCCTCTCTCAAGAGGGAACCGTGAGGCCATCCGCTTTTGTAATGATAACGCTTATGTGACCTGCTGTAGTAAGTTGGAGTCGATTTGTCAAAGGCTGCATTGCCGTGAGAGAACTTTCTCTCTCTACTGTCTCCTGTCGCCTGAGGTGAATAGTAATCATTGTAATAGCTACATCTTTCCCATCTCCGTGCTTCATCTCGATAGTATCTTTCTCTGCTCTAACTTCTTTCCCCTTTGGATCGGTAATATCTATTGCTACCTTGTTCTGATCTTCCTCTGCTGCCAGATCTGTACTTTGAATATTTGACTGCTCTTCTGCCATTCTCAGGGCTGTTTCTTTCACGAGGGAAAGATCTGTACCTGCTTCCCTCCCAGTACTCCTCCTTGTGACACTTTTGCTCAACAACTTCCACACTCTGAGAGCACCTCCTCTTGCTAGAAGGACCTGCTTTTTGACTCTCCTTCTCTTCAGTATGAGCATGTTCCCTCAGGTCTCTGAGGCCTTAAAGAGCCCTGTGGGACCACAGTCAGAAACGTGTGGTTTACCGGACAGTGAGGGAACTGTGGGCTCGTTTACTGATCCTTCTGCTACACCATTGGCCCTCCCACCGCTACTGCCATCTCAGGCCTTTGCTGTTGCACCCTCTGCTGATCTGGACGTGCTTTTTGACCCAGGCCATATTGGCCTTGAAAAGGAGACGGATATGTTTCCCTTCGATCCAGGAAGAGTGGGATGCATGAGGCCCAAAAGCCTAGTTGCTTGACAATTGAACATGTTGTTCCCACCACTAGCCTTGGAATTCTCCGGTGTTTGTAATCAAGAAAAGGAATGGAAAATGGAGACTGTTATTAGTCATGGAAGATATGGGAGCACTTCAACCAGGCCAACTATGCTCCCCCAGTCATGGACATTGATATTAATAGACTTAAAGGATTGTTTGTTACCTTTTCTGATTGTACATATGTATAGGCGTACTCGGGTTTAGTATGTAAAAGCAATGTTCTATATATTTAGAAGGTTTGATGTTTGTGTGTGCGTGTTGGTAGAGCATAGACTCCCTGTGCACTCAGTACTGTTTACTTGCCTTTTATAAATATTACTAAATTCAGATTGAGTTGAGACTTCATTTATAACAGTATTATTATTATTATTATTAATTTTCCTTTTGTTTCTGTCCTAATAAACTGTCTTATCTCAACCCACAGGCTTTCATTTCTTTCTAATTCTCTCCCCCATCCCAGAGAGGGAGGGGGGAGGGTGAGCGAAGGGCTATGTGGTGCTTAGCTGCCAGCTGGGTTAAGCCACAACAGTCTTTTTTAATGCCCAACATGGGGCACGAAGGGTTGAGATAACGACAGACCTAACCAGTGTGTGTTAAAACAAAATTGGTATATTAGATCTGCTTAATAGTTGATAGTCACAACGTTGATTGCTTTGATCTCAGGTCTGCTGTGCCTGTTCTCCAAACTGAGTTATATAGCACATTACTTACTGTATGTGTTCCCTGACGTGATGTTTATCCTTTCCAGGGTCTGGTATTTTACTGTACATGTAGTGGGTTTATGTGGCAAGGTTTTGGTAGCAGGGGGCAATAGGGGTGGCTTCTGTGAGTAGGATCTAGAAGCTGCCCCATGTTTGGTAAGGGCCCCACTGCTGACCAGAGCTGAGCCAGTAATTGATGTTGTTTTGCCCCTCTGTGAAAGCATATTTATGACAGGGAAAAAAATGCTGCGCCACACAGCAGCTGGGAGAGTGAGAGGAGTGAGGAACAGCATTGCAGGCACCAAGGTCAGTGAAGAAGGAGGGGTAGAGGTGCTCCAGGTGCCAGAGCAGAAGTCCCCTGCTACCTGTGGTCAGGACCATGGTGAAACAGGCTGTCCACCTGCAGTCCATGGAGTACCATGGTGGAGCAGGGTTCCATGCTGCAGCCCGTGGAGAAGACCACAGTGGAGCAGGTGGACCTGCACCAACAGAGGCTGTAGCCTGTGGAAGACCCCTGCCAGAGCAGATCCCAGGCCAGACCTGTAGCCCATGGAGAGGAGCAGGTGACCTGTCAGGAGCTGCTGCCCAGGGGGGTCCCAGGTTGGAGAAGTTTGCTCCTGAGGGATGGATCCTGTGGTACAGACCCATATCTGAACCAGTTCTTGAAGAGCTGCTGCCTGTGGGAAGCCCACGTAAGATCAGTTCAGGAAGGACTGCATCCCGTGGGAGGGACCTCACAGTGCAGGGGATGAGAGTGACCATGAAGGAGCAGCAGAGACCAAGTGCTATAGACTGACCATAACCCCCAAACCCCCGATCCCCTGTGCTGCTCAGGGGGAGGAAGTGGAAGAGGGCAGAAGGGGAGAAGGCATTTTTGGTTTCTTTTCCTTTCTCACTTCTCTAGCTTGTTAGTATTAGGCAATATATCTTACTACCTCCCTATGCTGAGTCTGTTTTGCCTATCACAGTAATTATTAATCGATCTCCCTGTCCTTATCTCAGCCATTTTTATCATATTTCTCCCTCTTTCTCTTTGAGGAGGGGGAGTGAGAGACCAGTTGTGGTGGAGCTTGGTCACCCACCCAAGTACAACCACTACACACCTAGTAACCTCTAAGAGCATTCTAGAGGTCTACCTGGAAAATCCAGCAGATGCTAGAGTGCACTGGGAGTGTTGTGAGCTCTCCAGGGGTCACAAGAGCACACCACTGGGCACAGGGATGCAACTCAAGTATGCTAAACAACACGGGTGCGTATGGGGGAGTAAACGAATGGCCGTATGGTGTTGAGATACCTCCTGCGTTAACCACAAGATCCAGTCATGTCAGCAACCAAGCCAGAGTTCAAGAAGCTTTTGGACAACACTGTCAGATATATGGTTTAATTTTTAGGTAGTCCTGTGGGAAGCCAGCTGTTAGACTTGATGATCAAACCCCTTGCAACTCAGGAGAGCTGATGATATTCTCCATGAAGTTGGCCCAGATCCCATGAGCTGACCTGATGAGTCACAAAGCTGTGCACACATCTCATGCCGCTAGGAGAAGAACTTCAGGTGAAATGAGTTTTCTCAAATGGAGTGTCTCTAGAGGCCAAGTATCCTGGCTCTGATGAACTACCTGTAGCCAGGGTTTTAGATGCCACGGTAGGCAGGCCTGGTTGGGTGAACATAGCTAAACAAGGCGTGTGCCCTGTCAGGCTCCTTATCTGGAAAGTACAGGCGCATCTTGTCCAGGAGATGGCCTGGCCAGAAGTTATTGTCGCTTGACTTTTGATTCTTATTCTTCTCAAGACGCCTAAAGAAAAATAAAGAAAAAAAAAAAACAGTCAGAGAGAGTAGCACGTTTTATGGAAATAAAATTCTAGGCAACTTCACTGATATTACTAGTAATGGCAAATGCGAGCCTGACAAGAACCAGCTGCTAGGACTTCTGGAACCCCCTGCCTGTCCTTCTTCTACATGACTGACATTGGAAATGCCAGCTTGTGAAGCTGTCTTGAGAACTGATGTGTTGCCTATCACTGTAGTACATAAACTCTCTGAGATGAACTAGGAAGACTGTGCTCTATTTTGCAAAGTGTTTCTTCTCCTCAAAAGCTTCTCCAGTCTTCCAAAGCTGGATTCTTTAGGACTGCCTTTCTTCCATGAGCTCAGCTGTGAGGCTGAGTCTTTCTATTCAGTCGGATTTGGGAATCACTTTGACTAAAGAAGGTGCTGCAAGTGCTATGACCAAGCTGGTAGTGGACATCCCAGTTTCATGGGTCAGGAAAGACCTTTGGACACTCATGAACTCCTTGGACAGTACGAGTCCGAAGACAGCAGGGACAAGGACAGCAAAAGAACTTGGACTCGTTTTGGAAGAAAAGCTTTTGTGGGTCACCTGAGATGCAAGAAAAATTAGGGCAAACTGCCTCTGTTCTCAGGGCTGACATTGTGTCTATGTCTAGAAAACTTGCATCTCCGGATCCTACAGATAAATGTTGAGATGCAAAGAACGTTGCTCAGTAAAACAGATCTGCCACCTGCATCTGACTTTTCTCCTGCAACGGTTAGTAACGCTCTGAAGGGTCAGTGTTCTAGAGCAACAGAGGAACTGAGGTGCAATGGGAGGGAACGAAGCACCGCCCTACTAGGAGCAGCTGGCTGCTGGCTGCACGCTGCTGTAGCAGGCTGCTTCTGCCCCCGACTGGAGAGCTTCTCCAGTCATCCAAAGCTGGAGTCTTTGGGATTGCCTTTCTTACGCAAGAAAAAACATTCTCTGAGAGGATTTCCAAGAAGCGTTGGGTTGGCCTGACGAGGACCGTCTTAGGTGAGAAGTTCTGTCATCTCTGCAGTTTGGAGTACAGAGAAGCTGTTCGCCAGCACCACTGCAACCCCGCAAGTCAGCAAAAACACAGCAGTGGCCGTGTAGCTGAGAAGAGATCTCTCTTCCTCTGCTATCGCTTGCTGCTACCTTGCAGCACCCTAACGTTCCACTTTGATACCTCAGTACCGCCTCTGATGCAGTGGGAGCTGATGCACAGCAGGGCAGCAGGAAGGGACTGATCATAAGCCCTCTTTGAACCAACCTGTTTTCTGCCTCCTTGGCCTGTTTTCCTGATGCACTTTTTGACCTGGACATGCTCAGAGGAGATGTGGCGTCAGCATGTCCTGTGCTGTAGTATCCTCCAGGCTGCCTGATCTTCCTCACGTCTTCTCCTTCTTTGATGATCTTGTCTCCTGGGTGCAGCAGGCCTGTTGACAAAGCGCACAGAGAAAAGCAATGGTGTATGGACAGCCAATGCTGAATAGCCAAGAAAACTCTGTTCTCCTGTTGCCCCAAGCCTGTCCCCCTGCCGATCCAGGTCACCTCTGGGTTTGGTCAGTGATACTGACCGGGAGGGGACAGAAAAGATGGCCCCGCTCTGGAAAGGAGGAAGACGTGATGGCCCAGCAAGTGCTGAGAGGACATGATGGCCCTGGCCAACTTCACATGGGGCCTCTTCCCACATGCCCTGCCCTGGGCTCAGGAGCCCCATTTCAGCTCAGCCCTTCGCTCGCGTTGCAGGTGTAGCAGTGTCCAGCTGACACAGCTCTGACACAGCTGTGCCTGGCCATGGACCTGCTGAACCTGACCATGGTCTGACCATGACCTTTGCCTGACCTTGCACCTGCCCCATCACCATGAACTTGCCTCATTAACTGCACTCGTGTCTGACCCTGGCTACCAGTCCAGGGGGACGTGGCCCTGGCTGCTCCGTAGCACTCTTTGCTATCTCAGCCCTGCTCTGGCCCTGCTGATGGTATTGCTGATCCTAATCAGCAGCATCTGCCGTGGCCCTCCAAGGGCTGCAAACATTCTCCATCAGCAGTGCCCCACCCTGAACATGCATCGTGCTTCTGGGTCTTGGGAAGAGGCAGGAGCATGTCAGGCTTAGTACGTTCACATTAGTACATTCCTTGCTCTTTGCTTTACCTCTTTGCAGCGCTTTGTCGGTGAGACAGATGTTACGCTCCTTGCACTGCTTGGAGCAATTCAGATAGTTCACAACGGCATTTCTGCGATAGTGGTCAACCAGTGCTCCCATGTCACCCTCTATAGTTGATGGCAGGCAGTGTTCATCGACGGGTGCATCCCCAGATCTCACCAGCCGACACTTTTCTTTCCATTCTATTGGGCTGTCTTTGATCTGCAAGTAAAGCAATGGTCCCAGTTAGCTTTCAGTGAGGCCCTGGAGTTGCTGCATTCCCTTTGGAGAAACTACAGGCACGGATCCATCTCAGAAGTGCGTGTAGATGGGACTCAGCACCCTGTAATGGGACCAAGCGCTTATCTGGGAGTGCCATTCCCTTCCAGTGCCAGGCCCACAGGCAGACGCTCCCTAGAGCACCAAGCACAAGAGCAGCATACTGGACATAGGTGCCCCAGCTGAAAAAAGTCTCCCAGCCACCATCTCTTTTCTGATTGTGTCAGGTTCACTAGAGCTCAGATGACTCCATCCCCACACCTGAACATTGCTTCAACTTCCATTTCTTGCCACTTCAGTTACCCAGAAAAGAGTGTTTACATCACCAGAGTGTTCAGAAGACAAACCAGTTGTTTGAGACAGCTTGTAGCATCTCAGCTGTGAGGCACGATGTGGTCAAGGGACTACTGAGAAGGTAATATCCAGAACAATCTCCAACCTTCTCCTTTGCTGCCCACCCCACATTCGCGAGCACGTAGAGGTGCGCCTTTTTTCCCGCCACACTACCTTCTCCAGCCGTCTGCTCTCTCTTGAGCGCTTTCCAATCTCTTCCATTTCATCCCAGTGTAAATGTCGCCGGCCTGGCTCAGTGTTGACTGGGGGCACTTCCAAGAGTATTAGCTTTTCTTTGGGCTCCGTGGGAGAGCAAGGCTTCATCCCCACAGCTTTGTCCCCAGCAGAAGGTGGAGAAGTGGCAGCTTTGCAAGCGTTTCTCCGGACCCGAGGCTGTGCATCTACAGCAGTTTAAAAAGCAAACAAATGAAAAGCTCAGAGAAACCCTGTTAGACAGTAGCAGAAATAAAAAAAATAAATAAAAAAAATAATTAAAAAAAACAAAAAAAAAAAAACAAAAAAAACAAGGCTGATCAATGTTTATAAGGCAAAAAGCTTTGGCATTTTGTGCAGTCTGGAGCACCCAACAGATGACGATCTTTGAATGGAAGCATCCTTTCGCTTTCAATCCAGACACACATATTACAGACGACTCCCATCTCCGCTTTGCCCCATTCTGTTTCATGCTCGCAATACACGTTTAGTCTACAAAACAATTAGTACAACAACGCAGCAGCAAAATGCCTCTTCTCTCCAAGATGTGAGAAGAATGTTGCCATTACCTTCAGATAAAAATGACACAGGTACCATGGCAAGCCTTCAGGTTTGGGCTAGGTTTTAAAGAGTAGGACCTTTGAATCTGCATTGTCCAGCTGCCCTCAACAGCTGGAGAAAGGGTCTGCTTCTGATCAGCCGGATGATCAACGCTAACCAATAAAATCCAGTACAGGAGGTTAAACCTCAGGGTTCAGATTCTGAGTCAAACCTAAAAGATCGGATAAGCTGTCTTCCACAGATGGGCTGAGTATTGCACTTCCCCTGGATTCTTTAGCTTCTCCCCAGAGGTCTCTTTTCAGCAACCGCGTTGCAGGACAATAGTCGCAAGGAGCCATATTCTGGATCTACTTTGGCATTCCCTAATGCCACCTGTGTACTTTTAGGGCATCTGCAAGGATATAGATTCCCAGCCCAGGGTTCTCCTCTCACCTTCGCTGGTCTCTTTGGGCTGTCCTTTCCTCATTTCCTGCCACTGCTTTTGACATTCAATCAGATCTTCACTGCTTATATAATTCCTCCGCTTTGAAGAAGTCAAGAAGATGACCACATCCTCCAGTTCCTTGTCACTGATGGGAACTTTTGTCTGGCAGCCAAAACAGGAAGCAACAGTGTGATCAATAAAAAAACAAGGCTTGGCCCAGAGTAGGGGGGAGATGAGCTTTGCTGTTGTTTTAAATGCTTTTTCAGAAAAGGCACAGAGGCAACCTGTTGAGCTTTAAGCTTTACATGAGTTTACCAAGCACTGAAAAATTTACTGGTCTTTTGCTGTCCTCTGCTGAGCTCTCAGCTTTCAATGTGCCAAACTTCTCAGCCATCTGGGCGTCAAGAAGCTAATTTGGCTTGGAACAGAATATCAGAAAACACCTGAACTGCTAAACCCTAACAGACCTGGACATGCTCTTGACAGTTCTGTACCGTTGCAGCCTGTGGAAAGTGAGGCTCAGCATGAGCTCTGCTGTGCCAACAGGTACTAAAAGGCAGTGCAGCGGGCAGACACATGAAACTGGCCAAGGAAAGACCAAGTATCAACACGAAGAAACTTGATGCCAGTTCAGGCCATGTTACTGAGCGCTGACTGTCTTTAGAGACTATGAGGCAATGAGTTTCACTCCCTCCTGGGACTCAGTCTGGGTGACAGCTCGCATCTCTGCAGCCTTCCCTTCCCTCTTCCCTTCAACATTTCACAGGCTGTGGGAGCCATCCTCTGAGAGTAACACAAGGGAAGTTGGAGTTTTTCCACTTCTCCGGGTTGGCATGCAGCAAAACAAGGCAAAGTTGCAGCAGTTCCTTACTTTTCTCTTCCCTACATACCTCCTTGATGACTTTAATGAAGTCTGCTCTCATGATCTTTCTCTGTTCCATTCCAGCCTTTCTGAAGATGTCTACCATTGTCAACTTCTGTTGGTGTAGGAGGTTATGCAGTGCAATAAGAGCTTCAGGGTATGGTGCACAAATAAGGGGAAGGCTACCCTTCTTCCGGGTCTGGCTCCTTGGTGGTGGTGAACACTGAAAAGGAATTAGAAAATACCCTCAAATCACCGTTATCCAGAATCACTGTGCCAGCAGATGCAAAGTGGCTGGGATAAAGCAGCGTCGCGCTGCCGACTTACAAGCAGATGCTGAGGCCGTGGCACGGCCACAAGAGATGAAGTACAGTAATCCCAAGAGTGGCACAACACAAGGTATACTTACGTCTGGCCTGTCGGTCTCGACTGACTTGCTTCTAGCCCTCTGGTCTACTTTAGCTGCCATTATTCGTTTCCTGACTCTTTCTTCCAGTTTGGTAAAGGTAGGTTTATGACTCAGCCATTTTTCAACATCTCCAAAGCTTTGCAGCTGAGACCGGAGTTGCTTCCTCTCCTGAATCCAAGCCTCCAGCTTTTGTAGATCATCTTTTGTATTACAGGTGATCTCTGGGGAGCTGAGGCTATCTTCTTCTTCCTGTCGCTGCTGAAAAACAGACAAATGACAGAAGCTGGTGTCCTGAGCTGGTTTCAAACAGGGAGAGTCTGGTCTTGCCACACAGGGAGCAAAAACGAATGCGACATGTGGAGCGTGGAGCAAACCTATTTGCTTTCCGTTTAAAGACAAGCATTGGATACAGTTTTCTCCCATGGTGTAGTTTGAAACCCTGCTCCAAAACCACTTCTGGCTTGACATTAGTCAAACCATCAGTCATATGCTCGCTGCTTATGTTAGTACTTTAACTGCAGATGAGCTTCTTACAAAATCTAGTGTTGAGATCGCATCGCTATAATGGCTTTGGAGGGGACTTCCTGCGCTGAGGCTTTTCTGAGCTATAGATGGCAAGGGTGTCTGGGCCTGCCACCAATCCCAGGTGTACAACAGCACTGAGAAATAGCCATCAGGCAGTCACAGAACAGCGTGTCCTGCCTCTTATCAAGGTGTTGGCTCCCTGCCCTGAAAGAGCAGCTGGAACAAAACATCAGCTGTTACGCTCATGAAAAATGGTCTTAGTGCTCTTCATGTTAACTGAAGAGACCAGAAGTAACAGCTGCTCCTGGAGCTCTCCTGCAGCATGCTGCATCGGGAGCTGCCTCAAGCCACTGGACTTAAGTTCCAGGGCAGGGAAAAGGTGTCCTCCTGTCAAGGGACAAAGAGTATGCTTCTGCCCTCACTCTGCTAGACTGCTCTTGGTGTCCCTTGGCTTCTACCAGGAATTCCTTCCTCATGGCAATGTGCCAGTGGGAATAAAAGCAACAGCCACGTGCCCTGCTCTCTAGAGGTGGCAATACTGCCGGGACTTGGAGACCTTCACAACTCAGCTTCCCCCCAGCCAGCAAAATGCTACCCTGCGGGATGCTTTACAGGGCTTCCCGTACCTGGCCCATCCACATCTCATCCCTTTGTCCCTCATCTTGCTGTTCCAGCAGTTTTGGAAATGTGACTCTTTTTGCTTCTCTGGTCTCTTCTTTCTCCTTGCTGGCCGCAGATGCCTCCAGTTTCCCTCCAACCTGCACCCCCAGTACAGAGCGTGCTTCCTAGAGGAACCCAGAAATGCAATAACAGCAGTTATTCATCTGTTTTTGTGTGTTTTGTTGTTGTTGTTGTTTTCTTTTCCCTTGTCTTTTCCTTTTTCTTTTTTCTTTTTTTTTTAATAGTGTTCTTCTCTCCCTCATCTTCTCTATTTTTCCCTGAAGGTTTGTCAGCAATTTTTTGCTCCCAAGTTCTTACAGATGCAACCAGAAAGCCATTCTGTTATGACCAATGAACTAACTCACGAACGAGCTATTTTTCAAAACGGGCTACTTTACTACCCCCCAGTAAAGGGATGTTTTCACAGTAAACAACTAAGTATTTAGCACGTACATCCTTTTCCTAAGATGCCCCCACATGATCATCTACAATCAAAAGAGACACAAAAATTACCTCGGACCATATTACATACCTGTCCTGTGTGTCTATGATCTTCAGAAGTAAGCAATGGCAATTTAAGCCTCTTGTGGGGAGTTTCTTTGTGCTGCCTTCCTTCTGTGTCTGGACATACAGGGAACAGTCTGAAAATACACACCAGCAGGAGTCAGGAGGTGAATCTGAGTGCAGGAAGGGTTTCTTTTCTCCACCCTCTCTCCAAACGGAGAGACCAGGGTCGTGGAAATCTAAAGAACCATGCACATGACTCGCAGCTGCTGGGATAATGATCAGCATTTAATCACCAAGAAGATCTCAACACTGGAAGGTGCACACGGGCGCACTTACACAAGAGGTTTGAGGCCTTGGAGCTTGAGAGACTGGTGGGTGAGGATGTGTCTGAAAGTCCACCCAGGAGGTTGCCTAGGGCAAGGAAGTTGACTCCACACCTTAAGACTGCCTCCACCAAGACAGAAAGAAGGGTAATCGTTGTAGACAACTCCCTTCTCATGGGATCAGAGGGCCCCTATATGTCGGCCAGATCCTACCCATAGGGAAGTCTGCTGCCTCCCTGGGGCCCAGGTCAGGGACATTGCCAGAAACCTTCCCAACCTGGCTCGCCCCTCTGATTACTGTCCTCTATTGATAGTCCAGGCTGGCAGTGATGAAATTGCTGAGAGAAGCCTGGAGGCTATCAAAAGGGTTTTCAGGGGACTGGGGCAGTTAGTAGATGGAGCGGGAGTACAGGTGGTGTTTTCCTCCATCCCTGCAGTGCAAGGGAGGGGTACAGAGTGGGTACTCCCACATGCCCAGCAATGGGACGAGGGGGAATGGGCTAAAGTTACGCCAGGGGAGGTTTTGTTGGATATTAGGACAAACATCTCTACTGAAAGGGTTGTTAGGCACTGGGGTGGGCTGCCCAGGGAAGTGGTTGAGTCACCATCCCTGGAGGTCTTCAAAAGATGTTTAGATGTAGAGCTTAGTGATATAGTTTAGTGGCAGACTTGTTAGTGTTAGGTCAAAGGATGGACTCGGTGATCTTGGAGGTCTCTTCCAACCTCAATGATTCTGTCATTCAGTACTAGGGCCGGTTCTCTTCAATATCTTTATCGATGATCTGGATGAGGGGACTGAGTGCACCCTCAATAAGTGTGCAGACGACATCAAGTTAGGTGCAACCAGCACCTGACTTCAGAGCAATCTGAGCAACCAGCTCTGACTTCAGAGCTGATCGCACTTGCAGCAGCCCACTGGACTGAGACCTTCTGAGAGGTAGGAGCCTATAAAGCATGCCACACAAGCACAAGAGCATAAGGCCACTCTAACAAATCCTTTACATCTCACCTGCCAGGAGACTCTTTTGCCTTTGTTTCCTCCTCTGCTTCTTCCTTCGCTTCAGCTATGGACAATGTGCTTGGAGAAAGTCGCCTTTGCGCAAGTTTTAATGTATGAAGAAGAGACGCTGTAAACACAAAAGGAGAAAACTTCTCAGCACATCAGGCACAGATCTGCTCTGCAATGTTATAAGCTAGCTGAGGTATCCCTGTGATTCCTTCTGAGACCTGTTTTCTAGAAGATTGCAAGCCCTTCCTGACACCAGATCCCATCTGACCTTTAATACCCACAGTGCTGCATTACTCCTTTTGCTGTGATCTTTCTGCTGCAGCAGCAAGTCCATCCCCTCTGAACAGTGGGGGTTTTGCAGGGAGACACATTTTGGTGCCTAACAATCTCTTTTGGGGCAACAATTTCTTGGAGCGGCATAAATGTTTTTTCTACACAGGCTTTCTATCCTGGTGCATTCAACTCAAGCACGTTATATCTGTGATATTCATGAGGAATTAAGAATGAGGAGTTCCCAGCTTTAGAGGAGAACCAAAGTTTTGGCACAGCTTGGCAACCTTTGTGCATTCTTCTCGACACAATTTTTCTCATCAAATGACAACATGGTGATTCAAAGCGGTATGCCCAGCCCCTCAGTCTCCCACAACTCAAGACGGAGTTTGTTATTCACAGTGCTAGTGGACTTGCCGAACATTGACTCCCTCCTGCACAAACAAACCCATAAAATGGAAGAGAGGCACCCTTTGGCATGTAATGCAGGGGAAAAACATACTTCAGCACTATCTTGTTCAAAATGTGTCCCTTGAGACATACCAGGAGGGTAAACAGAGGCATACAGCGTGCCTCTGCTATCCCAGGCATCTCACTGTAACCTGAGTCCCAAGCACCCCCCAGCGAGGACAACAGGGAAAGGCACAAACCTCCACCAGCAATCAGTCATTAACGTTACCTTGTGCATTAAGTACCTCTTCCTCTGCAAGACGCTCCCTAGCAAGCCGAGGTACCGCCTTAATCTCAAACCTGGAAGTAGGAAGAAGGCGCCGTTCTGTGAAAAGGGCTCCTTTGCCAGATTAATGTCAAAGTATCCGTGGAGAGTCCAACACATGCCCTAAACCATTCAAACTGAGCAGTGCTGGCCTCGGAACAGCTCAGCAGCCCCTCGCTAGACAGAGGTTTGGGTTTTTATTTTGCCTCAGTGCTCCTGTGTCGTCCTGACACAAGAAGGCATTTCAGAGTTCCTTTGATTGACACGAGTTTCACCAAAGACATGGAAACATCACAGGCAGGGGACAAGCATAGATCTGGTCCTTGTTCCACCTGCTAAGAGATCCTGTCCATGTTGCATTCAAAACAACAGAAACATTAGGATCTTACTTCTTTTAGATATTTTGGCAGTTTTAACCACATAAAAGAGAAGAAGCAGATGAAACATTAGGTGAGTTGCTTCAATGCGTCTGCAGAGCAAACCAGTTGCCTCTGACTGGAGTAATGGTAAAATGCAGAACACGGTCAGTAACTGAGGGTGATGCGTAAGCCCAAGCTAAGCAAAAGCAAGGATGAAATTAACTGCAAAACAGTAGTTTGAAAGAGCACTACCGATCATGAGCTGAGCACATGCGAGTGCGCGCAGAGCAGGGCTGCAGGAACAAATATACTTACTGAGGGAACAGGTGGGCACGGCCAAAATGGCTTGGGAAGAGGGCAGTTTCTTTGTCCAGTCTGACCAACTTTTTCTGCAGCAGGGACAGAAACATCTGACATGAGTCCAAGGAAAAGAGCTCAACATTCACAGAGGCCTTTCTGTAGCTCCAGGAATTCACTGCCTCTCAGCAAACTTCTGGACAAGTGCCTCAGCCAGTTAAAACACACTGCACAGCACATGATCTGCTAGGGTGAGGAACACTGCCAACCTTTTCACAAGGACCGTAGTTAACAGCCTCAGCCTGTGAACAAGTCAATGGAGCATACACAAGGGAAGGCCCGTCATGAGCCTCGGCTTCCGGCTGCTGCTTTCAGTGGGGTCGCTTGCTTTAGCTATTCCTGAGTGCAGCGCAAATGGGTCAGAGCTGGCTTTATCCCCAGAGTTTTTCACAGGAGTCAGAGGATTGCGTTGGCAGTGTGGAGGAACACGGAGACCAGACCTTTTCTGCTGGGACAGGAGAACTACACCAACAGCCTGCCTGCATCCAAAAGGGCCTGGTGTCCTTGTGCCTCAGCCTCACGCCCGCAACGGGGGGAACATCAACAGCCTAGCCGTTGCTTTGGCTTCTTTCCTATTTATGGCGAGGCCCTTCTAGTGCTATCCTTTGCCCAGCGACGATACAACTGCACGCATTGCCAGCAGTCATACAGAAAATAAAAGAAAGAAAACAGAAAGCTCTCACTGCGATGGACTGTGCCTAGCTCCAGCATCCTGGCAGCTCACAGCTGCCAGCAGGGCTCAGTGCCCCCACCCTTTGATGGGGCTTCAAACCCTCTCTAAGTAGGACTGCAGAAACAATAAACTTACAGCGATCAGCTTCTCTACCACGTATGTGGACTTGTTGAGACTGTGTAAAAACCCTTCAGAAAACGTCATTTTCACTCTTTGCCCTCGGATAGCAAGAGTGCCAAAATCCTTTAAGGTGAAGTCCGTGTCCTCCCTATTTGTGAGGATGCGGTAGAAGTATTGCAAGGTCTCCTCCAAACAGCTCTGCACTATTTCCTTGCTGTACGGGACGTTCAGGCGCATATTCTCATAGCTCAGCACCACTATCTTCATATCATCTGGAAAAAATGAGGAACAATGCAACTTGCACTGCAGTTGAACAGATTCAAACAAAGTGCCAGGAGCTTCCAGCTAAAACATGCTGCTGTAACTGCTGTAGTCTAAGCCTTGTACGACTCCTTAAAGCAGCTGATGTATGCTCCCCCTCAAGAGAAATTGAAATCACTCCATCAATGTACCAAGTGCACAGCTGTGACTCCTCAGCCCAGAGATAGGACCCAACGACCTCAGCCATCTGCGGAACACAGGAGGAGGAGGCAAAAGGAATGCGGCTGGTTCCCATGCAAAGAGCCCAGGCTCAGTGCACGCCTGGTCTGGGGAGACCTGCCTTGCACTGAGACAGGCAAGCACAAGAACTCTTCCAGACAGTTCTGGACAGTCCCTGTGGCCTTCAAAACTGAGGAACAAATGTCTCTGCTTTTGGTACCAATGCCCTTTACCCCAGGGCTGCCCGACAGAAGTTCCTATCCAGGAGAAGCTGGGAGTCATTGGAAAGAGAAGACCCACCCCAAATGAAGCACCAAGCTCTTAGTGCTGCGCAGGTCTCATCCATGGCACACAGTAGCCAAAGCAATGGCAGCAGTTGACAGAAATTACAGCAAATCTGGCCATTGATGGGTTTCTACGCCAGCCATCTCTTCTCTCTCTCAGGGCCTTCTGACGGCATCTGAGTTGCCTATCAGCACTTCTAAACAGCAATCGACATAACCCCTTAATATATGTACACACGGGAAAACAAGACTTTAATTGGTATTCTTACCAGGAACACGTACACAACGGTGTTTCAGGTTACGAATCTGTCCAAGAGTCTTGGACAGTGAAAACACAGGTCTCCGAAATGTGAACACCTGGCCATTTTCAAAAGATAGCCATTTTTTAATATGGAACGTCCCCAGTCCTGTTACAGTGACGGCCCGAGGCTGGTAAAGAAAAGAAGGGGAAGCATGTTTAAGTTGGAAAACAGAGTGAGGACTTGTGACATCTTGCAACGGGGTGCCCTGTGCCCTGCCCACTCCCAACGCGGCAGGGGGTAAGCTGGGGGAGCTGGGAAAGCTCATGAGAAGACCCACATACTTGGGGCATTTTCTCTCCTTCCTTTGCCCCTCAAGAAAATGCGCGGTGAAGTAAAGCAGGTGGAGGAGGTCTAGCCCATCCTTCAGCTAGGTCCCTTCCAGCAATTGGGGTTAACCCTGGAAGCATCCCCAGCTGTCTGTTTGCTCTCTCCACTCTGAGAGCGAAGAACAGAGAAGCCCCAGCAAGTTCTGAACACATTTTCCTACCGATTTGTATCTTTGATATAAATATTAATACTTGATTTTCTGTTGGGTTGGTTTCAATTATTACAATTATTTCAATTTACAGAGAAGCTGGTCTTTGGCACACTTGGGGCACATCTGTACGTGTCAGTGCGGCTCTGGGAAGAGCAATGGCATTTGCTGGCACAGGGCTGCCAGGACTTCCTGAAGCCGTGGGGTGAGGGGAGGGGTAGGGTGCAGTCCCACCTTCGTCATCATGAGCAATTGCCGAACCTGCTTGGACACACCACCCCAAATTGTGATGACATCTGGAAAGCAAGGGAAGGACATGTCAAGCTCAAAGTCAGCGAGTCCATGGCCCATCAGCACATTTCTTTACAAGGCGTTTGCAGATGCAGGTGTGATCTAACACAGCTCCCAGGATGAATCCATCTGTGACTCTGGATGAATTTTTGACTGATACCAGTCTAACAGCTCTGCCATGTCCCAGGAAAGGTCTGCAGCTGCAGGAGCTCTTAAAAGGGTTTTGGACAAGGAAATGTAGCCTGTAGGCATCTGAAATGGGAGGGCCTCTCTTAGCCCTAAGCCTTTTCTGAGAGCCATGAGGCACAGTAGGCTGCAGCAGGAAGAAGCCACAGGCAGGGAGGGAGGGGCTCAGCCCCTTCATGAGAGGCCTTGCTGAAATGCTGGCAAGTCAGCAGATCTCCTCCTGACACGTGTATTTCTGGCAGTTTCTTGGGAGCCCATCAGGAACTGCAGGAACCTCAGCCTTCTTCCAACCGTGCACGCATCTTTCCCTTCAGAGACAGACCTCCATGTGTGACCTACCAGCAAGCGGAACCCGGCCACAGGACTGCCACCACGGGCAGGGCAGGACGCCACACACACAGCACCCTTGGGGCCTCCCCCACAGACAAGAACCTCGCTTTCCACAGTTTGTAGAGTTCGTATCAGTCTATAGCTACACTCATAAGAGGTCCCAAATGCCTTACCATTGACAGAAAGCTTCTTGAGTGTGGGAAACGTGACCTTGGTGCAGCCCTCAACCTCACTGCAGCGCTCAATGTTAGTGATTAGCGCTTCCAAGTTTGTCATGATCCTGCTTTGGGTCAGCACGTGAGGCTAGAGAGTGAAAGATCTGTGATGTTTCCTCCCTTTTTGATGTCCTCTGTGCTTCACCAAATAGCTCCTGCACCGTCCTACGCCTCCCTTTGTCCTCTAAGACTCTGAGCTACAGGAGAGACTTCTCGTGTCCTCCAGAGAAAACTGGATGCAAGAGCCTCCTTCAACGCCCAAGCTCACTGAGGCAATGACAGAAATGGCCTGGCACGCTGTGGTGTAAGGGGAGCTGCCATTGTGATGCAGACGTGTCCCTCTGTGACCCGTGCTCAAGTCAGAGGGGTGCAGGGCCACTCCTTAACACAGCCCCTGCGGCCCAGCCACCTCATTGGACCCTGCAGCAAGAAGGGGGTTGCATGTTAGGGAACTGCTCCCCCATACACATGCCTTCTCCTCACTCCCCAACGAGGCTGTGAGACAGGAAGAGCCTCTGAGATGTCACCAAAAGGAGGACAGAACCTCTGTTAGTAAGGAAAGCGGCTGGGTTCACAGTACTAATGGCATAATAATAATAATAATAATAATAATAATAATAACATTAGTAAACTAATACTCCATTCTACACATTCCTTTTCTTCTTTGGTAGCTGTAAACAGGTCATCTAGGTATTGCAACGGTGTCCCCTTTTCCTGAAGGGGTTTTCCAAGCTTTGAGATCACAGGCTAGTTGTTGCCCGAATACGGTGGGTTCATAATTTGCTTCATAATTACATCCTTTCAGGGAGTCCTATCTAGAGCTTTCTCTGGACTCACCAGGAATTGATTTCAGAGTTTAATAGACAGAATCACAGGATCACAGAACTGTCTAGGTTGGAAGAGACCTCAAGATCATCGAGTCCAACCTCTGACCTAACACTAACAAGTCCTCCACTAAACCATATCACTAAGTTCAACATCTAAACGTCTTTTAAAGACTGCCAGGGATGGTGACTCCACCACTTCCCTGGGCATCCAACCCCAGTGCCTAACAAACCTTTTGGCAACTTTAGCCCATTCCCCCTCGTCCTGTCACCAGGCACGCAGGAGAATAGACCAACCTCCACCTCGCTACAGCCTCCTTTAAGGTACCTACAGAGAGCAATAAGGTCGCCCCTGAGCCTCCTCTTCTCCGGGATGAACAAACCCAGCTCCCTCAGCCACTCCTCGTAAGACTTGTTCTCCAGACCCCTCACCAGCTTCGTCACCCCTCTCTGGACTCGCTCGAGCACCTTGATGTCCTTCTTGTAGTGAGGGGCCCAAAACTGAACACAATACTCGAGGTGCGGCCTCAGCAGAGCCGAGTACAGGGGGACAATCACTTCTCTAGACCTGCTGGCCACACTGCTTCTTATACAAGCCAGGATGCTGTTGGCCTTCTTGGCCACCTGAGCACACTGCTGGCTCATATTCAGCCAACTATCAATCAATACTCCCAGGTCCTTCTCCGCCAGGCAGCTTTCCAACTACTCATCTCCCAGCCTGTAGCGCTGCTTGGGGTTGTTGTGCCCCAGGTGCAGGACCCGGCACTTGGCCCAATGAAGCGTACGCCAGTCCAAGCCATGAGCGGCCAGTTTCTTGAGGAGAATGCTGTGGGGAACAGTGTCAAAGGCCTTACCGAAGTCAAGGTAGACCACATCCACAGCCTTTCCCTCATCCACCCAGCGTGTCACTTTGTCATAGAAGATCACGTTCGTCAAGCAGGACCTGCCTTTCATAAACCCATGCTGACTGGGCCTGATCACCTGGTTGCCCTGTAAGTGCTGCGTGATGACACTCAAGATAATCTGCTCCATGAGCTTCCCTGGCACTGAGGTCAAACTGACAGGCCTATAGTTCCCCGGGTCTACCCTCTGGCCCTTCTTGTAGATGCGCATCACGTTTGCTAGCCGCCAGTCCACTGGGACCTCCCCCGATAGCCAGGACTGTTGATAAATGATGGAAAGCGGCTTGGCCAGCTCCTCTGCCAGTTCTCTCAGCATCCTCGGGTGGATCCCATCTGGCCCCATCAACTTGTGTACATCCAAGTGCCGTAGCAGGTCACCAACCATTTCCTCATGGATAGTGAGGGCCACATTCTGCCCCCCATCCCCTCCCACCAGCTCGGGGTACCGGGTATCCAGAGAACAACTGGATTTGCCACTAAAGACTGAGGCTAAGAAGGCATTAAGCGCCTCAGCCTTTTCCTCATCTTCTGTAACTAAGTTTCCCCTCGCATCCAGTAAAGGATGGAGATTCTCCTTAGTCCTCCATTTTGCGCTGATGTATTTGTAAAAACATTTTCTGTTGTCTTTAACGGCAGTAGCCAGATTGAGCTCCAGATGAGCTTTGGCCTTTCTAGTTTTGTCCCTGCACAGCCTCGCAACATCCTTATAGTCCTCCTGAGTGGCCCGCCCTCTTTTCCAAAGATTATAAACCCTCTTTTTTCTCCGAAGCTCAAGCCACAATTCTCTGTTCAGCCAGGCCGGTCTTCTTCCATGCCAGCTCGTCTTTGGGCACATGGGGACAGACCGCTCCTGTGCCATTAAGATTTCCTTCTTGAAGAGTGCCCAGCCTTCCTGGACTCCTCTGCCCTTCAGAACCGCCTCCCAAGGGACTCTGCCAACCAGTGTCCTGAACAGCTCAAAGTCAGCCCTCTGGAAGTCCAATACAGCGGTTTTACTGGTCCCCTTCCTGGCTTCACCAAGAATAGAGAACTCTACCATTTCACGGTCGCTCTGCCCAAGACAGCTTCCAACCACCACATCTCCCACCAGCCCTTCTCTGTTTGTGAAGAGAAGGTCCAGCGGGGCACCTCCCCTGGTAGGATCACTAACCAGCTGCGTCGGGAAGCTATCTTCCACGCTCTCCAGAAACCTCCTAGACTGCTTTCTCTGGGCTGTGTTGTGCTTCCAGGATATGTCTGGGAAGTTGAAGTGCCCCACGAGAACAAGTGCTGACGATTTTGCAACTTCTGGCAGCTGCCTGTAGAACTCCTCTTCCGTCTCCTCATCCTGGTTCGGCGGTCTATAACAGACCCCCACCAGGATGCTTGCCTTGTTGGCCTTCCCGCCGATCCTAACCCACAGGGACTCAACCTTATCATTCCCAGCCTCAAGTTCCACAACATCAAAACACTCTCTAATATAATACAGAGAGCCACACCACCACCCCTTCTGTGCTGCCTGTCCCTTCTGAAGAGCCTATAGCCAGACATTGCAGCACTCCAGTCATGAGAGTGGTCCCACCACGTTTCTGTGATGGCAACCAAGTCGTAGCCTGCCTGCTGCACGATGGCTTCCAGCTCCTCCTGTTTGTTACCCACGCTGCGTGCATCAGTGTAGATGCACTTCAGTTGGGCCATTACCTTCTCCCCCGGCCTTGCCATTGTTCCCCCTGGCACAGCTCCAACAAGCCTTGTTTCAGCCCTGTCCCCCTTCTTACCTAGTTTAAAGCCCTCCCAATGATCCCCGCCAGCTCCTGGGCTAGAATCCGTTTTCCCCTTAGAGATAGGGACCCGTCTGCGGCCATCAGGCTGGGTGCCAAGTAAAGCACCCCATTGTCAAAAAAAAACCAACAAAATGTCTGTGTTGGCACCAGACACTGAGCCACGTGTTTATCAGGTGGGCCTTCCGTGTCCTCTCTGTACCCATCCCTGCCACTGTAGGGATAGATGAAAACACCACCTGTACTCCCGCTCCATCCACTAACCCAGTCCCCTAAAGTCCCGTTTGATAGCCTTCAGGCTTCTCTCTTCAATGTCATCACTGCCAGCCTGGACTATCAAAAGAGGATAATAGTCAGAGGGGCGAACCAGGTTGGGAAGCTTTCTGGTAATGTCCCTGACCATGGCCCCAGGGAGGCAGCAGACTTCCCTACAGGTAGGGTCACGCCGACAAATAGGGCCCTCTGTTCCTCTGAGAAGGGAGTCACCTACAACAATCACCCTTCTTTCTTTCTTGGTGGAGGCAGTCCTGAGGCTTGGAGTAGACTTCCTCGCCCTAGGCATCCTCCTGGGTAGACTTTCTACCTCATCCTCACCTACCAGTCTCTCAAGCTCCAGGGCCTCAAATCTGTTGTGTAAGGGCACCTGAGAAGATGGGGCCGGTAGGGGGGGGCATCGCCTGCGAAGCCAAGCAGGGACCTGTCTCCATTCCTCCTCAACTCCTCCTCAATTTTTGGATTAGCACAGAGAAAGAGGCTCCAGTAACCAACAAAAAATCCAAGCCTCTCTTTTTGTTCTCTAGCTTTATTAAAGCCGCTAGGGTAAATACCCCTGGATCCTGTCATTCCTGCTCTGACTGTTGCAAGTCTATCCCGCAACCTAAGGCAATCCCTTTTCTCTTTTTTTCATGTTCTTTTCTTCCATGTCCTTCCTTCTTCTTTCTTTCTCTCCTACTGCAGCCACTGTTTGCCATGGCTAACACCTCAGACAACTTCTGTCCTGGCCTGTAGCCAGCATTTTAGATACCATGGTAGGCAGGCCTGGTTGGGTGAACATAGCTAAACAAGGCGTTCAGGAAGCTTTTGGACAACACTGTCAGATATATGGTTTAATTTTTAGGTAGTCCTGTGGGAAGCCAGCTGTTAGACTTGGTGATCAAACCCCTTGCAACTCAGGAGAGCTGATGATATTCTCCATGAAGTTGGCCCAGATCCCATGAGCTGACCTGATGAGTCACAAAGCTGTGCACACATCTCATGCCGCTAGGAGAAGAACTTCAGGTGAAATGAGTTTTCTCAAATGGAGTGTCTCTAGAGGCCAAGTATCCTGGCTCTGATGAACTACCTGTAGCCAGGGTTTTAGATGCCACGGTAGGCAGGCCTGGTTGGGTGAACATAGCTAAACAAGGCGTGTGCCCTGTCAGGCTCCTTATCTGGAAAGTACAGGCGCATCTTGTCCAGGAGATGGCCTGGCCAGAAGTTATTGTCGCTTGACTTTTGATTCTTATTCTTCTCAAGACGCCTAAAGAAAAATAAAGAAGAAAAAAAAAAAAAAAAAAACAGTCAGAGAGAGTAGCACGTTTTATGGAAATAAAATTCTAGGCAACTTCACTGATATTACTAGTAATGGCAAATGCGAGCCTGACAAGAACCAGCTGCTAGGACTTCTGGAACCCCCTGCCTGTCCTTCTTCTACATGACTGACATTGGAAATGCCAGCTTGTGAAGCTGTCTTGAGAACTGATGTGTTGCCTATCACTGTAGTACATAAACTCTCTGAGATGAACTAGGAAGACTGTGCTCTATTTTGCAAAGTGTTTCTTCTCCTCAAAAGCTTCTCCAGTCTTCCAAAGCTGGATTCTTTAGGACTGCCTTTCTTCCATGAGCTCAGCTGTGAGGCTGAGTCTTTCTATTCAGTCGGATTTGGGAATCACTTTGACTAAAGAAGGTGCTGCAAGTGCTATGACCAAGCTGGTAGTGGACATCCCAGTTTCATGGGTCAGGAAAGACCTTTGGACACTCATGAACTCCTTGGACAGTACGAGTCCGAAGACAGCAGGGACAAGGACAGCAAAAGAACTTGGACTCGTTTTGGAAGAAAAGCTTTTGTGGGTCACCTGAGATGCAAGAAAAATTAGGGCAAACTGCCTCTGTTCTCAGGGCTGACATTGTGTCTATGTCTAGAAAACTTGCATCTCCGGATCCTACAGATAAATGTTGAGATGCAAAGAACGTTGCTCAGTAAAACAGATCTGCCACCTGCATCTGACTTTTCTCCTGCAACGGTTAGTAACGCTCTGAAGGGTCAGTGTTCTAGAGCAACAGAGGAACTGAGGTGCAATGGGAGGGAACGAAGCACCGCCCTACTAGGAGCAGCTGGCTGCTGGCTGCACGCTGCTGTAGCAGGCTGCTTCTGCCCCCGACTGGAGAGCTTCTCCAGTCATCCAAAGCTGGAGTCTTTGGGATTGCCTTTCTTACGCAAGAAAAAACATTCTCTGAGAGGATTTCCAAGAAGCGTTGGGTTGGCCTGACGAGGACCGTCTTAGGTGAGAAGTTCTGTCATCTCTGCAGTTTGGAGTACAGAGAAGCTGTTCGCCAGCACCACTGCAACCCCGCAAGTCAGCAAAAACACAGCAGTGGCCGTGTAGCTGAGAAGAGATCTCTCTTCCTCTGCTATCGCTTGCTGCTACCTTGCAGCACCCTAACGTTCCACTTTGATACCTCAGTACCGCCTCTGATGCAGTGGGAGCTGATGCACAGCAGGGCAGCAGGAAGGGACTGATCATAAGCCCTCTTTGAACCAACCTGTTTTCTGCCTCCTTGGCCTGTTTTCCTGATGCACTTTTTGACCTGGACATGCTCAGAGGAGATGTGGCGTCAGCATGTCCTGTGCTGTAGTATCCTCCAGGCTGCCTGATCTTCCTCACGTCTTCTCCTTCTTTGATGATCTTGTCTCCTGGGTGCAGCAGGCCTGTTGACAAAGCGCACAGAGAAAAGCAATGGTGTATGGACAGCCAATGCTGAATAGCCAAGAAAACTCTGTTCTCCTGTTGCCCCAAGCCTGTCCCCCTGCCGATCCAGGTCACCTCTGGGTTTGGTCAGTGATACTGACCGGGAGGGGACAGAAAAGATGGCCCCGCTCTGGAAAGGAGGAAGACGTGATGGCCCAGCAAGTGCTGAGAGGACATGATGGCCCTGGCCAACTTCACATGGGGCCTCTTCCCACATGCCCTGCCCTGGGCTCAGGAGCCCCATTTCAGCTCAGCCCTTCGCTCGCGTTGCAGGTGTAGCAGTGTCCAGCTGACACAGCTCTGACACAGCTGTGCCTGGCCATGGACCTGCTGAACCTGACCATGGTCTGACCATGACCTTTGCCTGACCTTGCACCTGCCCCATCACCATGAACTTGCCTCATTAACTGCACTCGTGTCTGACCCTGGCTACCAGTCCAGGGGGACGTGGCCCTGGCTGCTCCGTAGCACTCTTTGCTATCTCAGCCCTGCTCTGGCCCTGCTGATGGTATTGCTGATCCTAATCAGCAGCATCTGCCGTGGCCCTCCAAGGGCTGCAAACATTCTCCATCAGCAGTGCCCCACCCTGAACATGCATCGTGCTTCTGGGTCTTGGGAAGAGGCAGGAGCATGTCAGGCTTAGTACGTTCACATTAGTACATTCCTTGCTCTTTGCTTTACCTCTTTGCAGCGCTTTGTCGGTGAGACAGATGTTACGCTCCTTGCACTGCTTGGAGCAATTCAGATAGTTCACAACGGCATTTCTGCGATAGTGGTCAACCAGTGCTCCCATGTCACCCTCTATAGTTGATGGCAGGCAGTGTTCATCGACGGGTGCATCCCCAGATCTCACCAGCCGACACTTTTCTTTCCATTCTATTGGGCTGTCTTTGATCTGCAAGTAAAGCAATGGTCCCAGTTAGCTTTCAGTGAGGCCCTGGAGTTGCTGCATTCCCTTTGGAGAAACTACAGGCACGGATCCATCTCAGAAGTGCGTGTAGATGGGACTCAGCACCCTGTAATGGGACCAAGCGCTTATCTGGGAGTGCCATTCCCTTCCAGTGCCAGGCCCACAGGCAGACGCTCCCTAGAGCACCAAGCACAAGAGCAGCATACTGGACATAGGTGCCCCAGCTGAAAAAAGTCTCCCAGCCACCATCTCTTTTCTGATTGTGTCAGGTTCACTAGAGCTCAGATGACTCCATCCCCACACCTGAACATTGCTTCAACTTCCATTTCTTGCCACTTCAGTTACCCAGAAAAGAGTGTTTACATCACCAGAGTGTTCAGAAGACAAACCAGTTGTTTGAGACAGCTTGTAGCATCTCAGCTGTGAGGCACGATGTGGTCAAGGGACTACTGAGAAGGTAATATCCAGAACAATCTCCAACCTTCTCCTTTGCTGCCCACCCCACATTCGCGAGCACGTAGAGGTGCGCCTTTTTTCCCGCCACACTACCTTCTCCAGCCGTCTGCTCTCTCTTGAGCGCTTTCCAATCTCTTCCATTTCATCCCAGTGTAAATGTCGCCGGCCTGGCTCAGTGTTGACTGGGGGCACTTCCAAGAGTATTAGCTTTTCTTTGGGCTCCGTGGGAGAGCAAGGCTTCATCCCCACAGCTTTGTCCCCAGCAGAAGGTGGAGAAGTGGCAGCTTTGCAAGCGTTTCTCCGGACCCGAGGCTGTGCATCTACAGCAGTTTAAAAAGCAAACAAATGAAAAGCTCAGAGAAACCCTGTTAGACAGTAGCAGAAATAAAAAAAATAAATAAAAAAAATAATTAAAAAAAACAAAAAAAAAAAAACAAAAAAAACAAGGCTGATCAATGTTTATAAGGCAAAAAGCTTTGGCATTTTGTGCAGTCTGGAGCACCCAACAGATGACGATCTTTGAATGGAAGCATCCTTTCGCTTTCAATCCAGACACACATATTACAGACGACTCCCATCTCCGCTTTGCCCCATTCTGTTTCATGCTCGCAATACACGTTTAGTCTACAAAACAATTAGTACAACAACGCAGCAGCAAAATGCCTCTTCTCTCCAAGATGTGAGAAGAATGTTGCCATTACCTTCAGATAAAAATGACACAGGTACCATGGCAAGCCTTCAGGTTTGGGCTAGGTTTTAAAGAGTAGGACCTTTGAATCTGCATTGTCCAGCTGCCCTCAACAGCTGGAGAAAGGGTCTGCTTCTGATCAGCCGGATGATCAACGCTAACCAATAAAATCCAGTACAGGAGGTTAAACCTCAGGGTTCAGATTCTGAGTCAAACCTAAAAGATCGGATAAGCTGTCTTCCACAGATGGGCTGAGTATTGCACTTCCCCTGGATTCTTTAGCTTCTCCCCAGAGGTCTCTTTTCAGCAACCGCGTTGCAGGACAATAGTCGCAAGGAGCCATATTCTGGATCTACTTTGGCATTCCCTAATGCCACCTGTGTACTTTTAGGGCATCTGCAAGGATATAGATTCCCAGCCCAGGGTTCTCCTCTCACCTTCGCTGGTCTCTTTGGGCTGTCCTTTCCTCATTTCCTGCCACTGCTTTTGACATTCAATCAGATCTTCACTGCTTATATAATTCCTCCGCTTTGAAGAAGTCAAGAAGATGACCACATCCTCCAGTTCCTTGTCACTGATGGGAACTTTTGTCTGGCAGCCAAAACAGGAAGCAACAGTGTGATCAATAAAAAAACAAGGCTTGGCCCAGAGTAGGGGGGAGATGAGCTTTGCTGTTGTTTTAAATGCTTTTTCAGAAAAGGCACAGAGGCAACCTGTTGAGCTTTAAGCTTTACATGAGTTTACCAAGCACTGAAAAATTTACTGGTCTTTTGCTGTCCTCTGCTGAGCTCTCAGCTTTCAATGTGCCAAACTTCTCAGCCATCTGGGCGTCAAGAAGCTAATTTGGCTTGGAACAGAATATCAGAAAACACCTGAACTGCTAAACCCTAACAGACCTGGACATGCTCTTGACAGTTCTGTACCGTTGCAGCCTGTGGAAAGTGAGGCTCAGCATGAGCTCTGCTGTGCCAACAGGTACTAAAAGGCAGTGCAGCGGGCAGACACATGAAACTGGCCAAGGAAAGACCAAGTATCAACACGAAGAAACTTGATGCCAGTTCAGGCCATGTTACTGAGCGCTGACTGTCTTTAGAGACTATGAGGCAATGAGTTTCACTCCCTCCTGGGACTCAGTCTGGGTGACAGCTCGCATCTCTGCAGCCTTCCCTTCCCTCTTCCCTTCAACATTTCACAGGCTGTGGGAGCCATCCTCTGAGAGTAACACAAGGGAAGTTGGAGTTTTTCCACTTCTCCGGGTTGGCATGCAGCAAAACAAGGCAAAGTTGCAGCAGTTCCTTACTTTTCTCTTCCCTACATACCTCCTTGATGACTTTAATGAAGTCTGCTCTCATGATCTTTCTCTGTTCCATTCCAGCCTTTCTGAAGATGTCTACCATTGTCAACTTCTGTTGGTGTAGGAGGTTATGCAGTGCAATAAGAGCTTCAGGGTATGGTGCA
Organism: Aythya marila; assembly: GCF_965140915.1. Taxonomy (NCBI): domain Eukaryota; kingdom Metazoa; phylum Chordata; class Aves; order Anseriformes; family Anatidae; genus Aythya; species Aythya marila. The sequence continues at coordinate 99,728 of NC_139070.1, forward strand.
CAAATAAGGGGAAGGCTACCCTTCTTCCGGGTCTGGCTCCTTGGTGGTGGTGAACACTGAAAAGGAATTAGAAAATACCCTCAAATCACCGTTATCCAGAATCACTGTGCCAGCAGATGCAAAGTGGCTGGGATAAAGCAGCGTCGCGCTGCCGACTTACAAGCAGATGCTGAGGCCGTGGCACGGCCACAAGAGATGAAGTACAGTAATCCCAAGAGTGGCACAACACAAGGTATACTTACGTCTGGCCTGTCGGTCTCGACTGACTTGCTTCTAGCCCTCTGGTCTACTTTAGCTGCCATTATTCGTTTCCTGACTCTTTCTTCCAGTTTGGTAAAGGTAGGTTTATGACTCAGCCATTTTTCAACATCTCCAAAGCTTTGCAGCTGAGACCGGAGTTGCTTCCTCTCCTGAATCCAAGCCTCCAGCTTTTGTAGATCATCTTTTGTATTACAGGTGATCTCTGGGGAGCTGAGGCTATCTTCTTCTTCCTGTCGCTGCTGAAAAACAGACAAATGACAGAAGCTGGTGTCCTGAGCTGGTTTCAAACAGGGAGAGTCTGGTCTTGCCACACAGGGAGCAAAAACGAATGCGACATGTGGAGCGTGGAGCAAACCTATTTGCTTTCCGTTTAAAGACAAGCATTGGATACAGTTTTCTCCCATGGTGTAGTTTGAAACCCTGCTCCAAAACCACTTCTGGCTTGACATTAGTCAAACCATCAGTCATATGCTCGCTGCTTATGTTAGTACTTTAACTGCAGATGAGCTTCTTACAAAATCTAGTGTTGAGATCGCATCGCTATAATGGCTTTGGAGGGGACTTCCTGCGCTGAGGCTTTTCTGAGCTATAGATGGCAAGGGTGTCTGGGCCTGCCACCAATCCCAGGTGTACAACAGCACTGAGAAATAGCCATCAGGCAGTCACAGAACAGCGTGTCCTGCCTCTTATCAAGGTGTTGGCTCCCTGCCCTGAAAGAGCAGCTGGAACAAAACATCAGCTGTTACGCTCATGAAAAATGGTCTTAGTGCTCTTCATGTTAACTGAAGAGACCAGAAGTAACAGCTGCTCCTGGAGCTCTCCTGCAGCATGCTGCATCGGGAGCTGCCTCAAGCCACTGGACTTAAGTTCCAGGGCAGGGAAAAGGTGTCCTCCTGTCAAGGGACAAAGAGTATGCTTCTGCCCTCACTCTGCTAGACTGCTCTTGGTGTCCCTTGGCTTCTACCAGGAATTCCTTCCTCATGGCAATGTGCCAGTGGGAATAAAAGCAACAGCCACGTGCCCTGCTCTCTAGAGGTGGCAATACTGCCGGGACTTGGAGACCTTCACAACTCAGCTTCCCCCCAGCCAGCAAAATGCTACCCTGCGGGATGCTTTACAGGGCTTCCCGTACCTGGCCCATCCACATCTCATCCCTTTGTCCCTCATCTTGCTGTTCCAGCAGTTTTGGAAATGTGACTCTTTTTGCTTCTCTGGTCTCTTCTTTCTCCTTGCTGGCCGCAGATGCCTCCAGTTTCCCTCCAACCTGCACCCCCAGTACAGAGCGTGCTTCCTAGAGGAACCCAGAAATGCAATAACAGCAGTTATTCATCTGTTTTTGTGTGTTTTGTTGTTGTTGTTGTTTTCTTTTCCCTTGTCTTTTCCTTTTTCTTTTTTCTTTTTTTTTTTAATAGTGTTCTTCTCTCCCTCATCTTCTCTATTTTTCCCTGAAGGTTTGTCAGCAATTTTTTGCTCCCAAGTTCTTACAGATGCAACCAGAAAGCCATTCTGTTATGACCAATGAACTAACTCACGAACGAGCTATTTTTCAAAACGGGCTACTTTACTACCCCCCAGTAAAGGGATGTTTTCACAGTAAACAACTAAGTATTTAGCACGTACATCCTTTTCCTAAGATGCCCCCACATGATCATCTACAATCAAAAGAGACACAAAAATTACCTCGGACCATATTACATACCTGTCCTGTGTGTCTATGATCTTCAGAAGTAAGCAATGGCAATTTAAGCCTCTTGTGGGGAGTTTCTTTGTGCTGCCTTCCTTCTGTGTCTGGACATACAGGGAACAGTCTGAAAATACACACCAGCAGGAGTCAGGAGGTGAATCTGAGTGCAGGAAGGGTTTCTTTTCTCCACCCTCTCTCCAAACGGAGAGACCAGGGTCGTGGAAATCTAAAGAACCATGCACATGACTCGCAGCTGCTGGGATAATGATCAGCATTTAATCACCAAGAAGATCTCAACACTGGAAGGTGCACACGGGCGCACTTACACAAGAGGTTTGAGGCCTTGGAGCTTGAGAGACTGGTGGGTGAGGATGTGTCTGAAAGTCCACCCAGGAGGTTGCCTAGGGCAAGGAAGTTGACTCCACACCTTAAGACTGCCTCCACCAAGACAGAAAGAAGGGTAATCGTTGTAGACAACTCCCTTCTCATGGGATCAGAGGGCCCCTATATGTCGGCCAGATCCTACCCATAGGGAAGTCTGCTGCCTCCCTGGGGCCCAGGTCAGGGACATTGCCAGAAACCTTCCCAACCTGGCTCGCCCCTCTGATTACTGTCCTCTATTGATCGTCCAGGCTGGCAGTGATGAAATTGCTGAGAGAAGCCTGGAGGCTATCAAAAGGGTTTTCAGGGGACTGGGGCAGTTAGTAGATGGAGCGGGAGTACAGGTGGTGTTTTCCTCCATCCCTGCAGTGCAAGGGAGGGGTACAGAGTGGGTACTCCCACATGCCCAGCAATGGGACGAGGGGGAATGGGCTAAAGTTACGCCAGGGGAGGTTTTGTTGGATATTAGGACAAACATCTCTACTGAAAGGGTTGTTAGGCACTGGGGTGGGCTGCCCAGGGAAGTGGTTGAGTCACCATCCCTGGAGGTCTTCAAAAGATGTTTAGATGTAGAGCTTAGTGATATAGTTTAGTGGCAGACTTGTTAGTGTTAGGTCAAAGGATGGACTCGGTGATCTTGGAGGTCTCTTCCAACCTCAATGATTCTGTCATTCAGTACTAGGGCCGGTTCTCTTCAATATCTTTATCGATGATCTGGATGAGGGGACTGAGTGCACCCTCAATAAGTGTGCAGACGACATCAAGTTAGGTGCAACCAGCACCTGACTTCAGAGCAATCTGAGCAACCAGCTCTGACTTCAGAGCTGATCGCACTTGCAGCAGCCCACTGGACTGAGACCTTCTGAGAGGTAGGAGCCTATAAAGCATGCCACACAAGCACAAGAGCATAAGGCCACTCTAACAAATCCTTTACATCTCACCTGCCAGGAGACTCTTTTGCCTTTGTTTCCTCCTCTGCTTCTTCCTTCGCTTCAGCTATGGACAATGTGCTTGGAGAAAGTCGCCTTTGCGCAAGTTTTAATGTATGAAGAAGAGACGCTGTAAACACAAAAGGAGAAAACTTCTCAGCACATTAGGCACAGATCTGCTCTGCAATGTTATAAGCTGGCTGAGGTATCCCTGTGATTCCTTCTGAGACCTGTTTTCTAGAAGATTGCAAGCCCTTCCTGACACCAGATCCCATCTGACCTTTAATACCCACAGTGCTGCATTACTCCTTTTGCTGTGATCTTTCTGCTGCAGCAGCAAGTCCATCCCCTCTGAACAGTGGGGGTTTTGCAGGGAGACACATTTTGGTGCCTAACAATCTCTTTTGGGGCAACAATTTCTTGGAGCGGCATAAATGTTTTTTCTACACAGGCTTTCTATCCTGGTGCATTCAACTCAAGCACGTTATATCTGTGATATTCATGAGGAATTAAGAATGAGGAGTTCCCAGCTTTAGAGGAGAACCAAAGTTTTGGCACAGCTTGGCAACCTTTGTGCATTCTTCTCGACACAATTTTTCTCATCAAATGACAACATGGTGATTCAAAGCGGTATGCCCAGCCCCTCAGTCTCCCACAACTCAAGACGGAGTTTGTTATTCACAGTGCTAGTGGACTTGCCGAACATTGACTCCCTCCTGCACAAACAAACCCATAAAATGGAAGAGAGGCACCCTTTGGCATGTAATGCAGGGGAAAAACATACTTCAGCACTATCTTGTTCAAAATGTGTCCCTTGAGACATACCAGGAGGGTAAACAGAGGCATACAGCGTGCCTCTGCTATCCCAGGCATCTCACTGTAACCTGAGTCCCAAGCACCCCCCAGCGAGGACAACAGGGAAAGGCACAAACCTCCACCAGCAATCAGTCATTAACGTTACCTTGTGCATTAAGTACCTCTTCCTCTGCAAGACGCTCCCTAGCAAGCCGAGGTACCGCCTTAATCTCAAACCTGGAAGTAGGAAGAAGGCACCGTTCTGTGAAAAGGGCTCCTTTGCCAGATTAATGTCAAAGTATCCGTGGAGAGTCCAACACATGCCCTAAACCATTCAAACTGAGCAGTGCTGGCCTCGGAACAGCTCAGCAGCCCCTCGTTAGACAGAGGTTTGGGTTTTTATTTTGCCTCAGTGCTCCTGTGTCGTCCTGACACAAGAAGGCATTTCAGAGTTCCTTTGATTGACACGAGTTTCACCAAAGACATGGAAACATCACAGGCAGGGGACAAGCATAGATCTGGTCCTTGTTCCACCTGCTAAGAGATCCTGTCCATGTTGCATTCAAAACAACAGAAACATTAGGATCTTACTTCTTTTAGATATTTTGGCAGTTTTAACCACATAAAAGAGAAGAAGCAGATGAAACATTAGGTGAGTTGCTTCAATGCGTCTGCAGAGCAAACCAGTTGCCTCTGACTGGAGTAATGGTAAAATGCAGAACACGGTCAGTAACTGAGGGTGATGCGTAAGCCCAAGCTAAGCAAAAGCAAGGATGAAATTAACTGCAAAACAGTAGTTTGAAAGAGCACTACCGATCATGAGCTGAGCACATGCGAGTGCGCGCAGAGCAGGGCTGCAGGAACAAATATACTTACTGAGGGAACAGGTGGGCACGGCCAAAATGGCTTGGGAAGAGGGCGGTTTCTTTGTCCAGTCTGACCAACTTTTTCTGCAGCAGGGACAGAAACATCTGACATGAGTCCAAGGAAAAGAGCTCAACATTCACAGAGGCCTTTCTGTAGCTCCAGGAATTCACTGCCTCTCAGCAAACTTCTGGACAAGTGCCTCAGCCAGTTAAAACACACTGCACAGCACATGATCTGCTAGGGTGAGGAACACTGCCAACCTTTTCACAAGGACCGTAGTTAACAGCCTCAGCCTGTGAACAAGTCAATGGAGCATACACAAGGGAAGGCCCGTCATGAGCCTCGGCTTCCGGCTGCTGCTTTCAGTGGGGTCGCTTGCTTTAGCTATTCCTGAGTGCAGCGCAAATGGGTCAGAGCTGGCTTTATCCCCAGAGTTTTTCACAGGAGTCAGAGGATTGCGTTGGCAGTGTGGAGGAACACGGAGACCAGACCTTTTCTGCTGGGACAGGAGAACTACACCAACAGCCTGCCTGCATCCAAAAGGGCCTGGTGTCCTTGTGCCTCAGCCTCACGCCCGCAACGGGGGGAACATCATCAGCCTAGCCGTTGCTTTGGCTTCTTTCCTATTTATGGCGAGGCCCTTCCAGTGCTATCCTTTGCCCAGCGACGATACGACTGCACGCATTGCCAGCAGTCATACAGAAAATAAAAGAAAGAAAACAGAAAGCTCTCACTGCGATGGACTGTGCCTAGCTCCAGCATCCTGGCAGCTCATAGCTGCCAGCAGGGCTCAGTGCCCCCACCCTTTGATGGGGCTTCAAACCCTCTCTAAGTAGGACTGCAGAAACAATAAACTTACAGCGATCAGCTTCTCTACCACGTATGTGGACTTGTTGAGACTGTGTAAAAACCCTTCAGAAAACGTCATTTTCACTCTTTGCCCTCGGATAGCAAGAGTGCCAAAATCCTTTAAGGTGAAGTCCGTGTCCTCCCTATTTGTGAGGATGCGGTAGAAGTATTGCAAGGTCTCCTCCAAACAGCTCTGCACTATTTCCTTGCTGTACGGGACGTTCAGGCGCATATTCTCATAGCTCAGCACCACTATCTTCATATCATCTGGAAAAAATGAGGAACAATGCAACTTGCACTGCAGTTGAACAGATTCAAACAAAGTGCCAGGAGCTTCCAGCTAAAACATGCTGCTGTAACTGCTGTAGTCTAAGCCTTGTACGACTCCTTAAAGCAGCTGATGTATGCTCCCCCTCAAGAGAAATTGAAATCACTCCATCAATGTACCAAGTGCACAGCTGTGACTCCTCAGCCCAGAGATAGGACCCAACGACCTCAGCCATCTGCGGAACACAGGAGGAGGAGGCAAAAGGAATGCGGCTGGTTCCCATGCAAAGAGCCCAGGCTCAGTGCACGCCTGGTCTGGGGAGACCTGCCTTGCACTGAGACAGGCAAGCACAAGAACTCTTCCAGACAGTTCTGGACAGTCCCTGTGGCCTTCAAAACTGAGGAACAAATGTCTCTGCTTTTGGTACCAATGCCCTTTACCCCAGGGCTGCCCGACAGAAGTTCCTATCCAGGAGAAGCTGGGAGTCATTGGAAAGAGAAGACCCACCCCAAATGAAGCACCAAGCTCTTAGTGCTGCGCAGGTCTCATCCATGGCACACAGTAGCCAAAGCAATGGCAGCAGTTGACAGAAATTACAGCAAATCTGGCCATTGATGGGTTTCTACGCCAGCCATCTCTTCTCTCTCTCAGGGCCTTCTGACGGCATCTGAGTTGCCTATCAGCACTTCTAAACAGCAATCGACATAACCCCTTAATATATGTACACACGGGAAAACAAGACTTTAATTGGTATTCTTACCAGGAACACGTACACAACGGTGTTTCAGGTTACGAATCTGTCCGAGAGTCTTGGACAGTGAAAACACAGGTCTCCGAAATGTGAACACCTGGCCATTTTCAAAAGATAGCCATTTTTTAATATGGAACGTTCCCAGTCCTGTTACAGTGACGGCCCGAGGCTGGTAAAGAAAAGAAGGGGAAGCATGTTTAAGTTGGAAAACAGAGTGAGGACTTGTGACATCTTGCAACGGGGTGCCCTGTGCCCTGCCCACTCCCAACGCGGCAGGGGGTAAGCTGGGGGAGCTGGGAAAGCTCATGAGAAGACCCACATACTCGGGGCATTTTCTCTCCTTCCTTTGCCCCTCGAGAAAATGCGCGGTGAAGTAAAGCAGGTGGAGGAGGTCTAGCCCATCCTTCAGCTAGGTCGCTTCCAGCAATTGGGGTTAACCCTGGAAGCATCCCCAGCTGTCTGTTTGCTCTCTCCACTCTGAGAGCGAAGAACAGAGAAGCCCCAGCAAGTTCTGAACACATTTTCCTACCGATTTGTATCTTTGATATAAATATAAATACTTGATTTTCTGTTGGGTTGGTTTCAATTATTACAATTATTTCAATTTACAGAGAAGCTGGTCTTTGGCACACTTGGGGCACATCTGTATGTGTCAGTGCGGCTCTGGGAAGAGCAATGGCATTTGCTGGCACAGGGCTGCCAGGACTTCCTGAAGCCGTGGGGTGAGGGGAGGGGTAGGGTGCAGTCCCACCTTCGTCATCATGAGCAATTGCCGAACCTGCTTGGACACACCACCCCAAATTGTGATGACATCTGGAAAGCAAGGGAAGGACATGTCAAGCTCAAAGTCAGCGAGTCCATGGCCCATCAGCACATTTCTTTACAAGGCGTTTGCAGATGCAGGTGTGATCTAACACAGCTCCCAGGATGAATCCATCTGTGACTCTGGATGAATTTTTGACTGATACCAGTCTAACAGCTCTGCCATGTCCCAGGAAAGGTCTGCAGCTGCAGGAGCTCTTAAAAGGGTTTTGGACAAGGGAATGTAGCCTGTAGGCATCTGAAATGGGAGGGCCTCTCTTAGCCCTAAGCCTTTTCTGAGAGCCATGAGGCACAGGAAGCTGCAGCAGGAAGAAGCCACAGGCAGGGAGGGGCTCAGCCCCTTCATGAGAGGCCTTGCTGAAATGCTGACAAGTCAGCAGATCTCCTCCTGACACGTGTATTTCTGGCAGTTTCTTGGGAGCCCATCAGGAACTGCAGGAACCTCAGCCTTCTTCCAACCGTGCACGCATCTTTCCCTTCAGAGACAGACCTCCATGTGTGACCTACCAGCAAGCGGAACCCGGCCACAGGACTGCCACCACGGGCAGGGCAGGACGCCACACACACAGCACCCTTGGGGCCTCCCCCACAGACAAGAACCTCGCTTTCCACAGTTTGTAGAGTTCGTATCAGTCTATAGCTACACTCATAAGAGGTCCCAAATGCCTTACCATTGACAGAAAGCTTCTTGAGTGTGGGAAACGTGACCTTGGTGCAGCCCTCAACCTCACTGCAGCGCTCAATGTTAGTGATTAGCGCTTCCAAGTTTGTCATGATCCTGCTTTGGGTCAGCACGTGAGGCTAGAGAGTGAAAGATCTGTGATGTTTCCTCCCTTTTTGATGTCCTCTGTGCTTCACCAAATAGCTCCTGCACCGTCCTACGCCTCCCTTTGTCCTCTGAGACTCTGAGCTACAGGAGAGACTTCTCGTGTCCTCCAGAGAAAACTGGATGCAAGAGCCTCCTTCAACGCCCGAGCTCACTGAGGCAATGACAGAAATGGCCTGGCACGCTGTGGTGTAAGGGGAGCTGCCATTGTGATGCAGACGTGTCCCTCTGTGACCCGTGCTCAAGTCAGAGGGGTGCAGGGCCACTCCTTAACACAGCCCCTGCGGCCCAGCCACCTCATTGGACCCTGCAGCAAGAAGGGGGTTGCATGTTAGGGAACTGCTCCCCCATACACATGCCTTCTCCTCACTCCCCAACGAGGCTGTGAGACAGGAAGAGCCTCTGAGATGTCACCAAAAGGAGGACAGAACCTCTGTTAGTAAGGAAAGCGGCTGGGTTCACAGTACTAATGGCATAATAATAATAATAATAATAATAATAATAACATTAGTAAACTAATACTCCATTCTACACATTCCTTTTCTTCTTTGGTAGCTGTAAACAGGTCATCTAGGTATTGCAACGGTGTCCCCTTTTCCTGAAGGGGTTTTCCAAGCTTTGAGATCACAGGCTAGTTGTTGCCCGAATACGGTGGGTTCATAATTTGCTTCATAATTACATCCTTTCAGGGAGTCCTATCTAGAGCTTTCTCTGGACTCACCAGGAATTGATTTCAGAGTTTAATAGACAGAATCACAGGATCACAGAACTGTCTAGGTTGGAAGAGACCTCAAGATCATCGAGTCCAACCTCTGACCTAACACTAACAAGTCCTCCACTAAACCATATCACTAAGTTCAACATCTAAACGTCTTTTAAAGACTGCCAGGGATGGTGACTCCACCACTTCCCTGGGCATCCAACCCCAGTGCCTAACAAACCTTTTGGCAACTTTAGCCCATTCCCCCTCGTCCTGTCACCAGGCACGCAGGAGAATAGACCAACCTCCACCTCGCTACAGCCTCCTTTAAGGTACCTACAGAGAGCAATAAGGTCGCCCCTGAGCCTCCTCTTCTCCGGGATGAACAAACCCAGCTCCCTCAGCCACTCCTCGTAAGACTTGTTCTCCAGACCCCTCACCAGCTTCGTCACCCCTCTCTGGACTCGCTCGAGCACCTTGATGTCCTTCTTGTAGTGAGGGGCCCAAAACTGAACACAATACTCGAGGTGCGGCCTCAGCAGAGCCGAGTACAGGGGGACAATCACTTCTCTAGACCTGCTGGCCACACTGCTTCTTATACAAGCCAGGATGCTGTTGGCCTTCTTGGCCACCTGAGCACACTGCTGGCTCATATTCAGCCAACTATCAATCAATACTCCCAGGTCCTTCTCCGCCAGGCAGCTTTCCAACTACTCATCTCCCAGCCTGTAGCGCTGCTTGGGGTTGTTGTGCCCCAGGTGCAGGACCCGGCACTTGGCCCAATGAAGCGTACGCCAGTCCAAGCCATGAGCGGCCAGTTTCTTGAGGAGAATGCTGTGGGGAACAGTGTCAAAGGCCTTACCGAAGTCAAGGTAGACCACATCCACAGCCTTTCCCTCATCCACCCAGCGTGCCACTTTGTCATAGAAGATCACGTTCGTCAAGCAGGACCTGCCTTTCATAAACCCATGCTGACTGGGCCTGATCACCTGGTTGCCCTGTAAGTGCTGCGTGATGACACTCAAGATAATCTGCTCCATGAGCTTCCCTGGCACTGAGGTCAAACTGACAGGCCTATAGTTCCCCGGGTCTACCCTCTGGCCCTTCTTGTAGATGCGCATCACGTTTGCTAGCCGCCAGTCCACTGGGACCTCCCCCGATAGCCAGGACTGTTGATAAATGATGGAAAGCGGCTTGGCCAGCTCCTCTGCCAGTTCTCTCAGCATCCTCGGGTGGATCCCATCTGGCCCCATCAACTTGTGTACATCCAAGTGCCGTAGCAGGTCACCAACCATTTCCTCATGGATAGTGAGGGCCACATTCTGCCCCCCATCCCCTCCCACCAGCTCGGGGTACCGGGTATCCAGAGAACAACTGGATTTGCCACTAAAGACTGAGGCTGAGAAGGCATTAAGCGCCTCAGCCTTTTCCTCATCTTCTGTAACTAAGTTTCCCCTCGCATCCAGTAAAGGATGGAGATTCTCCTTAGTCCTCCATTTTGCGCTGATGTATTTGTAAAAACATTTTCTGTTGTCTTTAACGGCAGTAGCCAGATTGAGCTCCAGATGAGCTTTGGCCTTTCTAGTTTTGTCCCTGCACAGCCTCGCAACATCCTTATAGTCCTCCTGAGTGGCCCGCCCTCTTTTCCAAAGATTATAAACCCTCTTTTTTCTCCGAAGCTCAAGCCACAATTCTCTGTTCAGCCAGGCCGGTCTTCTTCCATGCCAGCTCGTCTTTGGGCACATGGGGACAGATCGCTCCTGTGCCATTAAGATTTCCTTCTTGAAGAGTGCCCAGCCTTCCTGGACTCCTCTGCCCTTCAGAACCGCCTCCCAAGGGACTCTGCCAACCAGTGTCCTGAACAGCTCAAAGTCAGCCCTCTGGAAGTCCAATACAGCGGTTTTACTGGTCCCCTTCCTGGCTTCACCAAGAATAGAGAACTCTACCATTTCACGGTCGCTCTGCCCAAGACAGCTTCCAACCACCACATCTCCCACCAGCCCTTCTCTGTTTGTGAAGAGAAGGTCCAGCGGGGCACCTCCCCTGGTAGGATCACTAACCAGCTGCGTCGGGAAGCTATCTTCCACGCTCTCCAGAAACCTCCTAGACTGCTTTCTCTGGGCTGTGTTGTGCTTCCAGGATATGTCTGGGAAGTTGAAGTGCCCCACGAGAACAAGCGCTGACGATTTTGCAACTTCTGGCAGCTGCCTGTAGAACTCCTCTTCCGTCTCCTCATCCTGGTTCGGCGGTCTATAACAGACCCCCACCAGGATGCTTGCCTTGTTGGCCTTCCCGCCGATCCTAACCCACAGGGACTCAACCTTATCATTCCCAGCCTCAAGTTCCACAACATCAAAACACTCTCTAATATAATACAGAGAGCCACACCACCACCCCTTCTGTGCTGCCTGTCCCTTCTGAAGAGCCTATAGCCAGACATTGCAGCACTCCAGTCATGAGAGTGGTCCCACCACGTTTCTGTGATGGCAACCAAGTCGTAGCCTGCCTGCTGCACGATGGCTTCCAGCTCCTCCTGTTTGTTACCCACGCTGCGTGCATCAGTGTAGATGCACTTCAGTTGGGCCATTACCTTCTCCCCCGGCCTTGCCATTGTTCCCCCTGGCACAGCTCCAACAAGCCTTGTTTCAGCCCTGTCCCCCTTCTTACCTAGTTTAAAGCCCTCCCAATGATCCCCGCCAGCTCCTGGGCTAGAATCCGTTTTCCCCTTAGAGATAGGGACCCGTCTGCGGCCATCAGGCTGGGTGCCAAGTAAAGCACCCCATTGTCAAAAAAAACCAACAAAATGTCTGTGTTGGCACCAGACGCTGAGCCACGTGTTTATCAGGTGGGCCTTCCGTGTCCTCTCTGTACCCATCCCTGCCACTGTAGGGATAGACGAAAACACCACCTGTACTCCCGCTCCATCCACTAACCCAGTCCCCTAAAGTCCCGTTTGATAGCCTTCAGGCTTCTCTCTTCAATGTCATCACTGCCAGCCTGGACTATCAAAAGAGGATAATAGTCAGAGGGGCGAACCAGGTTGGGAAGCTTTCTGGTAATGTCTCTGACCATGGCCCCAGGGAGGCAGCAGACTTCCCTACAGGTAGGGTCACGCCAACAAATAGGGCCCTCTGTTCCTCTGAGAAGGGAGTCACCTACAACAATCACCCTTCTTTCTTTCTTGGTGGAGGCAGTCCTGAGGCTTGGAGTAGACTTCCTCGCCCTAGGCATCCTCCTGGGTAGACTTTCTACCTCATCCTCACCTACCAGTCTCTCAAGCTCCAGGGCCTCAAATCCGTTGTGTAAGGGCACCTGAGAAGATGGGGCCGGTAGGGGGGGGCATCGCCTGCGAAGCCAAGCAGGGACCTGTCTCCATTCCTCCTCAACTCCTCCTCAATTTTTGGATTAGCACAGAGAAAGAGGCTCCAGTAACCAACAAAAAATCCAAGCCTCTCTTTTTGTTCTCTAGCTTTATTAAAGCCGCTAGGGTAAATACCCCTGGATCCTGTCATTCCTGCTCTGACTGTTGCAAGTCTATCCTGCAACCTAAGGCAATCCCTTTTCTCTTTTTTTCATGTTCTTTTCTTCCATGTCCTTCCTTCTTCTTTCTTTCTCTCCTACTGCAGCCACTGTTTGCCATGGCTAACACCTCAGACAACTTCTGTCCTGGCCTGTAGCCAGCGTTTTAGATACCATGGTAGGCAGGCCTGGTTGGGTGAACATAGCTAAACAAGGCGTTCAGGAAGCTTTTGGACAACACTGTCAGATATATGGTTTAATTTTTAGGTAGTCCTGTGGGAAGCCAGCTGTTAGACTTGATGATCAAACCCCTTGCAACTCAGGAGAGCTGATGATATTCTCCATGAAGTTGGCCCAGATCCCATGAGCTGACCTGATGAGTCACAAAGCTGTGCACACATCTCATGCCGCTAGGAGAAGAACTTCAGGTGAAATGAGTTTTCTCAAATGGAGTGTCTCTAGAGGCCAAGTATCCTGGCTCTGATGAACTACCTGTAGCCAGGGTTTTAGATGCCACAGTAGGCAGGCCTGGTTGGGTGAACATAGCTAAACAAGGCGTGTGCCCTGTCAGGCTCCTTATCTGGAAAGTACAGGCGCATCTTGTCCAGGAGATGGCCTGGCCAGAAGTTATTGTCGCTTGACTTTTGATTCTTATTCTTCTCAAGACGCCTAAAGAAAAATAAAGAAGAAAAAAAAAAAAAAAAACAGTCAGAGAGAGTAGCACGTTTTATGGAAATAAAATTCTAGGCAACTTCACTGATATTACTAGTAATGGCAAATGCGAGCCTGACAAGAACCAGCTGCTAGGACTTCTGGAACCCCCTGCCTGTCCTTCTTCTACATGACTGACATTGGAAATGCCAGCTTGTGAAGCTGTCTTGAGAACTGATGTGTTGCCTATCACTGTAGTACATAAACTCTCTGAGATGAACTAGGAAGACTGTGCTCTATTTTGCAAAGTGTTTCTTCTCCTCAAAAGCTTCTCCAGTCTTCCAAAGCTGGATTCTTTAGGACTGCCTTTCTTCCATGAGCTCAGCTGTGAGGCTGAGTCTTTCTATTCAGTCGGATTTGGGAATCACTTTGACTAAAGAAGGTGCTGCAAGTGCTATGACCAAGCTGGTAGTGGACATCCCAGTTTCATGGGTCAGGAAAGACCTTTGGACACTCATGAACTCCTTGGACAGTACGAGTCCGAAGACAGCAGGGACAAGGACAGCAAAAGAACTTGGACTCGTTTTGGAAGAAAAGCTTTTGTGGGTCACCTGAGATGCAAGAAAAATTAGGGCAAACTGCCTCTGTTCTCAGGGCTGACATTGTGTCTATGTCTAGAAAACTTGCATCTCCAGATCCTACAGATAAATGTTGAGATGCAAAGAACGTTGCTCAGTAAAACAGATCTGCCACCTGCATCTGACTTTTCTCCTGCAACGGTTAGTAACGCTCTGAAGGGTCAGTGTTCTAGAGCAACAGAGGAACTGAGGTGCAATGGGAGGAAACGAAGCACCGCCCTACTAGGAGCAGCTGGCTGCTGGCTGCACGCTGCTGTAGCAGGCTGCTTCTGCCCCCGACTGGAGAGCTTCTCCAGTCATCCAAAGCTGGAGTCTTTGGGATTGCCTTTCTTACGCAAGAAAAAACATTCTCTGAGAGGATTTCCAAGAAGCGTTGGGTTGGCCTGACGAGGACCGTCTTAGGTGAGAAGTTCTGTCATCTCTGCAGTTTGGAGTACAGAGAAGCTGTTCGCCAGCACCACTGCAACCCCGCAAGTCAGCAAAAACACAGCAGTGGCCGTGTAGCTGAGAAGAGATCTCTCTTCCTCTGCTATCGCTTGCTGCTACCTTGCAGCACCCTAACGTTCCACTTTGATACCTCAGTACCGCCTCTGATGCAGTGGGAGCTGATGCACAGCAGGGCAGCAGGAAGGGACTGATCATAAGCCCTCTTTGAACCAACCTGTTTTCTGCCTCCTTGGCCTGTTTTCCTGATGCACTTTTTGACCTGGACATGCTCAGAGGAGATGTGGCGTCAGCATGTCCTGTGCTGTAGTATCCTCCAGGCTGCCTGATCTTCCTCACGTCTTCTCCTTCTTTGATGATCTTGTCTCCTGGGTGCAGCAGGCCTGTTGACAAAGCGCACAGAGAAAAGCAATGGTGTATGGACAGCCAATGCTGAATAGCCAAGAAAACTCTGTTCTCCTGTTGCCCCAAGCCTGTCCCCCTGCCGATCCAGGTCACCTCTGGGTTTGGTCAGTGATACTGACCGGGAGGGGACAGAAAAGATGGCCCCGCTCTGGAAAGGAGGAAGACGTGATGGCCCAGCAAGTGCTGAGAGGACATGATGGCCCTGGCCAACTTCACATGGGGCCTCTTCCCACATGCCCTGCCCTGGGCTCAGGAGCCCCATTTCAGCTCAGCCCTTCGCTCGCGTTGCAGGTGTAGCAGTGTCCAGCTGACACAGCTCTGACACAGCTGTGCCTGGCCATGGACCTGCTGAACCTGACCATGGTCTGACCATGACCTTTGCCTGACCTTGCACCTGCCCCATCACCATGAACTTGCCTCATTAACTGCACTCGTGTCTGACCCTGGCTACCAGTCCAGGGGGACGTGGCCCTGGCTGCTCCGTAGCACTCTTTGCTATCTCAGCCCTGCTCTGGCCCTGCTGATGGTATTGCTGATCCTAATCAGCAGCATCTGCCGTGGCCCTCCAAGGGCTGCAAACATTCTCCATCAGCAGTGCCCCACCCTGAACATGCATCGTGCTTCTGGGTCTTGGGAAGAGGCAGGAGCATGTCAGGCTTAGTACGTTCACATTAGTACATTCCTTGCTCTTTGCTTTACCTCTTTGCAGCGCTTTGTCGGTGAGACAGATGTTACGCTCCTTGCACTGCTTGGAGCAATTCAGATAGTTCACAACGGCATTTCTGCGATAGTGGTCAACCAGTGCTCCCATGTCACCCTCTATAGTTGATGGCAGGCAGTGTTCATCGACGGGTGCATCCCCAGATCTCACCAGCCGACACTTTTCTTTCCATTCTATTGGGCTGTCTTTGATCTGCAAGTAAAGCAATGGTCCCAGTTAGCTTTCAGTGAGGCCCTGGAGTTGCTGCATTCCCTTTGGAGAAACTACAGGCACGGATCCATCTCAGAAGTGCGTGTAGATGGGACTCAGCACCCTGTAATGGGACCAAGCGCTTATCTGGGAGTGCCATTCCCTTCCAGTGCCAGGCCCACAGGCAGACGCTCCCTAGAGCACCAAGCACAAGAGCAGCATACTGGACATAGGTGCCCCAGCTGAAAAAAGTCTCCCAGCCACCATCTCTTTTCTGATTGTGTCAGGTTCACTAGAGCTCAGATGACTCCATCCCCACACCTGAACATTGCTTCAACTTCCATTTCTTGCCACTTCAGTTACCCAGAAAAGAGTGTTTACATCACCAGAGTGTTCAGAAGACAAACCAGTTGTTTGAGACAGCTTGTAGCATCTCAGCTGTGAGGCACGATGTGGTCAAGGGACTACTGAGAAGGTAATATCCAGAACAATCTCCAACCTTCTCCTTTGCTGCCCACCCCACATTCGCGAGCACGTAGAGGTGCGCCTTTTTTCCCGCCACACTACCTTCTCCAGCCGTCTGCTCTCTCTTGAGCGCTTTCCAATCTCTTCCATTTCATCCCAGTGTAAATGTCGCCGGCCTGGCTCAGTGTTGACTGGGGGCACTTCCAAGAGTATTAGCTTTTCTTTGGGCTCCGTGGGAGAGCAAGGCTTCATCCCCACAGCTTTGTCCCCAGCAGAAGGTGGAGAAGTGGCAGCTTTGCAAGCGTTTCTCCGGACCCGAGGCTGTGCATCTACAGCAGTTTAAAAAGCAAACAAATGAAAAGCTCAGAGAAACCCTGTTAGACAGTAGCAGAAATAAAAAAAATAAATAAAAAAAATAATTAAAAAAAACAAAAAAAAAAAAACAAAAAAAACAAGGCTGATCAATGTTTATAAGGCAAAAAGCTTTGGCATTTTGTGCAGTCTGGAGCACCCAACAGATGACGATCTTTGAATGGAAGCATCCTTTCGCTTTCAATCCAGACACACATATTACAGACGACTCCCATCTCCGCTTTGCCCCATTCTGTTTCATGCTCGCAATACACGTTTAGTCTACAAAACAATTAGTACAACAACGCAGCAGCAAAATGCCTCTTCTCTCCAAGATGTGAGAAGAATGTTGCCATTACCTTCAGATAAAAATGACACAGGTACCATGGCAAGCCTTCAGGTTTGGGCTAGGTTTTAAAGAGTAGGACCTTTGAATCTGCATTGTCCAGCTGCCCTCAACAGCTGGAGAAAGGGTCTGCTTCTGATCAGCCGGATGATCAACGCTAACCAATAAAATCCAGTACAGGAGGTTAAACCTCAGGGTTCAGATTCTGAGTCAAACCTAAAAGATCGGATAAGCTGTCTTCCACAGATGGGCTGAGTATTGCACTTCCCCTGGATTCTTTAGCTTCTCCCCAGAGGTCTCTTTTCAGCAACCGCGTTGCAGGACAATAGTCGCAAGGAGCCATATTCTGGATCTACTTTGGCATTCCCTAATGCCACCTGTGTACTTTTAGGGCATCTGCAAGGATATAGATTCCCAGCCCAGGGTTCTCCTCTCACCTTCGCTGGTCTCTTTGGGCTGTCCTTTCCTCATTTCCTGCCACTGCTTTTGACATTCAATCAGATCTTCACTGCTTATATAATTCCTCCGCTTTGAAGAAGTCAAGAAGATGACCACATCCTCCAGTTCCTTGTCACTGATGGGAACTTTTGTCTGGCAGCCAAAACAGGAAGCAACAGTGTGATCAATAAAAAAACAAGGCTTGGCCCAGAGTAGGGGGGAGATGAGCTTTGCTGTTGTTTTAAATGCTTTTTCAGAAAAGGCACAGAGGCAACCTGTTGAGCTTTAAGCTTTACATGAGTTTACCAAGCACTGAAAAATTTACTGGTCTTTTGCTGTCCTCTGCTGAGCTCTCAGCTTTCAATGTGCCAAACTTCTCAGCCATCTGGGCGTCAAGAAGCTAATTTGGCTTGGAACAGAATATCAGAAAACACCTGAACTGCTAAACCCTAACAGACCTGGACATGCTCTTGACAGTTCTGTACCGTTGCAGCCTGTGGAAAGTGAGGCTCAGCATGAGCTCTGCTGTGCCAACAGGTACTAAAAGGCAGTGCAGCGGGCAGACACATGAAACTGGCCAAGGAAAGACCAAGTATCAACACGAAGAAACTTGATGCCAGTTCAGGCCATGTTACTGAGCGCTGACTGTCTTTAGAGACTATGAGGCAATGAGTTTCACTCCCTCCTGGGACTCAGTCTGGGTGACAGCTCGCATCTCTGCAGCCTTCCCTTCCCTCTTCCCTTCAACATTTCACAGGCTGTGGGAGCCATCCTCTGAGAGTAACACAAGGGAAGTTGGAGTTTTTCCACTTCTCCGGGTTGGCATGCAGCAAAACAAGGCAAAGTTGCAGCAGTTCCTTACTTTTCTCTTCCCTACATACCTCCTTGATGACTTTAATGAAGTCTGCTCTCATGATCTTTCTCTGTTCCATTCCAGCCTTTCTGAAGATGTCTACCATTGTCAACTTCTGTTGGTGTAGGAGGTTATGCAGTGCAATAAGAGCTTCAGGGTATGGTGCACAAATAAGGGGAAGGCTACCCTTCTTCCGGGTCTGGCTCCTTGGTGGTGGTGAACACTGAAAAGGAATTAGAAAATACCCTCAAATCACCGTTATCCAGAATCACTGTGCCAGCAGATGCAAAGTGGCTGGGATAAAGCAGCGTCGCGCTGCCGACTTACAAGCAGATGCTGAGGCCGTGGCACGGCCACAAGAGATGAAGTACAGTAATCCCAAGAGTGGCACAACACAAGGTATACTTACGTCTGGCCTGTCGGTCTCGACTGACTTGCTTCTAGCCCTCTGGTCTACTTTAGCTGCCATTATTCGTTTCCTGACTCTTTCTTCCAGTTTGGTAAAGGTAGGTTTATGACTCAGCCATTTTTCAACATCTCCAAAGCTTTGCAGCTGAGACCGGAGTTGCTTCCTCTCCTGAATCCAAGCCTCCAGCTTTTGTAGATCATCTTTTGTATTACAGGTGATCTCTGGGGAGCTGAGGCTATCTTCTTCTTCCTGTCGCTGCTGAAAAACAGACAAATGACAGAAGCTGGTGTCCTGAGCTGGTTTCAAACAGGGAGAGTCTGGTCTTGCCACACAGGGAGCAAAAACGAATGCGACATGTGGAGCGTGGAGCAAACCTATTTGCTTTCCGTTTAAAGACAAGCATTGGATACAGTTTTCTCCCATGGTGTAGTTTGAAACCCTGCTCCAAAACCACTTCTGGCTTGACATTAGTCAAACCATCAGTCATATGCTCGCTGCTTATGTTAGTACTTTAACTGCAGATGAGCTTCTTACAAAATCTAGTGTTGAGATCGCATCGCTATAATGGCTTTGGAGGGGACTTCCTGCGCTGAGGCTTTTCTGAGCTATAGATGGCAAGGGTGTCTGGGCCTGCCACCAATCCCAGGTGTACAACAGCACTGAGAAATAGCCATCAGGCAGTCACAGAACAGCGTGTCCTGCCTCTTATCAAGGTGTTGGCTCCCTGCCCTGAAAGAGCAGCTGGAACAAAACATCAGCTGTTACGCTCATGAAAAATGGTCTTAGTGCTCTTCATGTTAACTGAAGAGACCAGAAGTAACAGCTGCTCCTGGAGCTCTCCTGCAGCATGCTGCATCGGGAGCTGCCTCAAGCCACTGGACTTAAGTTCCAGGGCAGGGAAAAGGTGTCCTCCTGTCAAGGGACAAAGAGTATGCTTCTGCCCTCACTCTGCTAGACTGCTCTTGGTGTCCCTTGGCTTCTACCAGGAATTCCTTCCTCATGGCAATGTGCCAGTGGGAATAAAAGCAACAGCCACGTGCCCTGCTCTCTAGAGGTGGCAGTACTGCCGGGACTTGGAGACCTTCACAACTCAGCTTCCCCCCAGCCAGCAAAATGCTACCCTGCGGGATGCTTTACAGGGCTTCCCGTACCTGGCCCATCCACATCTCATCCCTTTGTCCCTCATCTTGCTGTTCCAGCAGTTTTGGAAATGTGACTCTTTTTGCTTCTCTGGTCTCTTCTTTCTCCTTGCTGGCCGCAGATGCCTCCAGTTTCCCTCCAACCTGCACCCCCAGTACAGAGCGTGCTTCCTAGAGGAACCCAGAAATGCAATAACAGCAGTTATTCATCTGTTTTTGTGTGTTTTGTTGTTGTTGTTGTTTTCTTTTCCCTTGTCTTTTCCTTTTTCTTTTTTCTTTTTTTTTTAATAGTGTTCTTCTCTCCCTCATCTTCTCTATTTTTCCCTGAAGGTTTGTCAGCAATTTTTTGCTCCCAAGTTCTTACAGATGCAACCAGAAAGCCATTCTGTTATGACCAATGAACTAACTCACGAACGAGCTATTTTTCAAAACGGGCTACTTTACTACCCCCCAGTAAAGGGATGTTTTCACAGTAAACAACTAAGTATTTAGCACGTACATCCTTTTCCTAAGATGCCCCCACATGATCATCTACAATCAAAAGAGACACAAAAATTACCTCGGACCATATTACATACCTGTCCTGTGTGTCTATGATCTTCAGAAGTAAGCAATGGCAATTTAAGCCTCTTGTGGGGAGTTTCTTTGTGCTGCCTTCCTTCTGTGTCTGGACATACAGGGAACAGTCTGAAAATACACACCAGCAGGAGTCAGGAGGTGAATCTGAGTGCAGGAAGGGTTTCTTTTCTCCACCCTCTCTCCAAACGGAGAGACCAGGGTCGTGGAAATCTAAAGAACCATGCACATGACTCGCAGCTGCTGGGATAATGATCAACATTTAATCACCAAGAAGATCTCAACACTGGAAGGTGCACACGGGCGCACTTACACAAGAGGTTTGAGGCTTCTTTCCCGGGCTGGGTTCGCTCCGCCCGCCGCGCCCCCGGCCTCGGGGGAAGGAGGTGCTGTAGGGGAGGGAGCGCGGGAGCCGCCGCCGTTGCCATGGCAACGCCCGGAAGGGGCCTTCCAGGGTCGCTGGGAGGCCGGAAATGACGGTGCGGCTCGCGCGGAGGCGGCGGAGCGGGGTCGGAGCCATGTCGGCGGGAGGGTCCGGGCAACGCGACGCTGGGGCCGCCGGCGGGTGAGGCTGGGGCCGCCGGGGTGGGCGGCCCGCGGGCAGGGGCCTCGGTGCGGCGGTTGCCAGGCGCGGCGGCTGCCGGGCCCGGCGGCTCGGGCGTTGGAGCTCCCGGGAGGCCGCGGCCGGCGGGGACTGAGGCCTGTCCGTTTTCCAGGCGCCGCAGCAAGTGGGACCAGCCCGGCCCGGCTCCCGCGTTCCTCCTCCCCGGCACGGCCCCGCTGCCTGGGCGCCCCTTCCCTGGCGGCGGGGATGGCGGCCCTGCTGCGGCCGGTTCCGAGAGCTCCGCGGCTCCATCCGGGGCGCTGGATGCGGCCGCCGCCGTGGCGGCGAAAATCAACGCGATGTTAATGGCCAAGGGGAAGCTGAAGCCGGCGCCCAGCACGGCAGACAAGGTGAGTGAGCGGGGGGGCGATAGGAGCCGCTGGGACCCCCTGGCCTGGCGGGAGAGTGAGGGCAGGTATCACGTCCCTTGTTTGCAGCCCCTCCGGTGTTATTTTTTGAAATGTCTGTCTATAAGATGAAGAATGGATGGGGGGTTCATCCTTGGAGTAGGCTGTAACTAAAACAACCGAAAAAGTTTTCTTGGTGTTTGCAGAAGAACAGAAAACTGACATAGCTGTAAGTCCTCCTCCACAAGTCTTAGCCAGAGTGATTCTTGTTAAGAAGATAAATACTCTGAATTATATTCTAAATAGTATAGCTGTTTTGTGTATATCTGTTCTTGACATCCATAGTGTTGTTGAGACTGACAGTTATTTTTTAAGGGTTGCCTTACGCAGTGGTATCAAAATGATTTATTTTTTTTTTGTTTTGTCATAGAATCATTTGTAGATAATGAGAAAGAGCGGCAGATGTGCCCTGCTGTGTAGTCACCACAGATGGCTTGCTGTTGGTCATGTATCTGAAATGGCGATTACAGTCTTTTTAACACGTAAGGTTTAGTAGCAAGTAAGCCCCTGGGAGCGGAGGCACAGGCGCTGTTCTCTTCTCTCTGTTGACAGCAACGGGATATGAGGGAATGGCATGGAGCTATGACAGAAGAGGTTTGGGTTGGTTGTTAGGAGATGGTTCTTCACTGAGAGGCTGTTTAGGCACTGGAACAGGCTCCTCAGGGACATGGTCATGGCACTGAGGCTGCTGGAGTTCAAGAAGCGTTAAAATACTGCTCTTAGACTGATGGTCTGATTTTTGGGTTGTCCTGTGTGGAACCAAGAGTGTGTTCCTTGTGCGTTGCTTCTAATGTTTAAGTAACTAATTATTAAAATGTCCTGAGGATAAAACTAATAATGTTTTTTATCTAAGGCTGAGGTTTTGCAGAAGTGAATTAGTAAGTAGTAGGTAGGTATAATGTACTTTCTGTTAATATTTGTAAAGCTTTTGGGTCCAACAGCTAAAGGGGGAGAATGTAAAAGGTATTCAACTCCCTAGATTGCTAGGGTTGACATGTATGTTACGTGGTTTTTCTCATCTTTCCAACCACTGGTCTGTTTCAATGGTTGTCTTTGAAGCTGCAGGCTCTGGGAAAAGGTCCAGCTGCAAGTAAAAGCAAAGATGACCTTGTGGTGGCAGAGGTAGAAATTAACGACGTGCCCCTCACATGCAGAAACCTGCTGACAAGAGGACAAACTCAGGATGAGGTATGTTCAGGAGCTCCTGCTGACTTGTGAGGCATGGCAGCTGAATGGTTGTACTTTTTTTTTTTTTGTATGGTTAAAAAACCTTTCAGTAAACTAGATTCAGTGATTGTTTTCTGTTCTTACAAAACTTACTGTGTTTTCTAAGATGCTTCTTGAGTAGTTTATTGGTTTGTTCGATAAGATGTCATATCACGAGGTAACTTAGCATAGCCAGTATCCTTTAGCAGGCGCTGTTTATTCTCTTAACGCTTTAGTAATGATTTATGTTCTCTTTATACAACAACTTAGCTTAAACCACTTTAATGTTTGTGTGTTTTATTATTGGTAAACTTGTCACTTTTTTAATTGCTTGTAGATAAGCCGACTGAGTGGAGCAGCTGTCTCTACTCGAGGTAGATTCATGACTGTAGAAGAGAAAGCAAAAGTCGGACCTGGGTTTGTATTTTTCTGCCCCTTTTTTATAATTGGCTGGTTAATAATGAGGTTTTCTTGTTTTTCATGAGCAGTGTCATGTTTGTGTGCCAGTAAATTGACTATTGAGTATTTCAAATGTGCTTATTGTTACAATAATACTGACTGCACAGCTGCTTTCCTTCCTGCTTCGAACTGATAAGGTGAAATAAAAAACAAATGTGGCAGATCAGAGTGTGCTGAAGTTCTTCTGTTTGAACCCTATACTAGATTTCTTGAGCACTTTGTCAAGGATGGGACCCTTCCAATTCTAAAGAAAGCTAATATTTCATAGACTCGGTGCTTTTAATTGTCCTTTCATGTGGACAAGCAAGTTAGAGTTTTCAATAGAATAACTTTTTATAAGTTGTCATGTAATTAACTTCTGAATCTTTGTAGTTTCTAGTGCAAAGCTTTGCTTACTGATTGCTGTGATAATGTGAATGGATTGTTTTTCTACTTCATGTCTATTGCAAGATTTTGAGGAAGAATTCATATAGCCAGATAACTGTAATAGAATTAGATTGAATCCATTACTGTATGTGCTCTGTGGATTTAAAGGAGTGTTTGACATTTCCTTCCTAGAGATCGTCCTTTGTATCTTCATGTCCAGGGTCAGACAAGGGAATTGGTTGACAGTAAGTGCGCAAAGCATTCTGTTTTTATCGAATTATTTGCAATATGTTAAGACAGTCTTGTCGTACTAATAGGTTTTGTTATGACTGATATGGATTTGTGCCATAAATAATGTCAGTGCAAATCATTGATGTTAGTTTTGAGCAGAGACTATCTAAAGTACTGTGTCCTGTAAGTCATGGAACTAAAACCTTAGATTTACCACGAGAAAGTGCAATATGTGCTTTGATCACTGCAGTTAATGTTGCTTTCAAAATTAATTTCTCCGGATGGATGGTGTGTATGTGTGGCAGGCAGGGGATGTGGTTTTGTTTTTTTTAAACTCAATTGCCTGAATTTTTTTTCTATCGTCAAGCATGAAGGGAATCTCTTATGTGTTGACATGTTGAATCTAGTCTGCTGTAGTTATCAAGAAGATCAGTGTTTGGGTGGCTATCCCCCTAGTATAAATTCTTCTTGTGAAGAGAACTAAGATCTCTTAGTAATTTCCCTCTACTGAAATACAAATATATTTCATATCCTGTCAAATAGGAGCTGTTAACCGTATTAAAGAGATTATTACTAATGGAGTAGTGAAAGCTGCCACAGGTTCTAGTCCAACATTCAACGGAGCTACAGTTACTGTCTACCACCAGCCGGCCCCCATTACTCAGTTGTCTCCAGCAGTTGGTCAAAAACCTCCGTTCCAATCAGGGGTAGGTAATTTATTTCTGTGTCTTTCATTGAATATCATCGATTACAAAATTTCCTATTGCAAAGTATAAATGTTGCGTTGTTTACCAGGGGAAAAAGACAAACTTGCACGTTGTGAAATCTGGAGGACTAATCAGACTGAGTCTGAAGAGTGAGACTCAGGTGACAGTAATCTCCTAGAAGAAAAGGGATGGAGAGAGCAGTCCTACTTAGAGAAAAGCAAAGGGCCTACTGTGCCATCCAACACTAACTGTTCTGACTAACAGAAATGAGATTTTTGGTCTCCAGTGAAATGAACATCCTAATTCTAAGAGTGAAATAATAAGCCTTTACTGTTGCATTTACAGATGCATTATGTTCAGGACAAATTATTTGTTGGTCTGGAACATGCTGTACCTACATTTAACGTGAAGGAGAAGGTGGAAGGGCCTGGTTGCTCCTACTTGCAGCATATTCAAATTGAAACAGGTGCCAAAGTCTTTCTTCGCGGGAAAGGCTCAGGTTGCATAGAACCAGCATCAGGCAGAGAAGCCTTTGAACCCATGTACATCTACATCAGGTATGAGGAGGCTTTTAAAAATAGAATAATAAAAAAATCCTAGTGACCTCTTATGAATTTAGCTTAATTTTTATTATTGTGGTGAGTTCTTAGTCTCAAAGTCTTTAAGAAGATGACTTTAAGAATTATGTCTTAATTCTGTCTGATTAATGCAAATGAGGCAGGTTTTATACTTCTAGTTTAATAGAGAGATCTAGGAAGTGGTAAAGATGGAGGAAGAAGGATCGTGCTATAATGTACTACTTCTACTGGGAAGACAGTAAAGCGATGTTCTTCTTGGGCTTGGGTTGTGATGTTGAACTTTAAGAGCTCAACAAAATGCATTGAGCAACAAGTCATTGCTCTTTGCATGTTTCTTTCAGTATTTAGGGTACCCTGAATTTTCATCTAGAAAATAAATGTTCTTCACTGTTGTTTGCAATTGTGCTAAAATAGCTGCAGAGCAACTAGAGTCCTGTTGTAGTGTCTGATGGCTCTTTAAAGGGTTAAGATTTGACAGCAAGTTGCTGATGAAAAAACTGGCTCTGAAATTTGGTGGTGTTTGTGTTTATGAGACTCTTTTCTATTTTTTCAGTCACCCAAAGCCAGAAGGTTTGGCAGCTGCTAAAAAGCTGTGTGAGAATCTCTTGCAAACTGTGAGTAGCTTTTACAAATATGCGATTTCAGAGCCCATCATAACTTTAGCATGTGCCTGGCTAACAAAGATTTTACTTTATGCTCTCAGCAAAACAGTATATTCTGACTTGCCATTAGTTTTTTCCTCAGAGTGTGTGGAATTTCGACTGTATACATTTAAAAAAAAAAAAAAAAAAAAAAGCAGGATTCTTTTGTTTGATTCCTATACCTTACCTTGTCTTAGCTGTAAACATTGTCCAGAGGCACACAGCCTGTTTTCTTTCATAAAGAGATTGTTGTCCTTGGCACCAAATGAGTTTTTAGAAAATTTGATGGTGTACACATATAACAAAACCTAAGAAATTTCATTGTATGAATGCACCGCCCCAAAATAAAGTAAAATCCTGTCAGATAGTCTTTCTGTTTGTAGCCCATACTCAAGTATCAATATTAAGTCTCTATTGAAAAATATCTGGAAGTTCTTAGATGCTTTAAGTATTTTGTATCTACTGAAGTAATTCATTTGCCATACTACATTTCCTGTAAAAGGGTATCCTGTGTTTTACATGAATTTGTCACAGAGACCAGTAGTGGTTTGTTCTGCAGGGTTTTGGTGGTTTTTGGTCTGTGTGTTCTTGATTTTCCGTTTTCATGTTTGGATTTTTGTTATGGCATTGAGCATAGTGTGTTCTGTAATCAAAGTCCACTTACAATTTTATGATGATGCATAGTTAAATGCCCTTTGCCTTCAGGAGAGTAATAAAGGAAATAGATGCTTATTTTCTAATCTTTGACATCCTTTGTAGGTTCATGCTGAATACTCTCGATTTGTGAATCAGATAAGCACTGCAGTACCTTTAGCAGGTAAATGTTATGAAGTCTTTAGAGCTGCATTCTATGGAGCTGTACTTACAGCAAAGTTTTGTAGAATTTCTTTACCTGTGGAAGTCCTTTGTGTTAAATTCTTTAATCGAGAAGCAGTCCAGCTTTTTATACTTGGTAATTCACTGTTTTTGTGACTGCTAGCTGAATTGAAGATGACCCTTTTGTTCCTTCTCTCTCTCACCAGGCTTCGCGCAGCCTGCTGCTATAAATAGCGTACCTTCTCAGCCATCATATTACCCTTCCAATGGATATCAGTCTGGTTATCCTGTCGTTCCCCCTCCTCAGCCACCAGTTCAGCCACCATATGGTGTACCAGGCATAGTACCACCTGCTGTGCCATTGGCACCAGGAGTCTTAACAACACTACCTACAGGAGTTCCGCCTGTGCCAACACAATACCCAATATCTCAAGTACAGCCTCCAGCCAGCACTGGCCAGGTACTGCCACAGATGTACTGTTTGCCTTATAGCTGTCAACTTACTGAGCTGTTTCTTGCTAACAATAAAATACTTAAAGTACTTAACGGAGAGAGAATTCTTCTTTACAGTATGCATAGGCAATTTCTGTGGCTATTGCTTTGATGCTTCTGCATAAGCAACAATGTTTTTGGTATGGCTATTTCATGCTGCAGTTTTCATATTGTAATGACCTGTTAGCATAAAGGGTATCTGCAGGGATAGGTCACTTCTGAAAAGCATTTCCACAGGCTATGTAGGTACAGTGAATTGCAGATAATGATTACTTGGAGGTGGGAGCATTCCATAAATCAAATGCTTGTTGCGAATTTAAATTGTAAACTTCCTTTTTGGCTCTCAAGTTCTGCAAAGAGAAACTAGTTGTGTTTTCTGATCCTATGCATGAAACTGTACATTGGGTTTATACTTCATACACATGTATTATCAAATTATCTTTTTTTTCCAACTTCGGCATGCCAGAGTCCACTGAGTGCTCCTTTTCTTCCTGCTGCCCCAGTAAAAACAACTTTGCCGACTGGTACACAGCCACAAGTTCAACCCCATCCCCAAGGTCAAAAGAGGCGCTTCACTGAGGAACTACCAGATGAGAGAGAGTCAGGACTGCTGGGATATCAGGTGGAATAAAATCAGCAATTTTACTTAATTCAACAAAATTGAACTTGGCTAGAGAGGGATTGTTATTAGCACAGTTCATTTAGGACCAGACAGGCAGGACCTTTGGCAGACAGTAATTGTTACAACACATGGAGACCATACTACAGTTTCTTTGACTGGATGCACTGTTCTCAGGCTGTCTTATTTGATTAATTGGCATCTGGCTTTCCAGACCTGCATTCTTTCATGAAGAACAGCAGTGCATTCAGGTCAAAGAGATGGCAATAGTGTTTTACTGGTTAGTTTAAAGGGATGTTATTTTTTTCTTCTTTGCTTTCTTTGTTGGGTAGCTTGGACAGGCTTGTTTGAAGAGAGGGGAGGAAAGCAGGGTAATAACTTCCGGATTTTCCTATTTACCTTTCTTGCAGGTTGCACTTGAGAAGATTACAAGAAGCCTAGTTTTAAGAGATTGATTTTACTTATTTATTTTTAGATAGCGAATGTTACACAGTTGATGTTAATAAGAATAACTTTGAGTTTTTCTGAATTTCTGGAAATGCTTATGATATATCCCTGCTTATAGGCAGAAACCCTTAATAAAAGCTTTGCCTAGAGAATATAAGGAACTGCCTACATGTCAGACCTAATATTAGTATCTGAAGCAGAGTTTTCTATGGCTTGAGGCCTATACAGTATTCAGAATTGGATGATTGAGGAGATAAGTCCTCATGAAGATGGACTAAGTGGTGAGGTGTCTTCTGTATTGATGCTCAGATGTGTTTCTTACTACTTTACTCTCCTCAGTATTTTTAGGAGAAAGTATTTGGTTTAACAGTGGTGATTAGTGGCTTCTTCTAGTAGTATGTTGCCAACTCTGAAAAGTTGGGTTTCCTATCATTATCATTAAGGAGCTGTAGCTTATGTTGTAGTTGTAGATTTGCTAATGCCGTGTGTTTTTCTGCTCATAGCATGGACCCATTCATATGACTAATTTAGGTACAGGCTTCTCCAGTCAGAGTGAAATCGATGGAGCCGGATCGAAGCCAGCAAGTTCCTCAGGAAAGGAGAGAGAGAGGGACAGGTAAGTGGTGAAAAATATAATCAGACCTTTGCTAATTCTTTGCTTATTCCAGACCTGTTTTTATGGTCTCTTCTGTGACTTGGCATTTTGCTTTTTTTGTTTGTTTTCATAGAATGGCTTGGGTTGGAAGGGACCTTAAAGGTAACCTAACTCCAACCTCCCACCATAGGCTGCATACTAGATCAGGTTGGCCAAGGCCCCATCCAGCCTGGCCTCAAACACCTCCAGGGATGGGGCATCCACTACTTCTCTTGGCAGTCTGTTCCAGTGCCTCACTACTCTTATTGTGAAGAACTTTCTTCTAATGCCTAGACTAAATCCATCCTCTTTTAATTTAAGACTATTCACCTGTGTCTTAGCATTGTCCACCCAAGTAACAAGTCCTTCTCCCTCCTTTTTATACAACCTCTTTAAGTATTGAAAGACTGCAATGAGGCTTCCCCAGAGCCTTCTCTTCTCCAGGCTGAACATGCCCAGCTCTTTCAGCCTTTCTTCAAAGGAGAGGTGTTCCAACCCTCTGATCATCTTTGTAGCCCTCATCTGGACTCATTTTAACAGGTCCACATCTTTCTTCTGCTGGGGGCCCCAA
This sequence comes from Aythya marila, assembly GCF_965140915.1. Classification (NCBI taxonomy): domain Eukaryota; kingdom Metazoa; phylum Chordata; class Aves; order Anseriformes; family Anatidae; genus Aythya; species Aythya marila. The sequence continues at coordinate 128,783 of NC_139070.1, forward strand.
ACCTGGATGCAGTACTGTGCCTCAAGAGGGCAGAGTAGAGGGGAACAATCCCCTTCCTCGACCTGCTGGCCACTCCACTTTTGATGCAGCCTGGGATGCAGTTGGCCTTCTGGGCTGCAAGCACACACTGCTGGCTCATGTTGAGCTTTTCACCCACCACAACCCCCAAGTCCTTCTCAGCAGGGCTGCTCTCAATGAGTTCTTCTCCCAGTCTGTACTCCTGTCTGGGATGGCCCCAACCCAGGTGCAGCACCTTGCACTTGGACTGCTAAGACTAAGGCAAGCAGAGAAAAGAGAGGGTGAAATATAAGTCTTATGTTATTACTCATTTTCTGTGATTTCAAAAATAGCCTGTGGTTTTATGAGACCTAATATATGAAAGAGCTGGTAATAAAAAAAAAAAAATAGTTAATCTGGAGAGCTGGTGGTATGCTTCCTGAATTCATGTAAGAAGTAATTTCGTAAGAAGCATCATATAGCTTTATTCCTCTTTCAAAGTTTTAAGTTCATCTTGTATTGCACATTTTCATCTCTTTAAGTTGGTTGGAGTGCTAAGATGCTCTGTGAAATGGAATCACGTGTTTGCTGTTATCCTTTATACATTCTTATCCATCCTGAATTTTAGAGTACAGTGAATCTAATTAAAAGTTAAATTCAGTTAAGGACTGCATTTTGAATTTGTTTGCTCTTACCTTTGTCTCTGCTTGCTCTTAATATGTAAATAAATAATAATGAAGGCTTGCAATTGTTTAAATAGGCAGTTGATGCCTCCACCAGCTTTTCCAGTCACTGGGATGAAATCAGAATCTGAAGAAAGAAATGGTGTGGGGTCTTTACCAGGCAACCATGGTGAGTGCAGTGAATAAAATACACTTATAAGTCAAGTTTGCATTTCCAAACAAGTTTGCACTGGTCTTAGTGCCCATTTAAATTAGTGATATTTTTTTTTTTAGCTACTCTTCATACTGTGTTCAGTGAAAAGGGATTTTAGAACACTGCCCTGCTCTAAAATCTCTTGTGTTCACTGTGACTATGTACACAGATAATGCTTCTCATAAAACTTCAGTAAATACTTATATGAATGATGAGGGTGTGATTAAGTGAAGGCAGTGACTGAGTTTTTTGACCCATCAGTCAGCTGAGGCACAGAATCTTATGGGATTGTTTTGTAACACAGATGTCATGTGGCTTTTCATTGTGAACAGCTATCTCTAGAAGCACTAAGGAGTATCAGAGGGAGTTATGGTTCAGGTGTGTATTTACAGACATGAGCTATGTCTGCAAACAACAGAAATGTTATTAGATTTCATCCTTTCATAGGGCTTTCATGCATCAAGTCTTTGCAACTTGGTACAACACGTAATCACTTTAACTCTCCTAGTAGTTTAGTGCCTTCCATATCAGATCTGCAGGCACATCGTGTTAGTTTGTTTAACCTTAGTTTTTCTGCAGTATTGGTCCCAGAGATTGCTCTTCTGTTAGCTTTCTTTTGAACAAAATTTCTACTTTTCTTTACATATTTATCTCTTTAACGGTGAAATTGCCATCACTTAGACCCATTTGCTAACTTTACCTTTTTTGTGTGTTTGTTTCTTCTTTCTCTGTTCTCTTACATGGTTCTGATGGATCACTTGTGCTGTTGCTGGTGCTGTTTCGTGTGGCCTTCGACCTTGGATGACTGTTGGCCTTGTGACCTCAAAATGGTGTCCAACTAACAATTTACAATTAACATCTTTTTTTATTAACTTGTTTTGGGGCATTTTATCTCTTTTTATTTTTGTTTTTCCTTCTTGGGGGCTGGGGGGGTTGTTTTGTTTTCCCTTCCTAGATCATCAAGCTAAGAAGATGAAAACTTCAGAAAAGGGCTTTGGATTAGTGGCATATGCTGGAGATTCATCAGATGAAGAGGAGGAACATGGTGGCCATAAAAATGCAAGTACTTTTTCACAGGGATGGAGTCTGGGTTACCAATACCCTTCCTCACAACAGCGAGCTAAACAACAGATGCCATTTTGGATGGCACCATAAAAGCTACAGAACAGTTTTCATTCATCCTCTTTTTTTTTTTCCTCTAGCAATAATGCATGTATATTACAAAATGAACTTTGCAAATATGCATTGTTTTTACATTTACAGAAGCTAAAGGTTCAGTATTCCCCCTTGAAAGGGCTCCGTTCTTTTTAAAAATCTTTATTTCTGCGGTGGATTTGTCAACTCTGAAAAATATTTGAAATAGTATTTTTGACAGGGCCAGTCCCTTAAAGAGTGGGGGAAGTACTGTAAAGGAAAACTAGGGAAGCCTGTAGGTCTGTTTCCCATCTTTCCAGGATAACTTAAAAATGGAAAGTGTCAGTCATACTGACTTCATTATACATCTGTTGTTTGTATTTTATCTAGTGTTCCTGCTGTCAGCCTGTGTTTGCAGTCCCATTAAGACAATGGTGACTATGGATTCAATGTTTGGACTTCCAACAAAGGGAAAGGAATATACAGTAATTCAGAAAAATGTGGATTACGTTTCCTAGAATTCATAATTTAATTTTACTTTAAGTGTCTCCTGTAACTCCACATTGTTTGTTTGTTTGTTTTTTTTTTTTTCCTTTGAAATGTGGTTTTACTAACTCCACAACTTCTGGTTCTAGCCAAATGTCGGGGACGGGAGGGTGCTCAGGTCTTTAATTGGTTTATCTTGATGCTAATTCCCAGGTGGACTTGGTACTGTAACATTGGTACTTCATCTTCTCAAATTATCCCTGCATATTTCATTCCATTCAGCAGTTCATATGGAACTACTTCCCATGAGGTTCTCCCAGACTTCTCTCAATCTCTTAATGCATTCACTTATTTGATTTTACCCATTTTGTTCCATGGAGGTTTAACAAGGAAAAGAAATGCAGCACCTAGGCTTAAACAGCACCAGAGACCTGACCGCAACCGTTGCTCTTGCTTTGAAGAGCAGGAGTGGAGTCTGTGAATAAATGAATAAATGTCTGTTGTTTACGGGCATGAACTGCACCACAGGCTTTCTTGGCAGGGCAGGTCGTTGCAGAAGGAACTCTTGTAATGAGAACATTGGTGTGTGGGGCAGCCAAGATATCGGTCAGCTTTTGAAACAGCAGTAAAAAGTTTTAAAAATCAGACCGTGTGTCCCTGCTGCACACGGAACGACCATGCTGGCTCACTTGTACAAACGTCGTCTTTCCTATGTCTTGTAAATAAGTAAAACCATACTTCCATTATAAATAAATGTATAAATATTCTGCTTCTTGCTGACTTTTTTTGTTGAACCTCGCTGCCCTCGGCCTCCGGGGGAGGGGGGTGAATCCTGTCAGAGGTGGGGGCGTGGCCAGGAGGGAGAGAGGCGGGGCCGGGCTCTGGCGGAGGAGCAGGAGCCGCCGCCATTTTGGTGTCGCTGCCTCGGCGCGGAGCGGGGCCGGAGCGGGGGCCGGGCGAAGGTCGCGGTCCCGGGCAGCGGCCGGGAGGATGCGGCGCGGAGGAGCCTGACGGTGAGGGGGGCCGGGGCCGGGGCGGGGTGGGGCCGGGAGAGGGGCTGTCGGCGCTCACGCTCTTTTCTCCTCCTCAGGGGCGGAGGCTTCTTGGGCGCTGAGGAGATGGACGCTGGAGCCCGCCCGGGCGGCGGCACCCCGGGGCAGCCCCGCGAGTACAAGCTGGTGATGCTGGGCGCCGGCGGCGTCGGCAAGAGCGGTGCGTGCGGGGGCCGGGGCCGCGGAGAGGCCTGAAGCCCCGTGGCCTGCTCGGCCTCGGCGCCGTCTTCGCGGGCCGGGTTCGTGTGTTGCCCGCCCGGGGCGGGAGGGAGCGCGGCGTGGCGTCGCTTTCCGTGCTCTGGGGGGAAAAAAAAAAAAAAAAAGCTTTTAGCTTTGCTTCTGAACCCTCTAACGCCGCGTTTGTTGAGGATAAGAGTGTAGTTCTCCATGTTTCTGCGTTGTTTAATCTGTGGTTCTTGGTAGTCTTGCATTGTTTTTTCTGTCAGCTTTATCTTCTAGCTGTTACTTGAATAACATCAGGTAAATAACGCACGTAGGCGTGTTGTGAAGTGAATGCCGAAGTGGCAGGTATTTATTAGGCTTATGTGACTGTAAGCGTCCAATTTTTGTTTCCAGCCATGACTATGCAGTTCATCAGTCACCGATTTCCGGAGGATCACGATCCCACAATTGGTATGAAAAATCTCTTTTCTCTTTACTCTTTGCCGTTCACTCCACCTCCTAGGAGACTGAGGTTCTGTCGAGTCCATTTCTGTAAAGCGTTCAATTTAAAGGAGTCTGTAAACTTGGCTGTAAATTGAGGAATCAGGTCCCTTAATTTACTAATTTAAAGCATTAAAAGTTTTGAGACTACCATAAGGACTGGGATACGTATCCTGAGTTCTCTCTCTTGAACGTTTTTCCCACCATGTATTTGTTTGGGCCACATGCTACCTGGTATTTGTATGTTGACAAACAAGAATAAGAAACTTCTGAGGGGTGATTGCTAGTTTTCTGTTCTAAAAATCTAATCTAATCTGATGCAGATCAGTTACTGTTAATTTGTCAGACCAAACTGTGCTTTGTAATTTAGAAATTTCATGTTAATGGGTGAAGTGCTTCAGAGCTTAATATATTGTTATGTACAGTGATGCTGAAGGGCCTGGAATACCTCCGCTCAGGTTGTTCAGAGAGACTATGAACTTTCTGTCCATGGAAATATTCAGAAGCCACCTGGATGTGGTCCTGAGCCAAGTGGTTCTGGGTGAACATGTTTCAGCAGGGTTTGGACCAGATGGACCTAGTTGAGAAGACACTAAATCACGAAGCAATCAAATTTTAATTTGTTGTTAAATGAAGATCTGGCTAACTTACTGTTATAATATTAACAGCTTACATGGTTCTTGTGTAACATTCTGTGTATTGATGACTAATGTATATTGCAATTGTACTCCAACTTTGTTTTTTCTGATGTACCATGAATTCACAGAGGATGCTTATAAAATACGAATACGCATTGATGATGAACCTGCCAATCTGGATATCTTAGACACGGCGGGGCAGGTATGTAAGTACTAATAAGTGAGTAGGAGGGTGTTAGGAGTCTGTAATGATCAGTTACAGAGACAGAAATCCTGTAAAAGTATGTCTGTCTTTACTTCCAAATTGTTTTTACAGCTGTCATAATTCTTCTAAGATCGTCTTGATTATAGCATCTGTATCATTTTATATGTGCAGGCATCCCAGGCAGTACTCGTTTCATATACTGTTTTCTTCATTGCATCTTGCTATTCATGCTCAACAAGCATATTGGCTGAAAATAATACGCATTTGTATAATTTCTATAGCAAGGGAAGTTTGGTATTAATCCAATAGTATCTCATCCTACATGTAACAGGATGAGAAGACAGATGACCAGTTTGCTAATAGAATTTTTATGCAGCTGTTTTTGGAATACATACTTTGTTTCCTATTTTAAGCAAACTGGAAAGTCATCATACTTGTGCAATTGAAATATAATTGTTTGTTTCTAGGCAGAGTTTACGGCCATGAGAGACCAGTACATGAGGGCTGGCGAGGGATTTATCATCTGTTATTCAATCACAGACCGACGCAGTTTCCATGAAGTACGTGAATTCAAACAGCTTATCTATCGCGTTCGGCGCACTGATGACACTCCTGTGGTCCTGGTGGGAAATAAATCTGATCTGACACAGCTACGGCAGGTAAATGGCTGAGAAATTGGCCCTCCATTACATTTCTCCTGTAAAGTGCAGTAATAAATGAGGTCAGATTCCCTTCCTCAGTTTTTTCTGCATGTTTACTATACAAGTTGAACATTAGAGAAGTACATATTTAACCTGGTATGTGTTGAATAACCAAATGCAATCACAAAGGTAAAGTTTTCAGATTGATTCTAGGAAAAACCTAGGTTGAAACTCAAAGAATCAATCTTCTTTAATTCCTGAGGAGAGATGCTGTTAATAGAGATACAGCGTTCCGTGAACCACTTGCAAATACTACTACAAATTACAGATGCAAGTGTGATAAGAATGGAGGCATAATAATGGGGAACTTAGAATCTAAGAATGGACAGAAAGAAAATGAGTTTCAGCTTAAGGAAATTGTATTGTCTGTGGGGAAAACAGTTTGAAGCAGAGCTTTACTTTATGGAAAAGTGACATGAAAAACAATTTCCAGAAGTGCTGTTTCTATACCTGATTTTTTTAGTTTGCGTTGTGGCAGGAAAATCATGATAATTAAGGTAGAACCCCATGCTAAGAGGTGTAAAGCACCTTGGAACAGGGAGTGGGTGTCTGTCTTTGTATGTCTTCGGCAAGCCTGGTGTTCAGGAAGTGATTTGACAAAAATAATAGATTTTAACCAAGAGAAAGAAATACCCTGAACTGACCAAGCTGACAAATACTTGTATTAACTCTGAGAACTGCTCATATTAGGCAGTCCGTGATTAAGTTCCAAGAAAGGAATTCTTCTTCAATGGTGTTTTATTGACCAGAAGCTGCCATGTCCGGAGAATCTCTTACAGATGATTGCATTGCTTGAGAAGCAATGAGTGACAAAGAAATGGTTTTGTAGAGAAAGATTTAGACATCGGTTGAAACATGCTGTTTGGAAACTAGGAGAGGGTGCATGTAAAGTTCTGGGCTGAGCAGACTAGGAAGAGGTACACTTCATGGTTTTGCCTTTCTTGATAAGTCTGAACTTTGTTTTAGGTCTCCAAAGAAGAAGGCTCTGCTTTAGCTCGAGAATTCAACTGCCCTTTTTTCGAAACTTCAGCTGCGTACCGTTATTACATTGATGATGTATTTCATGCTCTTGTGAGAGAAATCCGCAGGAAAGAAAAAGAAGCAGTAATGGCAATGGAAAAAAAATCCAAACCTAAAAGCAGCATGTGGAAAAGACTAAAGTCACCATTTAGAAGGAAGAAGGATTCAGTCACTTGAACGGAGATAATTCCTCTGCAGAATGAAACCTGTGAACGGCCATTTGTAACCGAAGTGGTTTAGTGACATTTCAACAGTATGTTTTAGACTGACAGGACTTTTATGAGGGAGTGTGTAACTTTACCAATTATTTTTGTTTAAATTGGTATTCTCTTCATTTTGGATATTTAACTTAAGACACAGTAACAATTTTGTTGTCATTTTTTGACTGGATCCAGCAAATACTGTTTATATGTTGTTGATTACAGATGCTGATAGGTTTATGACACTGCACTTTTTAATGTTTGTCTTTGGTCACTGCATACTGGAAGTTGAATTGTGTAAAAATATTGCTGAACTTCTACCCAGCCTAACTTAATTTTTTTCCTAGTTGTTTGCACAACAAAATTTTGCTGCTCTCCAGAACAGTAACCCACATTGTGAGAGAAGGCTTTTCGAGGTCATCCTGAGAAATAGTTTACAAAGTGTATGTCATGACTCTGTCAGGTTACGTATTGGTGGCAATGAAGGGAAATGTACTAGAGGGGTTTTGTTGTTGTTGTTCTCACTGAGAAGAATATTTCTATCAAAAGTAATGTGGTATATCTTGTGCAAGTTTATCTGAGTTATCAGTTAAATCTCAGTGTGGTAGGTGGGATTCTAAACAAGTCAGAAAAAGCAAATTATGGTTCCTATGGCAGCTATAACTTGGCAACAGTGCATGAATATGTAGCATTTTCCTACTGTATATAGCATTTACTGTGTTGTCATAGCATGTGTAATGTAATGATGCTGTAGATGCTCTAGAAACTACAGCTTTGAATTTTCTGACTTGCTTTTTAAAATGACAGCTGTAATGGTGCAGTGGCTTATTTATTTACATTCAGTTTTATATTATTATTTTAAAGGAGCCAGTATCATTGAGTAGAAGTCTTTAATGTAGTCATTTCAAATTATTTTATGATAACTACTTTGTAAAGAAAATGACTGAAACTGAGGTATCTGGGCCCAGAATTAATATCCCTAACGCTGGTAAGATTCTTCCAATGCTGTCTTAAAAATAGAACTAGTGATGCAGTAGAAGGAAGCAACTAGCTGGGCACAATGACAGATTTATCTTGACAGATATTCATATCCCTGACCTTAAATATACAAGAGGTACAGTTAGTGCATGTACATTTGTTTTTTTATGCTCAGTAATCAATGATTCAGTTAAGAAAGTGCTTCTGAGGCAGATGCTCTGTGCATAGCAGATTATTTTTTGCTTTTGAGGTGATTTACATGTACATTGGTTATAGAATTTAACTCCAGAGCTGATGTCACAGTGCTAAAAGGTCACTGGAGAGATGAATGTCTGGTGTTCATTTTTTAAATAGTACAGCAAATCATGATGAGGTGACTCAGATGTGTTTAAAACACCTTTCTTAGAGACCTAAGTGCCTAGAATCTTTCAGCTTAGGAATGAAAGAGACTGTAGACTGTAGGTATAGTATAGCTTCTGTTAATCTTTGATCATCCATGTCAGTAACTGTTAATCTTACTGACTAAAAATAAGATCTGTAACGTCAGTCTTAGTGTGCTGCATATGTGCAGTCAAAACTGAAAATGAAGTCGTTCAAATTTGTATGTAAAAGGATCTAGTACAAGTAAGGATAGCAAATATAAACCTTTACACTTCTTTCTAAACTCTTTACTATTTAAGTTACCACTGGAAATTCTGTCCCTGGTGCTTTTAAGAGTATTTGCTTTGTGTGGGATTAAAAACAAATTTATAATAAAAAAAAAAAAATTGGGGGTGAGCATTTTTTTTATTTTATGTTTGTAGCTGAGCTAAATATCTAAATTGGTCTCTGTTTCTCACTTCCTTCCACAATTCCAGTGTTACGATACACTGGTAATCATTGCACATAACGCTGATTGAAAAAGAGACTGAGAATAATTCGGATTGTTGAGAATGTAGGACCTGTTTTAAATGAACTGTGTGAGCAGTTGTGCATATCTTTTCAGTAGTTACTGGTTTAGAACTTAAAGCCCTAGTATTCATTCATTGTTGGAATAAATAAATGCTGTCTATAACCCTTAAATTAAAAATCCTAGGAAAACCATTTGGCAGAGAATTTGGGGTGGACAGGAGTGACAACTAAGATGTTGCTCTAAAAGCAGTTGCTGACTCTGTCATAACAATTTCTTCAAACCAGACTTCTGGGACTGCTAAGCAAGGGACTGATTGTGATTACAAGTTTTCCCCATGCTTTTCCTTAATTCAGTAATTTAACATAAGCATTAGTCAGCTTCCTATATTCAAAGTTTTCAGACAGCATGCAAAGTTAACCTGCCAGCAGTACTGAAAGCTATATGGGACTAATACTTACTTTCACCTTAATGTAACTGATGTGTGTGCCTTACCTGATTCCTTCAATGCAATTCAAGTGTTTACTAATGCCTTTTGTGAGCCTGTTGCTTATAGAACTATTAAATCAGAACAGCAGCAAGCACTTTTTTTTACAGTATTATTCAAACAGAGTTTTATTTTTATCATGTATAAATTTGTACACGGGATTATTGTTTTATTTGACACAATATAGAATTTTTAATACAAAATTTGTATTTGATGTTTTAATGTGCGGTGTGTAGCATGATGGGTAGAAGGCTGCTTAGCATGCGAATGCTGAAGTAGCAAAGCTCACGGTGTGTTTTTAAGCTACTTTGGAAAATGCTCATCTTGCTAGCTGGTGGCTTGAAGGTAAAATAATAGTAATAATAAATTTTAAAAATGGAATTGGCAATTTATGTTTAAGTAGTGCAAAGCTTAAAAATTCAGATGTCTGTTGCTAAAGCATTTAAATGACAGATATTTTGCAATTGTATTACTTTACATTTCTATGGTCTACATAAGGTGTGTTAGCTTTTGCAGTTCTAGTTACAAATAATGAAAGAATTACTGGACGAGTTACATGTCTAAATCTTCATCCAGATACTTCAGTACTGGGATGCTGGGCTAACCAGTCCTGTGTTTTCTGATGAATCAGAATGATTCTCTGAGCATTGGTTGTTTGTATGTTATTATTTTGTACTGATAGAAAGCAGCTGTTCGGAGGCTCCTTTTGGTCTATGTCATGGTTGTTTTTTCACCCCTTCAAGGTGTTATTAGAAATATAAAAATTACTTAAGAGTATTTTCTAAGTAGTAGTAAATAGTACAATTGTGACGGCCTTTGTGGTGGTATTTTCTTCCTGCGTTAGTGTGCAGTTTTTCATTTAATACTGTGTCTCATTTGTAAGCCAATTATAAAATATTACAGGTCTATCTAGCTTTAATACATTAGAAGCCATATTACATTGCTGCTTGCCCGATTTTGCAGGCAACTTAAGAATATACAGACTATCATATTTTCTTAGGGATTTCCAGTAACTCATTCTGCTGTCACCTTGCTCATGCTCCTCTTGGTTTTTGTTTTTCACAGTTGAGGACATTCCTTATTTCCTGATAGTTTTGCTTCTTTACTTGTCTTGGGGGAGAGAGAAAATATCCTAATGCATCTCCCTGTTAACCCTGTACCTGCATAAACCTTCGATTAATCCTGAGTCAAGTTCAGAAATGCAATGACCTTGTTCTCATGCTTGGCTGTCACTGGTCTTATTGTTGCTCCTGTTATTTGCAATGGAGTGGGCCAATTTATTCGAAGTCAGCATGTTAAAGTGTAGTTAAGTGGCAGGAGGTGGTTCATTTTGCTACATGACTGTCATACTTCCCTAAAAACAGCAAACGTAATTTAACCCTAAGGAAAAGGCTCTTCTTGAATCTTTTTTTTTTTTTTTCTTTTTTTTTGGCTATATGTCTTTCAAATGTAGACTGGAACAAACTTCGTTGCCAGCATTCATACTAAAAATTATCAATACATAAGTGCTGTGGGTAAGATCTTAGAATGAATTAGGGGAAAAACTCAAATTACCTTCTTGGAAGCAGATGGCTATGGGCTTAGTGTCTAGGCTTCTCCCTGGAAATTTAGAAGCTGCTTAAGGCCTGGCTCCAGTGATGACCTCTTCCTTAAACAGCATGAAAATATCTGTGGAATGAAAAAAAGTAACACCACTGCATTCCTATAACTCTTTCTCCAAGGTGATTGTCAGCTGCCATTTGTCTGTTATCTAAATAGTTACAGGAGCTTTTTTCTCTTCTCTTCTCTTCTCTTCTCTTCTCTTCTCTTCTCTTCTCTTCTCTTCTCTTCTCTTCTCTTCTCTTCTCTTCTCTTCTCTTCTCTTCTCTTCTCTTCTCTTCTCTTCTCTTCTCTTCTCTTCTCTTCTCTTCTCTTCTCTTCTCTTCTCTTCTCTTCTCTTCTCTTCTCTTCTCTTCTCTTCTCTTCTCTTCTCTTCTCTTCTCTTCTCTTCTCTTCTCTTCTCTTCTCTTCTCTTCTCTTCTCTTCTCTTCTCTTCTCTTCTCTTCTCTTCTCTTCTCTTCTCTTCTCTTCTCTTCTCTTCTCTTCTCTTCTCTTCTCTTCTCTTCTCTTCTCTTCTCTTCTCTTCTCTTCTCTTCTCTTCTCTTCTCTTCTCTTCTCTTCTCTTCTCATATAAAAGCTTACTGTAAGGGCAACTTCGATCCATAAGGTAGTTTTTTTGTTTACAGAAGTTAGTACTATTGCATGTTTGTTGTTTAGGTCTTCAAGAGTTCAGATAGGTGTAAAATGTGTCTTGTCTGGGAACAGGGAGAGCTTTTCGGTGTTTCATCCCCCTGAGGCCAACATCGGAGGTGTGTTTAAGGCAGTAATTACCAAGATATGTTCACAAACATTCCCAGGAACAAAGAAATCATAGCTAAGGGTCTAACACTGTCATAATGCACGTGTAGTTGAGCAAATGTTGCTGTTGTCCACTCCGAGCATACTAAGAAAAGCTTTGTTATGTTCTGTGGTGCTGATACAGCTTTACTTTTGCTTGCTTTTATTGTGAGAATGCAAAACTATAACACCTTCTTACTGTTGATAGAAGTCAGTCTTTTGCTGACATAACAAGAAATTGTTTGCAAAAGTGCAAAACTAGTAAAAAATTAAGATACGCCGATGTTAATTACATATAACTGAGAAATCCTGTGACTTTCTTACTGAATTAAAGTGGCAGTACTTTATGTTGGAAGACTGGAAGGGTGAAAAAAATGCTATATAGAAACCAGATAACTAAGTCAAGTATCTGGGTCACAGGAGCTTGCTGACATGCCTGCTCTTTTACACAGGTATAAATCCAGTTGCAAGAAACCTTACAAGATTTAAGATGCATGGTCCTGATCTGATCCTTTTCCTCCAGCGCAAGCCAGCTGTATTCTGGTTTGCACTTTGCCACAGCAAATGACTGAAGCTGGAATGTTGCACAGCATAGACTGAGGTCATTTCTTCCAGTGAGTCTGCGCATTCAATTCATGGAAGATGCACAAGAGGCATATGACTTGAATTTGCACTGCAACAGCTAAACCACTAGATGGCCTACAGTGGAAGATGTAACCAGTATTACTCTGGATGGAAAGGTCTCATCTAACACGCACCTTCTTTGCTAATAATCAGCTTTAAATCCTGCATATAACTTGAATACTCTATGAATAAATAAACCATAGAAACACACACACACAAAAAAAACCAACAACTATGAAAACATTATTAAAACTTAGTGAAGTTTGAGAGTAACTTGAAAGGATGAAAAGAAAAAAAAAAGTCTTATTAAAACAACCTTATTGCATGGCCTAAGCATGGTCACACTAACACTCATCAACCAGTAAAACCAATCCTGCCATAAGATCCCAAAGGACAGTTGTGTGGTTGGGTTGTTGGTTCCTTTGGTTCCTTTTTTTTTTTTTTTCCTTTTTATTGCAAAGAAGAGACTACAGCACTTTGAAAATATAATTAGAAAAGGTGGAACTTCTTCTGGGGCCATATTGTGACTAATGTTGGAGTTGCAAGGAAATAATATTCTCTGCAGATAATATTGATAACTTTAGAAAAGGTATGGGTCGGTGATGGCCAAGCTACCTGTTCGGTCTGTTAGCATCCAGTATGATTAGATGATATTCTGTAAAGCCTTACTATTAGATTTCTGTCTGCAAAGTGCAGCTTTTGCGCAAGGTCATCTTTTGCATTCACTCCTTTTATAGATTTTTTTTTCCCCATGATCCCCAGACCTTCTTTCCCCCCCTCCCCCCTTTTTTTTTTTACTGATATATAGGAAAAAAAAAAAAAAAAAAAAAAAAACCACATAATTACAAGAAATATAGTAATATTATATAATTATGTATATTACATACATGTAAAAAATCCATAGTATAAATATCTAAAGCTGACCCTTAACTTTAATGGCCCCTAACCCTAATGGCCCCTAAAACTACACTCATGGATGATAATCTTAATGTTCCCTAAAACATAACAAACCTATCTGTAACACTAACCCTAAACTCTGACCTGAACCATACCCCTAACCCAAACATCCAGTTAGGGAGGGTTTCCCCCTGGAAGGTTCCTTCTTGCATATCTTAAGGAAATATGTCAAACTTAAGAGTGAAGGAAGTGTAGCAAAAGGAACAGATTCTAAATTTGCTGAAAATTAAACTAAACCCAAACCAAATGGCCTCAAAGAGTGCTTGCCTTTCTGCTGCTTTGTCTCCCTCCTCCTTTTCCCATCGTTTCCCTTCAGTTATCTTCTTACTTTCTCCTACTTATTTCTTGGTATGTTTTTCCTTTCCTGTCATGTTTCCTGACTGGCCTGGGAGATAAAGGATCTTCTCAAGGATCACAGAAAGAAGAAAGTAGAACAGGTATTCAGACAAAGCACTTGAAAGAAAACCAGGCAGGTTTGACATTACAGACCTGTGTATAGACATCACAATTTTCTGGTGTTGTAGGTTCTGAGAGAGCTTAACTTTAAATAGCTACTAGCAAAGATTTGTTAAATTTCAACAGTAACAGTACTAGTGTTGGGGCTGTTTCATCTGTCTCAAAGCGTCTTTTTAAATGATTAAGATCCAAAAGCTGCATTTTAACCAGGGTGGGAAGAGAGGCCTAAAACATGAGGCACTGCCCAGAGATGGGTCTGGTTGCCCTGAAAGGGAAGGGGGCTTGGAGAGAGATAAGCTATTTCTGACTCTGCCTGTTAAAGGAAATGCCGAAAGAGCCCTGACCCAGAGTGTGATCAAGAAGCAAATCGCATTACCATGGTAACTAGTCCTGCTCCTCTGTTGAATTAGGTGAGGTAGGAGCTGTCAGAGAAGGAGGGGCCCAATTATGCTGCTAGTGAAAGCAATGGCAAAAATCCCGTTGATTTAAATGGCAGCAGCGCTCAGACCCAAAGAAGGTGGGAAGAGAGTCAGAGCAGAGCTTCCATGCTTTTCTAAAAACCATTTCTCTTTTCATGGTTTGTCAAACCCATTCTATTTGCTTTTTTTCTTCTTTTTCTAATGCAAATTCTTTTGTTTCTGCTTCAGCTGAATGGTGTAAGAACCTGAAATGGGATGTTTGTTAAAGGCATGCAGCATTAGACACAGAAGCCAAGTAGAGAGGGGCAGAGAGATTTTTGCTTTCACATCTTCCACAGTAGAAAACAGTTAGTGACTGTGCACTTTGGCTGAGCAGTTTGAGTCAACTGCTTTGCTAACTGCAGTTATTACAGTGATGATAAACTGGCGGTGCTTAAACACTGGGATCAATCACAGCGCAGACAACAACGTACAGCTGTTAAAGCACAGAGCCCTCTTTTCTGAGTTGTCAGACGTTGGCTTCAAATGCACGCACGAGTAACAAGGCTCACCGCATCGCAGTTAGTGGCTTCTAATGTTTCTGGTTTCTGTGTAAAGCACCTCGTCAGACTGCCATTATAAAGCTGTATGGTGGAACTGAATTTAAGAAAGACCTCACCAAAGCAGGAGTCAGGTCATGCTGATTAAACTTCTTGAGCATTTCAGTAACTTCCTCCTCAGTATTATTAAGTTTATGACTAAAATAGCTGAGAATGACATCAGTGAATTTGGTCATGGCACCTGTTGCACCTTGATTATTTTCAACTTGTAGTGGAGTCAAGTTGAAGAGGTGTTTGTTTGGTTTGGTTTGGTTTGTTTGTTTGTTCTTTTAACGTTCAGTGTAAAGTGTTTCCCAAGTTTCCAGTTTTTCTATTGACCTTAACCTCCTCCTTTAAGAACTGTTCAAAATTCCCAGAATCAAAGATCCCACCTTTGACAGGGTGGGTCAAATTGAGGCAGAATTTCCATGTCGACTTCTTAATATTTCCTGTCCTTTTGCACCCCTATGCTGCCTTGACCTCCTGCCGAAAATGTTAACTATGTTCACTATGGCACATTTGTATTAGAGAAGGCATGCAAAAATCTTCCAAAAGTGCACTTTACAGTTGGAATTCAAAGCACAAAAGTTTGTGATATTCTTATCTCTTGGATGTGGTGCTCCCTCCTTTGAAAGTGAGCCGTTCCTTTCTGGTGGAAAATCGTGTATGATGAGCACTGACCACATTCAATTTTCTGGACCATTAAACAATCATTTCATAAAATGTGGACTGAAACCATCACGTTCCTTAAAAACGAGACCTGAAGTTCACGTTAAGTTTATTTTAGGTATTTAGACACCTAAAATACCTTTGGATCTTGCTCCTTTGTGATAGTTTCCCTTTCACAAGGGAAGTACACAAAGAGTGAAGTACAGCATTAAAGTGCCTGCTGTAGCCTGTGTTGCTGTGGAAACACAGTTCAGTGTTCTGTGCTATTTGGCATTTTCTATAGGCATGGCTTTGTGCCTAGCAATGTTATTCTGATGTGGAGCTGCAGAAAAAGCCAGTTACAGAAGCCAGATCACTGTACTTAGGAGAGACTGGTGTATCTCACACAGTGATATGGACGAAAGTGTTCCTGAAGAATTCAGTTTTGCCTTGGAATCCAGGAATGTGTCTAGATTAGAAATATAAAATTCAATTTGCATCTTTTTCTGCTCATTGATATTTATTTATTTATTTATTTATTTTACTTAGGTTCAAGTTAGCCAGCTAATAAACATCCATTCATATTAAATTATACCCATGTACTAAGGTGTGTGGATTATAGTTTTTGTATATGCTAACATTTAATTAATTTTTATGCTTACATTGCCTGGATTTTGTTATCTCTTTATTTCTTTGAGGAAGATTTTATGTATGCTTTTCCTGTGAACTGATACAGCAGAAATGCATGCTTCTAAAAATGTTCTTCATGTTCAGTACAGTTATGCACGTGTTGCCAACAGTCAAACAGGGCACATCCAGCAGATAAAGTGATTTAATTTTTATTTGTACGCTCAATGTGCGTTAACAAATTCAACATACAAGATAGCATTACATAATGTCAAGTAGCTTATAGCATTATGCAGTTTCACACATGTTGAGTTAGGTTTTTTGCCTTTTTTTCTTTTTTTTTTTTTTTTTTTTCACACAAAGTTGTAACTGTCCAAGTTAATTTTACAATAGAAGACACAAGGTAAAGAATAACCACATCTGGGAGATTTTACAGTGAGTCCACTGTCACTTACTGTCTATTTTACGTTTTAAAAATATATATATCTGCACATCTTCAGTTTCCTATTATTCCAGAAGTGTTGGAGCTACTTCTACCTGCCCGATCGCCTACGTCTATTCACCCTGAGCATGTTTCCTTGACAAAGAAGTTCATCTTTTGTTTTCAGCTAAAAGAATCTTATACAGATCATCTAGGCTTAAGCATGCTTTTCACACTGAAGGAAAAAAGGGAACTTTTTTTTTTTTTTTTTTTTTTGTTAGTGTGTTCTATTCAGGTGTTTGGAGCGTCATTGGAAAGCACAGTTCTGAGGAAAAGTTCCTAAACTTCAGCAACACAATTGCTTAGTGCAAAAATGAGGAGTTAAGTAGATCTACACCAGTTTCCAAAGGAGAATTGTTTGTGGCTGTAAGCCACCAATAGCGCATGAGCTAGAAAGCATTTAAGACAAAGATAAAATCTACTATAACCTCAGGCAAAAATCCTTGTGATCAAGATCAATTAATCACTAACAAAAGTTCACGCTTCCATCTGCCATGCAAGACTGACAAATAGAGAGCTTCAGATTCAATGCAACTTCAGTTGCTAAAAAGACACTGTCTAGAAGGAAGTTTCAATGAGTAACTCGTTATGAGTGAGAAAATTCAGCTTTCCAAAAATAATTTCTAAGGAAGGAATGCAAAGTATTGGCAACTAACAAAGTGCTAACTGTTCGCATGAAGAGCCATCCCAGCAGCAGTTGCTTTACATTTTGGTTGGAAAGAAAACTAAGACTTGCTCCATTATTCTACTTTCACAAGTAAGAAGGTGGAAAGGATCATTTTTCCAAGAGGGCTCTAAAATTCAGTAGTCAAGACCTGTAAATGAGTTAAATGATCTTTTTTTTTTTTTTTTTTTTTTTTTTTAATTATGGTACATTATTTACATTCCACAGGGCACAGAACAGACTGGCTGCCTGGATGCAACTAAATGAATACTGAAAATTTGCAGTCTTCTACATGCCTCTTCGCAAGCTCAGTTCTGCTTTATATTTCCACTGGAGACTTCAGAAATAATTTGAATTTCTACAGCTTGTTATGAATATTTACACTCAGCTTACCAGCAATGTTTACAATTCATTATTTGCTGCCAATTATCATCCTTTCCTGGCTTGAATGTAGTAAGAAGCCAAATCATGTCACTTGCCCAGATATTAATCTGATATTAAAAAAAAATGTCAGGCTAGTGTGTTTACAGTGAGATCTAATGCAGCTCTTTCCAAACTTCACTCATATTTCTGGAACTTTATGAACTTCTGTTCAAAACTACTGACTATTCAGGGTCAATAGCCTGAAGTGCTGCAGGTTGTATTTATCAAGTAACATTTTTTTACATTTCAGAGGAGACAATAGTAAGCATGTTCTAAGTCATATTCACAGTTTAAGAGCTAACTCAAGCTGCTTTGAAATCCTAAAAATTAACTTATTGAAGACTTTGTTCTGTAGTGACAGACTTTGCCCTAAGTTATTTTTTTTGAGAGCTGTCATATGTAATGCAAATTCACTCAGATATGAATTTAAGAGAAGGTTGGTGAAGTTTTCATTTTAAAGCTCTTTTCCACAAGCTATTTTCTGATCTCAGTGTTACGCCATTACAACAGAACTTACCAATCATGTAGAATTTCAGATTTAATGTTTAAAATAATCAGCAAGAGTTTCCTTAAGAATCAATGATGCCAGTTTTTGTTTTTCTCAGGCCCTTCATGCACAGACAGGGTAAAATAAAATGTAATATAGTGGAGTTCCTCCAATTCTATTAATCTGTAAGATCACGTCTGTGCTAATTTCCATGTGTCAAATGCAAAGTGATCAGTTTGTTGGTGTCTGAATTTTAGATGCAAACCTCTGATGTAGCCTTACAGCTCCATAGCAAGTATATCACAATGTAAATATTTGAATACCTGATAAATTAATTATTTTTTTCTCTGAAGGAAAGTGCCATTTTCCCCTGTATTTTCCTTTTGCATTAGTGCAGAATTCAAAACCACCTTTATATGAAAATGCAGTTGGTACTCCCAAACCAGTAAAGAAGAGAACTGCAAGAATCAATGGGCAGGCAAACTAACAAGGAACTAGAGGTTAAACAGCAGAATTCAGAAACTTTGGGAGAAGCCTAAAAAAGACAGGCCAATTTTGGTGAATACCAGCAAAGACAGTTCGGCACAAACACAACTTCCATAGTGACAGATAATTGTATTAAAATCTGCAACTTGATATTGGTAGTTATACTAATTTCAGTTTGTATTAGGCATGCAATAGCGTGATTACACTGTTATATATATTTGTGGTATTTTTTTTTTTTAATTTAATGCTCTTTAGAATTTTAGTGCCCTGCAAAATCACATCACTAGAGAACCGATCAGCTGCTGCTGCTCACAAAAGTTTAGTTCTACAGCTAAAACGAAGTTTAAGTCTGTTCTATGAGTCAGCTGTTGCTGCCGCAACCTCTGCTAGTATTCGCTCAGGCTGTGCCATTTGGCCACTGGCTTTCTAGGATTCTCACACACCTCTCGCCAGTGTTCCACACCAGCTGCGGTGATGCTGTGTGCTCCCAAAATCAGCCGTCCCACCACTTCATTTTTTGTGGTACGGTCAAAATCAATAACTAGAAATTCAATGCTGATGTCAGGAAGGAGATCGACAGGGATGTCATAAATGAAGGATTCATTGAAGACAGGATTCAAAGTGCACTTCTTCACGTGAGTCTTCTTTTTTGCTATACGCTTTCTTCCATAATAAACGTTCACCTTAACATAGGGATCTGCCATAGAAGAGAGAAACAAACTAATAACACAGTCCAGTAATGCTCCTTGAGGTAATAGATATGGTTTAGCTTGTTGAACTTGAGCCAGCTACAAGTTAATTGTGCAAGTCACTTCGCCTCCCGCAGTAAGGGAGTATTGTTAGCACATTTTTTCATTGCAGGGCAACCAGCTTGAAGTTACCACTTGATGTTCTTTACAAGTTTCAGCCCTGTATGGGAAACTGGGAGAAGCAAATTGCATGTAAATTGTGGTAATTAAGCCTAGAATTACCAAACAGGTAGCTTTTTGGTGAGGTCAGTGTCCAAGTGGTCAAAACCTTCATTTTTTAATGTCAGCTATAACAAAAAATATTTTTACCCAAGTTCAGGAAATAGTCCCACAAAGTGTCAAAATGGTTTTAAGATTTTGTGGATGGAAAACACTTGTAGTGGAAGGTATTAAAACCAATAAAAGTTGAAAACAATGCCTTCATTTTTCTACCAGCCTCATTATTTTATCAGTCAGCTTGCTCTTTATGCAGATGTTTGTTTAGGTTTAAAATTAAGATACCTGGCATCCAGTCCTTTTTCACACATAGTGCAAGTTTTGAAGCTGGAAGGCACTTGCCCAGCTCACAAAATTAATTTTAACTTCTTAAAACTGAAACAAAGATCTCACTCAGAAAAAAATACATATAAAAATATAAAAAGATCATATAAGGAAATGGTGATAGCCTTGTGAGATTCAGCAGGTATGAGAACAGTTACTAAAAATGTATCCTGTATTTGGAGATCATACATGGGAAGCTTATTTTTTTGAGAAAAAGTTAAGACCTACAATAGAGAATTAAAGCTAGTCTCCATTCTTTTTTCTGTGCACCTCAAAAAGCTGCAGAAACAGAACTACATTTGGTATCAGTCAGATAATAACTACGTCTCAAGTTGATTCCAATCATTTTCCCATAATTCAGAAAGAAACCTTTGTTAGGGGGATTCAAGAATCTGGGAAGCTGTGACTGCAGAATAGGAACGCCACTACAGCTGCTCTTCTCTTCACACAGCAGAATTTCCCAACAAACAACCAAACAGAAATGTTTTTAATGTCACAGATCATTCCAAATCTATCTCCTACTCTTTTACTCCCACCCTCTTCTACCCTCTTCTGTCAGGGGCAGGATTTGAGGGATGTGCAGCTCCTAGTGGACATAATGATGGTAAGGGAAATGATGACTGATGGCAGCATGGAGGCACAGAGATTTGATTGGATTCAGAAAATGCTACCCGCATGAAACTAGATGGTGCCAGAAAGATGCAACTGTTAGTAACACATTAAGGAAAGATTTGGTCTTGTTTGTATAACCCTCTGTTGATCTGTTCAGTCACTTAGACTGATCCATCACCCTTACAAAGAGTTGGAGAAAAAGCAGTCCATCAAAAGATGTTCAGATAAGACAGGTAAAAAGATCTGAAAGTGAACTGAACATCTAGTGACTTTTCCAGTGACTAGAAAAAAATCACTTCTAGTCAGATAGATTCTTCTCTCAAGAGAGCACAGCATTTTTCTTCTGCAATACAATTCCCATCCAACAATCAGCAGCTACTGTGCTCTGTTTGTAAAATATATTCTCTTTCCCTTCTCCCCCTAACCCAGCTTGTATTTTGCTATACTTAAAAGTTCTTTCACGTTACAAACGACAATGTGGCATTTTGTTATAGCACCCCCAAACTGTGTAAGGGTGTCCAATACATCAGTCAACCTATGAATTGCTCTCTGCATGTCCTTGTGTGACTCTGTGAAGCAGAGTGCAAACACATTTAGAGCTGGAGTAAATAGCTTCTACCTGAGAGGCCAGTGATATCCATCTTTGGCAAATGTCTGGCTTTCAGCACCACAACAGTCATTCGCTGCGCCACAGGTTGATAAGACAGTGAGACTTGCAGCTCTCCTCTGCTAATGCATTTCTGTGAAAAAGAAACAGCAACAAAATGGTCTTATAAATATGGGCAAATGTTCGAGGTCACCAGAATTCTTTCCCTACACTAAATGCCTAAGAATTTGGAAAATTCGGTGGTCTATTTACTTACATTTTTAGCTTTAGCCACATGAATTCTATAGAAGGAGATGAAGTTGCATAAGGTAAAAATCATCCTGTGCTCTGCACCCTGTGCTTGCTGAGCAAAGTAAACATTGCTACAGCTTTTCCCCTTGAATTCTGTTTTCCTAAGGGTAAACCTGGTGGACATACTTAGAGAAAAGAGCAGCTCTGGCTACAATCTGAGGTGTGCTTCTGGAAACAGCTGTGGGTTTTAGCAGCTTTGTACATTGACTTTTGGTGTAGCTTAGATTGGAGAGTAGCTGAAGTTCTGTAGGCATACTTTGAAAGTTTCAGCATCAATTGAGTCTGCCAAGGTAAAGGATGAAGATAAAAGAAAAAAAACGATTCCATTAAACTTTCTGTACAACCTTTCAAAGAGTAACATTATTAAGATTATTAGTTTTGTTTTCCAGATGGTATTCATTAACTTTCCTTGAGATGACACTAATTTAGATTAAGTTTATTTAGATTACGTTCACTTGCAATTGAGGAAAGCAGTATGGGTATGAGATTGCATGGTGTCAGTAACAGCACTGATGGCAGAGCCACTGCAACAACTCGTACAGTTGCATGCTCAAAACTCTGACTTGGCATCTTGCAGTGTCCCCATCACTGCCTTGTACTTTTAGCCCCGCAGTACAGTACAAATGGAAGAATTCTCCTGCCTTCCACCAGGAAAATCACTACAATAAATGTGAGCTGTGCTCTGGTGATCGCCTAGGAGGACAATGTTTTTCAAACGCTCTTGCTGCAATTAGTTGGAGAAAACTGCTTGTAAACTTAAACAAAGAAAATGTTCGTTCTAACTGGGGTAGCATTGCTTTATTTCAGTAGTTCCCGTGTGTTTACTTTGAAGACAAATTTTTCAAAAGTAAGGAACGGCAGCCATTGCTGCGTATGCAAAATTATGGGATGTGAGTACACACAACTTCATACAGTATATTGCTAATATGTGATTTCCTGGCCCAGGAGGAAATATTAAGAATTTTGGCTTCCAGAATACAATGGACAAAGGGAGTACCTTTTTCCATCCCTTTTAGGAAGGGAGCAATATTTAATAACCTTCTCATACTGTTGCTAGCTACTTAATAATATAGAAAATGACCCTGGAATAGCACACAGGGCCACTGGTTATCTATTGCAGTTGTTTGGTCTGGTGCTTCTCAAAAGGCTCGTTATCTGCATGAAGAAGGAAAATGTGATAGTAAAAGTTTTATGATAACATTTTTTTTAATCTTTTGAAGAAGGGAAAACAATGTGTGTAGCCTTGGTGGTGTATGTTGTCAGCATCTTTTGTTCTAAACTAATTTAATTTCCATGTGATTTGCATTAGATGGTCTGTCAGAAATTATTGGGAATGTTCATTTCAATGTGCATCTTTGCTGGCTTGGGTAAGTGCAATAATTTACTGGGTTTTAAAAGCAATGCAATATTCCAGATTTTCAAATTTCCTGTAACACTGAAAATTATGTTCAGTAACAGCTGTTTTGACACTCTGAAACTATGCAGATTTTCAATGCGCACCCAACACCAAGGTAAATCTATCTTTAATTACTAAGAAACGTTAAATAATTTGCATCCTTGATTAAATCCATTTTTATTTAGCATGATCTTTTCCTCTATTTTTAATCTATTACTTCTAGAAATTCTAGCAGATATAGTCAATGCATCGAAAATAATACAATAAAAGAACCTAAACCAGTTACTTTTTTTATCAGAATGTAAAGCATCCCAAGAATTTTAGAAAAGCAAACACCAGAACTCCATTCTTATTGTGATTCTTTTGGTTTGTTTTGAGGTGCTGACAAAGTCTCCTTTAAATAACTTTACAAAAATAATAAAAATTAAAAAAAAAATAATGCTACATAAAATAGAAGAAAACTTCAAGTAAAATACGGTTGCTCTAAGGCATGATGTGTTTTATAGAGCTCAGCAACAATTTTCAGCATGCTTTGGCAATAAGTGACCCCAAATGACATTTCCTATTGAACCTGGAGGACAGGCAGCAAAAATAAAGTAAGCAAAAAACCAAACCAAATAAAAAACACCTAAGTACCACCCCCCTATAGCAGAGGAGGACCTGGGGTGCTGTTGGATGTAAAAAGGCGCTGCAAACCGGCAGCACGCCCTCACAACCCAGAAAGCCGACTGCACCCTGGGCAGCACCAAATGTGGTGGAGCAGCAGGGCGAGGAAGGGGGGCGTCCCCCTCTGCCCTGCTCTCACCAAGACCGCCCCTGAAGTGCCGCGTCCAGCTCTGGGTCCCCAACACAAGGCAGATGTGGGGCTGTTGGAGCGGGACCAGAGGAGGCTGCAAGGCTGCTCAGAGGCTGCAGCACCTCTGAATCACCTGCGGAGATTGTTTCCTGAGGACGGAAGACATCTTCATTAACGTAAGCCATAATTTTATATGGATTGTTTATCTTTCTAGTTTACAGCACGAGACACTAAGAACAGGATTCATTTCACCTGGATTTTAGATGTCTACATTTGACAAAACCAGCTTAGACACACTTCATCCTCAAGTGGTGACAAAAAGAGGGTCATTTAGGGTGGGATTTATCTGAGCTGTTTTAGATGTCTACTCCAGGCCAGGAAGAATCATACGTCAAAGTCTGATGACTATGCTGATGTTCTACTGACTTACAGCCTATAGTAACAAATTTGGATGCAGACAATTACAAATGTAGGTGTCTAAAATGGTCAGATGAATCCCTCTTTAAGTGAGATTTGTCTTTGCAGAGCAGGATATAGTTACTCAGAATCTGCAATAAAACTTATTCATAGCACCCGTCTCTCTAGCCGTCCCCCACAAACACAGTCTGTGAAAGAAGGCAGGCCACCAACAAATGTCCCTTTCTCACATGAGCTCCTTATTTGCAGATGGGCATGCTTTTTTCTTAGCATCGTTGATTATAACATTCCTCATTTGCATGCCTCTGTAATGTCTATGCATTATCAAACCTCCATAACCACACAGCAAAGAACCGCCAAACTAAAAGAGCACAGCCATATATTATTAAAATAATATGCATCTGTGGAAAAATGGGTTTCATGCCTAAGAATTCCTGCTCACTAGATCACAGAGGCTCCCGAATCAAAAGAACTGGAATCAAATATAATGCAAGCAGTCTCAAGTCACACCACATGAAGTCACTTACTTGTATGTTCCTTTTGAGAATCTCCCTGGTCAGCTGAACCTTCCCAGTGCTGGGATCCACTCCCGCAAGGGGCACCATGACTTCTCCAATCACATCATCTCGAGAAAAGCGATCAAAGCTCAACACCAGGAAGTGAAGCACCAAATCCTGGAGCTGGCTGTAGGGGATCCCGTAGAAGGTGAAGGTTTCGTCAAAGACTGGGTCCAGTGTCTTGCGAAGGACACGAGTCTTCACTCGATGCCTTTTGTCTGGAAGAATTGTCATCTTGATGTATGGGTCAGAGCTCTGAGTGTGTTCATCCATAACTGGTAGCCCATGAGCCTCCTGAATGGTAACTACCAGTGCTTTTTTGGGAAAGTTGTAGTCCACTGAGAAAGTCAGTTCTCCCAACATGACATCGTCCCCTGGAGAAGACGGGGAGGAAGTTTTACTTCCTCCCGGGGTGAGGCTTTGATCTGGACTTAGTTCATCTCCATAATCTACTTTTATTGGAAGCTGATCAATGTGGGGAGCTGCATTTGGCCCGTCTGAAGCTTTATCAGACCCTATTAAACCAGATTCAGCAGCATCCACCAAAATGTTTCCCCTTCCAGTCTCCTTAGGAGTGCCGTTCTTGTCTCTCCGGATTCGGTTAATTTTCTTCTTGTTACTCAAGGTCTCCGGATAGATACTGATGCCTTTCAACATGTGAATGAACTTATATGGTGGGGTTTTGTGCTTTTTTTCTGATTGCTGGTGACAGCATGTCCACACAAAAACTGTTACTGAGACAGAAACCACAAGGACAGTAGCACCAATGAGGCCTGCCACAACTGGAGAGACATCTGTAGGGAAGACAAGGCAGTGAGGAGATAGCTCGTATCTTTGTGCTTGCCATAGCCCTACAAGAGCTGACGCATCTGGATAGAAAATCTATAGGATACTACTCAATAACCTTTGTATCAAAGCTTCCCCAGAGTAAAAAGTGACTTCCTGTAACTTCTGTGTTCCTGTGTGGGAAACATTTTGCACTCCTACTGACCTAAGTTTTACTCTTGGCTGATCTCCTGATCTTGCTAAAACCAATCTCCCCTATTACCAGCAGTAACATAGCTCCACACGAATAGAATTCCTTGATTTGCAGGAGAGTCTCTTTTTTATGTAGTGCCTTGTTTAAAAACATTGCACAGTTCTATTTTAACAACAGGAAGGGAACGATAACTACAGACAAAACGCTGGATCTGTTCTTATCCATTATGAACAATTTAAACCTTGGATAGATTTTTTTTTTACTTTTTTTCTTTCTGGTGGGGGGTGAATATGACCCTGAGCTGAGCTGTATAAGAGAAAGGGACAGTGTGTGAATGTCCCTCTAACATGATGACGATTTGTATCACGCTGCTGGATCGTTTTTCCCCCACTTTTCATTCTGACCATTCCCACAGCCTCCTCTAGGAAAGTGGGTGATGCACGAATGTAGTGGTCGCACTGGTCTCACCCAAAAGTTGAGGTTGCTCTCTAGCTGTTCTTCTGCGTTGCATTCAACATTTCTCTGCTTTTTCACCCCAGTATTGCTATTTACGTTCTTTCAGCTTTTGATGAGCTGGCAGCTGCTGACAGAAGTCTTCCCACCCCACTGTTACCAAGACTCCTTTTAATGTGAAAAATCTAATGTTCAAAACCAACAGACAGAATATTCTGTATTTGTATTTCAGGATTATTTGATATTTTCTAGAGTTTGTCAGTTGGATTCTTCAGCAATGACAGGCCAGAATAAAAAGGCACTGCATTAATTTCTAGCAACCATGCTAGTTATTTTCTATTTATAACACTTGACTTTGGGGAGGTATTGAAACCTCCCCAGAATGAAACCAGGAGTTTTGATTTCTCCAGTACATTATATCGATGTATTCAAGAAATTTAGTCAAGGGCCACCAAGATAATTAGAGTTGGAGCAGATGGAGGATGGAGAATGGTGAGCAGATGGAAGATGAGGATGGATTGAAAGAGCTGGGTATGCTCAGTCATAAAAGAGAAGGAAAAGGAAGAGATCTTTTTGCTGTCTTCACTTTCTTAGTGGGAAGACAGCGCTAGGCTCTTCTCAGACCACCCCTACAGCAAAGGGATGAAGAGCACCACACACAGACTGTAACACTGGGAAATACAGGGAGAAATTAGAGGGAGGGAATTCACAGTAAGGACGGCCAAACACTGCAGAGGGGCTGACAGCCTGGGGAGACTACGCACCGGAGATGCTCAAACGGGCCTCAGCAACCCGATTTCTCTCTTCTAATGGCCAGACGTTAAATTAAGAGCCTAGCGCACACAGCAATGGCAAAACCCACCAAGCAACCACAGCACCTTATCTTCATCAGCACTCCTACTGGTGACATCGTGCTATCGATACCGAATGATTTCTGGCCCAATTACTGCAGAGACAATCCCTCCTTTCAGTGCAGCAGATTATTCCACGGCTAATCAAAAGAAGAGCAACATAGGCGAATGATTGCATTGAGGTGCTTGCACGCTAGCTGTGGGTAGTATAATAAGCTGGGAGAAAAGGAAGGGTGCCTCTGAGCCCAGACACTCCTCCTCCAGTAGTGCACAGCGCAGAAGGCATTTTGCAAACACCTTTACTGCAGTTGTCATAGAACTGCTCCCTCTCTGAAGCAACTCCCTTCCTTCCCTACACACAATATTCAAATTGGTTTTTAATTCTTGCAACATTCATATCTTCTGCTGGACAGATGCCTTCTGCAAGACTTTCCTTGACCCCCTTAAACTGAGAAGGAATAAGTAGGAGTTAGAAATTAAATTCATCTAAAAAGTAAACAATCCACTGATTCTGAGGTGTTTACCTTTCTGTATAGTCTAAACATCTTAAGGTTAAAAATTTACTTGTTACTAAAAGCAATGTTTTTATATTACTGTATTACTTTGGCAATTACGGTATTGGTATCATTATTATTGTGTTATTGCTTTACTAATTATTGAAGCAAATTTTTTGTGGAAGACAAACCCATCTAGCCCTGTCTTTTTCTTCACAAGTTTTGCAAATTGTTTCCACAGTAGAATAGAAAACAAAAAGAATTATTGCCATGACAATAGCTAAATGCAACAGCCGGTACAAAAGATAAACTTGTCTGATTTTCTTAATTTCATTCTGTACCTTAAGCAACAGAAAATAATCTTCCAAACTCATACCTGAAACTGCAGAGAGCATCTTAATTTTTTATCTTCTCTGTTCTTTCTACATTATTTTTCATTCAGGTTACTAGTCCTGAGGACAAGACCAGCAGACTATAACCTGATTATCTGATAAACTGAGGGAAAACTGTGATTTTCAAGTAACAATACGCCTCCTTTTTGCAGAATTAGGAGAATCACATTTAATTAGATAGAAATCTTCCCTTACTGAGGCTGGATATCGTTCACACGGTGACCAACTCCACAGATAGATCTGGCTTAGGCCCTACTGCCAAGCACAGTCATGGGACAGGAATAACTAAAGCAAGAGGTATTGACAACATTAACTAAACAGTAATATGCATATCTTTATTTTGTTATTTAATGTTCCTTGAAATGAGGCAATTGGTCTTTAACAGCCAATTTGAATACAGTACAATTCAGCCATATACAGATACAATAAGCTTCAGTGCATATGCAAAAAAAGACAAGTGCTGAAACTCCTTTCTTGTCCTGATCTCAGTTTTTGTGGGTTTTGTTTCTAGTGTGTCCTGAAAGAATCAGCTCTTGTACCTTTTATTTCCTGATACACGATCTTAGAAGAAGCAACCAGCAGTCACACTAGGAAGCGTCAGCTGAGTCTCTGCGATTTGTCTTCCATCAAAATGTCTGATCTCCTGAATTTGGCTCCTACAATGCCTTGTGGCAAAGAGTTCCTCAGCTTAGTTATGTGGCCTGAAAAATCAACTGCTTTAATTTTGAGCCTACCTCACCTCACTTCATTTGATGCCTGTTCTTGTATTGAAAGAAAGAGTAAGAAATGATCACTCCCTACTTGCTCTGTGCTTCTTCTGGCACCTCTCTTTTCATGGCTGAAGACTCCTACTTTATGTAATCTTTCCATACATTCATGAAATTTTTCCCTAATTCCTTATAGTTTTAAGCTGCACAGATACAAAGCTACCTAAAAAAATACTTTAGTGTAGCTTTTGAAGGTTCTGCACAGAATAGTGTTTTGAATGCCCATTTTAAATAACACAGCAGCCTATTTTGTCCCCTCTATCAAAAATAACTTTTTTTTATTCAAAATTTGTAGATGAGATCTTTGTTCTGATGTGATGCTAAGATTTAACTGAACTACTGACTAACTTTTTGGGATATGGAACGATGTTTTCAATTAATGAAAAATCATTGAAAACTTCTTTTTAATACTGGTGTTTGCTGATTATACCCTAATGGACACCGGTGGCCAGCAGCTGAATTATGGCAGTACGAGGCTCTCGGGTTCCAGGAAAGATGTAAAAGGTAAATGCGCATATTAGATAAATGGTATAGCATGGATTATTATTATAAAGCGTTTTAGAATTTAAAGGAAATGTAGTGACCGTGCTTTAACTCTTGGGCCTTACAGCTGGAAGGGAAGGTCAGTCCATCGCTGGAGGACAGAAAGAGGCAGCAATTTGAATTTGCGAGGCTGGAGAAACCAACCTGACGCACACCCCAGCTGCCGTACCACCAGGCCCTGCGGGGACAGTACGAGCACCTTCGCGGTCGGTGGGGAGGCAGGCAGACGGTGCTGCCGGCGGCCCAGCCGGCCGCGAACACCTCCCGCAGCCACGGCGGGGCCCACGCGTGGCCGTGCGGGGGCACTTCGGGGCCGTCTCGCAGGCGATGATTTAGCAGGGCTGCCCGCCGCCTTCCTCGCAGCCCCGGGGGGCCTCGCTCGGCCGGAGGCTGCCGCCGCCCCCGCCTCGGGGACCCCCCCGCACCGTCCCCGCCCTCCCCCCCCCCCCTCCCCCGGTGGGCACCGCCTTGCCGGGCCCGCAGCCGCTCCCGCGGCCCCCGGCGGCCCGCGGGGAGGCGCAGACAAAGGCTGGGGCGCGGCCGGGCCCAGGCATCGCGGTACCGGCGGCCGGGCCGAGCCGCGGGGCTCCCGCTCTTCCCAGCGGGGCTCTTCCAGCTCCGTTCGCATCCTCTCGGCGGGGGGGGCGAGCCCCGGCTGCCGGTGGGTGTTGGGGTGTTGGCCGCCAACGGGGCCGTCGCTGTGAGGCGGGGGGGGGGGAGGGAGGGGGGGGTGCGGCGGTGGCACCAGGCAGGGCCTGGCTCAGCACTGGCGGAGGGGGGCGGGGGGGCTCGGGGGTGGAATTGGAGGAGCGGGGCCCTCCGCGCGGCCCGGCCCCACTCACCGAAGCTGGGGTGGACGGTGGTGATCTCCGCCATGGTCCGGGATAAGCCGGAGCGACCGAATATGCGGAACCCGGTGCGGAGGCGCCGCGGTACCGGCCCCCGCCCGGAGGATGCTCCTCGCCCGGGATGCAGGAGCTGCCGACTGGTCCCGATGCAGCGCACGCCCCGCCCGGCCCCGGGACCGCCTCCCCCCCCCCCACCACCACCTCCCCTCCCGCACCGCCTCGCCCCGCCCCGGAGCCGCCCGGCGGTGACTCGGCAAGTGGCGGCGCTCCGGGCGCCGAGCCGGGCGGGCGGTGGCGGCGGGGACGGGGCCGCGGGCAGAGGCGAGGCCCCGGGGGGCAGCGGTGCGGGGGCTGCGGAGGCGGCGCTCCCGCTCCCGGGACACAAGGGGCCGCTTCCGAGCGTTTGGGAGCTGCGGCTCGGTTCTCCCCGCACGGCGCAGCCCCGCTGAGGCGGGGGCGAGGCTCAGGCGGGGAGCGAGGCTCTGTCACCACGCAGCCGCCCCGTAAAAATGGCGGCGCCCCTCATTTCTCCGTCCCCCCCCTCCCCGACGCCTGCGGTCCCCCGCGGTCGTCACGGCGGGGCTGGCGGCCCCGCCAACATGGCGGCCGCTCCCTCAGCGCCCCAACATGGCGGCGCGGCGCCTGCGCGCGGCCCCGACGGGGGCTTCCGCTTCCTGAGCGGAGCGGGACGGGACGGGACGGGACGGGGCGGCGGGGCCCGGCCGGCGGCCCCGCGGCGCGGCCAGCCGCTTTCCTGTCTTCTAGGTGGGCGCCGAGATGTCGCTCTCGCTGAAAATGTTGCCCTGCAAGAAGAGGAGAGCGGTGGTCGCGGGGCTGCAGAGCCCGCGGGAGCGGGGCGGCGCCGGGGAGGACGGGGAGCCGCCCGGAGGCGTCTCGGTGGCGAGCGCCGTCGACGGCAGCTCCCCCGTGAAACCGGCGGCGGGCAGGGCCGCCGGGCCGCCCCCGGGCTGGAGGGGACCCGGGGAGGCTTTCCTTAAGGGCGGAAAGAGGCTCCCCGCGAAGGTGGCCCCGGCTTCCAGTCAGGAAAGCGCCGACGGCTGCCCCGGCGCGCAAGATTCGTGCTCTGCCGCTGAGCTCGCCGAAGACGTTAAAAACCTGGAAGGGGGCAGAGAAGGTAAATGCGTGCGCTGGGATCCCGCCGGTGCTGCCCGGTGTGAACACGCGAGGCGAGGGGCTCGTGCTGCCGGGGGGCTGCCAGGAGCTCCCCCGGGAGAGGGGACGCTGAGGGAATCTCTGCGGCCTCCTCGCCGTGAGGGTGAGCCGCGGGAGGGGTTTGTAACCTCTGCTCTTTGCTTTTGTTCTCCTTTTTTTTTCTTTTTTTTTTCTTTTTTTTTTTTAATTGGTTCTTAAGTGGTACAGGTTAGAAGGCATTCCAATTTAAAATGTTTCTTTTTTTTTTTTTTTTACTTTTTCCTCCCTCGAAATATTAGGAAACAAATGGAGAACTTAAGCAGCACTACCAAACACTGCACACTTTTGAAGTAGCTTCTTTCAGATTTCTCAAGTATCCAATTTTACAGTCTTTACGCACATTTTCCTGGTCTAATCTTTGTGTTTAATCTTCTGTGGACCTTGTGTAGTGATCAATCCTAATAATAACTGTCATAAAAAAAAAAAAATCTGTTGTGCAGGGTATTTGACTTTCAGCTGGTCTTTACACAAGTCTTTGTAAATTCGAGCTTTGATCTGAAAGAATTGTTTGGCATTTAGTTTTTCAAAAGAAGTGATTTGCTACTGAGGTGTAAAGACTTTTAAAAGTACAAGCTGCTTCCTCTAAAAGTCCCGTTTTTTATTTTTTATTTTTTTTTTATCCACCCTTGTTTTCATTCTCAGAAGATTTAGTCTAGAGTGGTACTTGTGTGGGACTCTACTCTGACCCCTTAGGAGAGCCATTGAAGTAGGACCTGTGTTAACAAAGTTACAAGTTTGCTGTGGAAAGAGATGATTTGGAAGTTGATGTAAAAAAGGCTGCGTTAAACCTTGCTTGCTCAGAGGTTTACTCGGTGAAACTGTGATGTGTGACCTTGTGTAAGAGGTGAGGTGGTCATGATCAAAATGATGCTCACTTTGTAGCTCAGATCTTCTTTGTCTGTTGACAGAAGTGGTGGTCCTGTCTTCCCAAACTGCATGTTGTATTCATCTTTTTCTTTTCCTGGCATACATCTTTGTCTCTGAATTCAATGAAATTGGAAAATTGATTTAGCAAAGAAAAGAAAAGGGGGGGGGTGTTTTTTCCTCTCTGTATGGTTCAACCCCTTGATCTTATTTAGTGTGTGACTACACAAATAGCTGTGCAGGCACAAAGCAGGAAATGCTGTGGGATGGGAGAGCTGGTTTTATTAGAAGACACATTGTTTTCATCCTGACTGAAGGTTTTCAAGAAACCTCAGGTTTCAGCTACATTTTATATTAATTGTAAATGCATCAAACTACAGGCTGCAGCAAAAAAGGACAGTGCTTCCTTATTTGCTTGTGAGAAGTGTTGTCTCTGCTTCTTGTGCTGCTGTGATTTAGCTCGCTGATTTGACTGAAAGCTGATTTTGTGCTGGCATAGTGGTCAGTTTACAGTTGCTATCCCGGCCTACTTAACTTCCAGAACCGTGCGGAATGGGAGTGGGAAGGAATGTCGTTGGACCTCTCAGCAGCAGTACAGTCTGAAATTAGCCCAGGGTAACAACAAAAGTGCATGCTAAGGTTGCAGTCAACAAGGCTGTTCTGACTGGGTGAAGGAGTGCTTGCCCCTAGCTGTTAACTTGTGTTGTTGCAGCCCTGTTTATTCAACAGGGAAAGCAACCACACTTCAAAGAAATCACTATTTTTTGGTGGTTAGATCATTTGACAGGGATGGTTTTGAGCACAGCTGTGCAAAACTGATAATGCAGGTAGCGAGACTGAAATAGCTGGAGGTGAGCATTGCTTCACCTGGATTTGTTTCTGGAGGACAGTAACGTGGGACTGCTGTTGTTGAAGTGTTCAGTGTAACTGGATCTCTTTCACAAACTGGGTGAGGGAGCATGACTTGTGCAGTTGGTTTAACAGATGTAAGGATGAATTTTTTGTAGTAGCAGCCTTTTAACTTTGCTTATTTGTGTCCGTATGGCGTATCTGACTACAGCCTCCTGTATACTGTTTACAGGGAAAACTCCTAAGCTGTATACAGAGGTGGCAGTAAATTTGCAGAGAGATCCATATCTGCCTGACAACCAGTCTGCAGCGCAGGAGTCTCCAGCGAGAAGTTCTTCACAGCTGGCTGTTAGAAGTCCTACCATGATGAAGCCATTGAAGAACACCAGAACTGGTGAGTGTCCCCAGCAGACTGGTGAGGAAAATGAGAGTTTGGGGCTGTTTGTTCCATTGGGTTAGCTTTGTGCAAGGAGCAGACATCTGACGTGGTATGGTAGACAAGGAACATGGGATGTGTATGTGTGCCACGTTGGGGAGTGTTCAAATGCAATGTGTTCTGAAGCTTTTATCTTGTGTTCTGAAATTTCACTTCCATTATGTGTTCTGAATTCACAAAACCACTAGTATTCAAGTGAAACTTGCTGGAGTTGATCTCCGCGTTTTTCAGTTACTAAAAAGTCTGTTTTCCTTCAGAGAAAGTTCTGACTGCTTTCATTTCCCTGAATCAGCAAAACAGCACTGCTTGGGAAACATTTTAAGTCTTGCTGCGTTGGGCCTGTAGTTTTGCTGCTGTTTTAATCTTGACCACATACTTAAAACAGCTCCTTCTGGAAAAGTGTAGAAGGGGTGCTGAGACTACTCTTTAAAATCAGTCAGTAGAGGTATCAGATATGTAACCTTTGTTTGCTTGACTAGTGTGACTTGCTCAGGTCCTACAGAACTTGAATTCTTTGTTCAAAACCACTGCTTCTAGCTCTTATGGCCTTTTCTATTTGGAAGATTTCATTATCGGCTGTTGGCAAGCTGTTGTCACTTTAGAATCTACATAATTCTATTTTTTTAATTAAAAAAAAAAACTCATACTGTTTGAATGTGCTGGATGTGAATTATCTGAGTTTTTAGATTTTTAATTTTCATTGTTAATTTTCAGAGGAGCAAGATGGAGAAGATATTGAGAGAAGAAAGAGGAGGAGGAAAGCAAACAAACGGAAGAGGGAAGGGAAAAGTCAAGAAGAGGAGGGCTCTCTGTCTTGCGACATCAAACTGGATGATACCCTTGATCGCACCTTAGAAGACGGTGCTAAGCAGCATAACCTGACAGTTGTCAATGTGCGAAACATCCTACATGTGAGTGCGCTTAATACAGCAAACATACAAGTTATGTACGTACAAGTTACCTGGCTTTATTAGTGGGTCCCTGACTTCCACTTTGTGACAGATGGGTCTGTTTTACTGTACCCTAATAGCAGTAGTATGAGTGAACTGAATTCACTGACGTGATTAACTAAAATTAATGCTTCTGGTTCCAGGTTTATGTATATGTCAGTTGCGTATCTTTCAGTTTGTCCTATGAGCAGTTTCTGGAGAGAAATGCTATTTGTTTTCCCCAGGATCAAAAATTGTGCATTTCTTTTCTCCATCTAGTACTGTTCTAGTCCAGGTGATGTCAAATATTTTCATGTTTTGCAATCCATGTGGAAAACAAACTGGAGACTGACATGACCCTTCTTTCAGGCAGATTCACCAGCTGTTTTTGTGTGAGTGCCATAAGTTAATGTCTTTCTTTGTCATGTGGCCTGTAAACATCTCACAGGTGCCTACCTTCCCTGGAACCTCGTGGTGGCATTCTGAAAATGTAGTCACTGATACT
This sequence comes from Aythya marila, assembly GCF_965140915.1. NCBI lineage: Eukaryota > Metazoa > Chordata > Aves > Anseriformes > Anatidae > Aythya > Aythya marila. Next base: position 163,422 of record NC_139070.1, read on the forward strand.
AGGTCTCCTAGGCCTTCACATATATATATTTTTTTCTTTTCAAATATATCCAGTGTTCTCTGAAATGATACAGCACAATGTTTCAAAGAGTAGATCATTAGATACTTTCCCTGGAGAGTTAGACCCTTACTGTTTTGCAAGCCCAGGGGACCTTAAGGATTTAAGTTTTCTGTTGCAACTATGTGTCTTACATGGACGGGACCAACACACTGTAAAATTGTAAATTGGCTGTGTGACAGGAGGGAAGGGAAGCCGGTGTGGACTTTTATTTACACCATTTTCTTTCCTTTGGCTTTCAATTTCCTCCTTGGAGCGTTCACAGAGAATGCAGTGCAAATGTTTGTATCACTGCTGTGCTCACTTTATATTTTCTTGTCATATCACTGAATAGTCTTTTTCACAGCATAATTGCAACATTTATTGTACATTCACTATTTCTCCATCATGGTTCTGACTGTTTTATTTCAACGTTAAGTCTGCTTCTTTTTAACTAACAGAATGCAAGGGAGACTTTTTCATTTTGTGTGTTTCCTGCAGGAAGTGATCACAAATGAGCATGTGGTTGCCATGATGAAAGCAGCCATCAGTGAGACAGAAGATATACCTTTATTTGTAAGTAAAAAACTTATTTTTTCCACAGTTTTTGTCTATTCATATGATGATTCCTTTACCAGTCTACCTTCTTGGTCTGTGTCATGATGTAGTAGGAGGAGAATAGGTAGTATAATTTACACTTCACAACCAGATTTGGCACCTGCATCAAGTGAGTCATGTCTGAGTGTAAATCATGAAACAGAATTATCAGGGATTATTTTTCATGTTACTGATGATGTCTTAAAGGTAATGAATTCAAAAATGAGAAAAAGCTTCTAGTAAACAGTTGCTGTGGAAAAGGTTACAGTTAAGAAAAATAGCTGAGCAGGTTGTGGTTTTCTGTTTCAAACTCTCAGGAACCCAAAATGACTCGTTCCAAACTGAAGGAAGTTGTGGAGAAAGGAGTGGTAAGTAGCTCATCTGCTTTCGTTATTGCACCCTTCCCCTACCCTAATGGCTTTGGTTGTTGGGGCTTCTTTTAGAAATATCATGGATGCTTTTCATATTCTTAAAATGAAAAGGTGAATTCTGTGCATGTATTTTTTGATACAACAATGTAAAAAATAATCATTTTAGATGAGCAGAACAGAACCAGGACAGAGTTAGAAAATGCAGTGAATTAACAGTATCCGTTATACTAAAGTTACTGCCTGTAGAGATCCCATGGGTGGTTTAGAAAACATTTGTTCAAAGTCTGTTATGTAGCTACTTTGGAGAATAAGATCTCAAGCTCAAGTACTTATTTGATAAAATTGGTTATCTAAGCCATGCAAAAGCATGCTTTTCGTAGAGTTAAAAATGTTTTGTCTATCTTTAGGTGATTCCAACATGGAATATTTCTCCAATTAAGAAGGCAAATGAGGTAAAGGTAAGTGAGCTACTGCTGGGAAATTGGAGTCCATGCTAGAGACGCCCTACTTAGCAGTAAATCTTAATGGTGGACTGGAACAGACTTGCCTCTAGCATGTTGGGAGTATCAGCGACCAGCATTGTGAATGGGTTATGCAGGGAAGGACAAGGCAGCTAAAGTAGAAGTGTGCAGAGAACCCAAAACAGCTGCCTGCAGGGGAACTGCAGAACATGAAGGAATGATGGCATGCCAGAGGAAGGGGTCTCTTCTTCTACTTGATCCAGCTCCCTGTTTTGGTACTGCAGCAGCCTCTACCTGGATGAAATGCCTGATAACGAATGCTGCTGCCCAGGTCTCATGCTGTGAGTTGCTCCTCCCTGAGATTGTTACACATATTTTAGGACTACCAGGAAATGTGGCTTGGATCTCAATTTTTGGCATAAGACCTGCCTCTCCAAAAGACTTATAATTTAGAAGTAGAGGGGATTCAGCAGCAGAGCAGGAATGAATGGCCATTCAAGTAGAAGAAACACATCCTTGAGAAAGTGTCTGCTTATGTAATGTTTCCATTGTATAAATAATAAATCATTTGTTCTCATACCTTTTCATACCACTTAACTTGCTTTACCAATTTTACTTTAGTAATATATTTGGTTTCTTCTGCCTCTTTCTGTAGTCTCCTTCCTTTGTGAGCTTCATTTTTATTTCCTCAGCTGTTGTATATATTTGATCAGATAGTGTACCATTAGAGTGCAATGCTTTATCTTGCCAATAAAAAGTTGTCACCTTTCTTCTGTTCTGTTGCAGCCTCCTCAGTTTGTGGACATTCCTCTTGAGGAAGACGACTCATCTGATGAGGAATACCAGCCTGATGATGAGGATGAAGATGAGACTGCAGAAGAGGTAAATGTAACTTGTACAAAGATCTGTTCAGCATGGAGCTTGCATGTTTAAGGCCACAGGATGCTCTATTTTAACACACGAATGATTGTAAATCACCCCAGAGTTCCTTGTAATCTTTCTTCAATGCTGTATTATTTGGGTAAAGAAGCGTCTTTGGAATATTAGTTGAAGCAGGTCTTGATTGAAGCATGATTGGTTGTGTTCTGTATCTCTTACACTATAGAGTTTACTGGAAAGTGATGTAGAGAGCACTGCTTCTTCTCCTCGGGGAGCAAAACGATCTAGGACAAGGCGATCATCTGATGAAGAGGGAGGGACACTCTGTGAGGTAAGCTTGCAAGAGTTTTTGTTTCTAAAGAAAAAAATCTTCAGTCATTATTCCTTAATCATTAATAAGAAAGCAAAAATATATACTGTTGTTTTAAGTTGTAGTAGCATTACAGGTGCTCTGTAGATTTGGGGTCCCACTGCAATGGTTCCTGCGTAAGCAGTTAAGTTCATCCATTGCAGTAAAAGCTTAGTCAAAAATAAATGCAAATCTGTAAAAAAGCACTACCAATGGAAACAATCTGCTTCTTTTTCAGATAATGTTTATTTTTCTGATTATTTTTGAGGGAGAAATGCTTTCTGTGCTTGGCTCAGGAGGGCATGGTGATATTCATAAAAGCATGAAAGTATTTGTAGTGATGTATGCACTATCAGATCAGTGGAAAGAGTATGCAGTATGATAGGAGCTGACAGGGAGTGAGTATCACCAGACAAGAATCAGAAAGCAACTGTGAGAACTGACCATTGGCATTGGAATCAGAGAAATAATAATAACGTACTGATATTTCCAAGTTAACTCACTGTGGGACTGTTTTGGGAAAGGGTGGGTGTGTGCCACAAATACTGGCATAACTAGAGATGATAAATCTGAATGCTGAAACTTTCCAGCATTTGACCATTTCCAAATGTCTCCTTTCCTGAAAGCTCATTAAATAGTGAATTTGTATTTTCTGAAAATCAAAGTGAGTGTAATGCAGGCCATCCGTTTCCTTCTGTGAAGCATTTCTTTCATTTCTATTTTGCTAGCCTGTGGTTAAACTGAAAAAAAAAAATTACGACTTATTCTGTCCTTGAAAATCTGCTGTAAATAAAACTTTAAAACACAAAGGCCTTTCTAATTAGGTGGAGAAGGTTACTGCACCTGTTGTTAGACATATTAGTGCTGAAGTAGTTCCCATGGGACCTCCACCACCTCCTAAACCAAAGCAAACCAAAGACAGCACATTCATGGAGAAGCTGCATGCAGTGGATGAAGAACTGGCTTCAAGCCCAGTATGCATGGATTCCTACCAGGTACTGTGTTTTGGGATGCTACAGTGGTATTTCTTCAGTTTGAGTTAAAATTTCATTCTGCTCTCCTTTTGTAAATTTAAACAAGATGAATCTGTTTAGTGGGTAGCACGCAAGCTCTGTGAGAATAGAGGTAGCTGTTAGTACAGGGCTATCAGTGACACATACTTTTAATTTCTTGTATCATAACTACACTTTATGCTCATAGGCTTCTCAGTTACATTGTTTTTACTATTAACTGTAATTCTATGGCATTTACATAAGTAAGGAAAATACCTTTCTTTTGAAAAAGAAATGGTCACTTTGGTTGTATTTTGCAGGCAGGTACGCTGTGAACATGCAAAGAAGCTTGGTTGCCAAGGCAACCACTATTTCATATTGATAATGAGAAAAATATTACTGATCCGTTCTACTCCACAAGGGTGAGGAGTTGTAAAGCAAGAGTCCTGCACTGTAGCTTCAGGTTAATTACAGATAGTGAAAACTGGGCAACAGAGTAAAATGTACATGAAGGGGGCAAATATTGCAAGGGGGGGGATAAAAGTTTAGCACAAAATAAGTGAACAATAATATATTCGTAAAGAATAATAATTTAATAGCAAGAATAATGAAAGGTTGGATTTTCTGGAATACCAAAATAAAAAATTCTTTGTGGCAAGAATCTAGTTTTTGATAGTGGCTTCTTCTTGCTCTGATGAAAATCCTACTGCCAAAGAAGCTGTGAGGAAAGCAGAGAAACTCTAATTCCATTCTGCTTTTCCTTCATGTTTCAGTCTCTGGAAGACAGCCTCATTGCCTTCAGAACCCGATCAAAGAGACCGCTGAAGGATGTTCCTCTTGGTCAACTGGAGGCTGAGCTCCGAGCCCCAGATATCACGCCTGATATGTATGATCCCAATACTGCAGATGATGAAGAATGGAAAAGGTGGCTTGGAGGGCTCATGAATGATGATGTGGAGAACGAAGGTACGTACAACACATTGTTGCTTATTGGAACAGAGGGATCCTGGAGGTTTTTCCTCCTGTTCTTGGCTACTTTCTCTTCCCATTGCTCGTGATATTCTTGGCTGGATCCATTATCTTGTTTAGCAATATGCATGTGTTTTGCACACAGTCAGTTTTCCTCATCTTCTGTATAGACATTTGTGAGACACCTGAAGTTAAAAACCCTCACTTTAAATAATAATTAGCGAGCACATGCAGTAACTGGCAAACATAAATGAAAGCTATGTTGTTCAATTCTTAATGAATCATGCTGTGTCATGAAGCTGGCAGCATAGGTACGCCTGAATCTGAACATACCATGCTCCTTTGCAGGGACATGAACTGTTATGTTAGAAAAAAATAATAATAATAATAATTTGTTCTTGAAGAGAGAAAACAGTTTTGGGCTTGACTTTCTTTTGTTCTGGATTTACAGGTTACATAGAGTTGTACAACTGACTGTGAAACAAAAATTGGAATACTCTTCCAGTGTATTGTAATATTTCATTCTTTCTAATTTTAGCTGAAACTTGGGTCATACAGAACAAATCTAACTTCTATAAATGGGAATGACTAAAAATAAAGGTGGTTAGTAGCTTAGTTTGAAAAGAGGATGGAGTTGATATTGCTTTCTTAAAAATAAACAGTTAATTTCAAGCAGTAATCCTAGCCATCTTTGTGTAAGATCAGGCAATAAACTAAGTGCTTCTCTTCCTGGCTACTGTTTAGTCTTGGGGCAGGGTAATGACGTTTCAAAACATGCTTCCTATTAGATGAATTAGATGATGATGATGACCCTGAGTACAACTTCCTGGAAGATCTGGATGAACCAGATACAGAAGACTTCAGAAATGATCGTGCGGTGAGAATTACCAGTAAGTCCGCTGGGAATCCCACTTCCTTTCTCAGTAGGATTAGTAATTTATTTTCAAAAGTGTTTTGTTGTAAAGGCTTTGCAGTGTAGGCTAAGTAAAAACAAAAAATAAAATAAAATAATAAATAAATAAACACACTTTGCAGACTGAACACCTTTTCCATGCAGAACTGGCTTTCTGTGAATACGTGAAAGGATTTAGCCAGAGCTGCTGTGCTATCAGATGTATTTTACTGTATAGCACAGAATGAAGAATATTTTATAGATAGTGCAGTCTTTCATAAAGCTACAGCCAAATTGGAAAGTGAATGCCTGCCTTATGTTTTGAGTGTAATGAAATTTTCTTCACGTCATTGCAATCTTTGAGTTACAGTTTAAAGAGCGTATCATTTATTATGTTCTCAATAAAACATATTTGTTTTAGGTCTTACTGCAGATTAACTTCGTTTTAAAATATATTTTTTTTTCCAATTTATTTTTTCCAAAGTGTTTGTGATTAAAAACAGTCTCAACAGAATTTTTTTGGGGCCCAGCAATAAAAAGGGGTATAATATAATGTAAGCCAGCAGTGTGTCCTTGCTGCAAAGAAAGCTAATGGTATCTTGGGCTGCCTTAGGAGGAGTGTTGCCAGTAGGTTGAGGGAGATGATCCTTTCCCTCTACTTAGCACTGGTGAGGCCACGTTGAGAGTACAAGTTCCAGTTCTGGGCTCCCCATTACAAGAAAGACATGGATGTAGCAGGGAGAGTCCAACAAAGATGATTAAGGGTTCTAGAGCATCTCAGATATTGTAAGGGCTGAGAGCTGGAGCTGTTCAGTCTAGAGGAGGATCAAGGGGGATCTCACCAATGTCTATAAATACCTGAAGGGAAGGTGCAGAGCAGGCTTTCTTGAGTGGTGCCCAACAACAGGACAAGAAGCAATGGGCACAAAGTGAAGAGCAGGAGGTTCTGTCTGATCATCGGGAAATACTTTTACACTGTGCAGGTTACTCTGCCAGGGCTCAGTCTGCCCAGAGAGGCTGTGGCATCTCCGTCCTTGGAGACTTTTCAGAAGCAGCCTGGATGTTGCAAGTGGATGTGGGTGACTCTGGTTGAAGAAGGCAGTTGGACCAGATGGAGCCAGAGGTCTCTTCCAACCACAACCATTCTGTATATATCAGAGGCTGTTCCTTCTCGGACCTCTGTTTACAAGAGGAGGGTCACTCTTTGCAAGAGAGATTCCTTAAATGGCTTGAGATTATGACAGGATTGATGAGTGTTTCTTGCAAGAGGAATCTTCATTTTTCTTTTTAATTTTACTTGCAGAAAAGGAAGTGAATGAACTGATGGAGGAGCTGTTTGAGACAGTAAGTGATAAATTGGGTGTAACACTGAAGAGTAATAGATCTTTCTCAGATCTGGCATGAAACCACTAAAGCCGTAAGGGGGACCTTTGTAAATGTTCAGTGCTGAATATGTGCAAAAGACTCTACCATAAAAGTGTAATTTGGGGTGGAACTTACGTAGGAACTTCCATAAGTTACTGTAGAGATGAATGTATGTGCTAAGAGGATCATCATGAGCTTTAACTAAAGACACTTTGTAGTAAATGTACTTGTTGAGCTTTCTTTTTTTCTGACTACATTTTTCTACTACACGTGTTGTCAGTTTCAGGATGAGATGGGTTTCTCAAACATGGAAGATGAAGGTCCAGAAGATGAAGATAATGTTACAGAGTCACGGCCAAATTTTAATACACCACAGGCACTTAGGTAGGATCATTTGATAGTTGTCATAAAACTAAATATTAATAATTCTTTTATGGTAAAAAGCCTTTGGTCACCTGCAGGTACTATGCCATCCCCTAAGGAGATAATGCCTTTTGAGAAAAAGCTGCTGCTTTAAAGGGTATCATCTGTTTTATCTGAAGGCCTTCCATATATAACCCCTTTATTACACAGATTCTTCTGGGAAAATGGCTTGGCAAGCTTTTAAGACACTTGCCTCAGCTGTTAAACAATAAAACAACAGTTATCAGAGCAGTATAATACCTGATTGACAATGGCACAATGATTCAAAATGATGGATAGAGACACTGGATACTGGGGTGTTGCTGCGTATGTTGTTTGTGTATGTGATCAAAGCTGTGCATGTTCTGTGCAGAGAACATCCCAAGCTCAATAGGTACTCTAGCTCTCTAATTCTTGTGCTTTACAGTGTGGTGGTGGGTGTAGTGTTCTGAACTCCTTTCAAAGAGGTAATAGCTTTCTTGCCTTTTTTTTTTGTTGTTGTTGGGGGGGGGAGGGTTGATTGATAAAGTTCATTTACTGCCCTTACGTTTTTTTGATTATAAGAGACTCCTGAGGAACTAGCTTGAACAAGTGGATCATCTCGTCTTTTAAGCAAATAACTTGTATATATTAGTAGCATTTCCAAAGGAAGAGAAGTACATACAATTGCTGAGGCCTAGGCCTGAAACAACTATAAAATTCAGCAATTAACTTCTGATGATTTTTGATATGGGTTATACTTGATGTAGCACCTCAGAGAGAAAAGACTTTAAAGCATTACTTTCTAGGTAATAATACAAGCCTATGTAAGAAATTACAGAAATTGTCTAAAGGTGAACTATGATAAGAATGGTGTCTCCTTATTTATGGGGCAGATCACTTCAAGATCAAGGTGTATCTGTTTGGGAAAGGAGCTAAAATGACGGCTGGAATTTCTTGATACTCTCTCTGGATGAGCAGTACCAGAGGAGAGCGCAGCGAATCTTAAACCAGCTACAGACTAAAAGCAGGGAAACTTCATGCTCTGCTCTCTCTTACAATCTGTGTGCACTTGTTTTTGGTGATGGCTAGTTTATTCTTCCTTCGGCATGCTCTTCCTCTGAATTTTTTCTTCCCCAGTTTTATCTGTGTACAGGACTCTTTAAGTATGTTCTGTGGCAAAACACCTGTTTCCTGAGTTTATTGTTTTTATGATATCTTACATTAGATGCATCTTGGAACAACTTCATTTATAATCGACTTTAGGCCTGTTACAAAAGTAAAGCTGGTAACTAACAAATCAGAATATTAACTGAATAACAAAACAAAATAAAATATGTATTTCAGTTACACCATAAGACCAGGGAGGCTGCATGAAGTTAGTTTAGAAAAGAACAGAAATCCATACATACCCTTTTCTGCTACAGGCGTAGCTTTTACTATCGTGTCATCAGATGTCCAGTGGAATAGTCTGCATAAAGCTAGGCAAAACGTTTAAAAAAAAAAAAAAAAAAAAAAAAAGGCAAAAAATGAAGGAAGAAGAAAAAGTAATAGCATTTGAGTCAGCACATGATGTTTCTGGAGATAATTATGGTAACATGCCACCCATAACACCTTGGGTTTGGACCTTGCCTGATGCTATAATTTAAATAGGGTCGGGTTTATTGTATTATAGACTATGTTAGCTCCTGGCTGCTCTGGAGTGCGCCTTAGCACTTGACTACAACAAACATGGAGCACTACTGAGAACAGTGAACAAGAGCGTTAGCTGTGCTTGGAATAGAGGTTAAGTGGAATAGTTTTGACATTGCATCCCAAAACTAAAACAGTGTTACAGGGATGTACAGTTTAAGAACTACTCTGTCCGTACTACGCTTTGACAGAATATTTCAACTTGGAAAAAAAAAAAAAAAAAAAAAAGGTAAAATATTCTAATGGAATAGGATTGGTGATTAGGTCCTATGCTTTTTATATTTTGGTCTGCCTGGTCTCAAACAGATTTGAAGAGCCTCTGGCCAATTTGCTGAATGAACAACACCGGACAGTGAAGGAACAACTGGAGCAGTTGAGAATGAAAAAGTCTTCTATCAAGCCACCACAGGAGATAGAGAAATCAAAACCTCACAATGAGAAGCCTCTCCAAAGCCTTGTTCTCGACTGTACGCAAAGAAAAAGGCTCCAGCAGCAAATGCAGCAGGTAATAAAATATTATCAATATTATATTCAGGCTATGGAATATTTGCTGTATGCTGCTGCAGCATGGGAAAGGGGGAAGCCAGTGGTACAGCAAGCACTCTGGCTTGCTGTTTAATTTTAGAAATTAATTGAAAAAGCTACAACTAACTATTGTTAATCAATACAGTGTCATGTCATGGTGTGTAGCAGCAAGGAAAGGACAAATCTCTCAAACACAAGCTAAAGAAAAAGATCTTGGGTTATACATGTAAGGCAAATGACCTTTTTAATCTTTCAGCTGCAAAGCAAGGTGTATGTTGTTTGAACACATATATGTAGGGATTGCTGAAGTCATTCGTTTTGAAGAAACACTTAAGAAACACTTGAGTATTTTATTAGAAAAAAAATCCTTTCTGTATTGCTCATTATGGTGTGAATTTTTTTTATAAAAGCTAGGAATGTGTCCTAAGACTTAAACAGGTGATGTGTTCCAACTCTGTGGAATAGAAACTATATTATAAGAAGTAGTTTTTATGCTGCCTGTTTGTAGTCAAGTTTCCCCTCAGTTCTCTATTGTTGGAAGGATTTCTTCTGAAGTCAGACGGATTTATTTTTTTTTGTGATGCTTAGGAGATGTTTCTTGAAACTTTATACTTAAGCTTTCCAGTTTCTCATGTTACTGATACGCTGACAATCCCTATCTGATTTTATTCTTCAAGCATGTTCAGCTTCTGACTCAAATCCATCTCCTTGCAAGTTCCAACCCTGCTTTAAGTTCAGAGGCCAGTACCACTAGGATGTTTTTGGTAAGGATATGTCTTTAAAAAGAGCTAAACAAGCTTTAATGATCTCTGGTCACTGGTGATATTTAGAGAGCTTAATTTGTTTAACTTATCCCGTGCAATTGAGAGAGACTACCACTAACAAAGACAATGATGTTAGCCTCCTGTTAGCATGCTCAATACTTGAAGAAATAAATCACATTTAATAACAGTACTTTGAAGTGGCATATCTTTTTAGTTTTCTACTGTTTGCTTGGAAATGCTAAAAACAAAGTACAAAAACTTCTGTAATTAGTGAACATTCTGTGACCTTGATAGATTCCAGAAAGTTGGTGAATTAATATGATCAGACAAAAGTAAAAAAAAAAAAAATCTTTAAAGAAAAAAAAAAAGAGATTATTCCTAGATTTAGAGTTCAAAAATAAGATAGAAGACATCTGTAGTGATGTATTTCTATGCCTGTGACTTCACCAGCTTAGTTTGAAAGCTTTTATTGCATTTACATATGTGTTCTTAACCTTTTACCTTTCTTCTGTGTCTGACTTTGTAGAATGAGCTTGGTAACTTTGCTCGAAGCTCTACGCTCCTTCGTCAATCATTCTATCCTAAATTTCAAACAATGTTCCAGCCATGTAACCTGAAGGGAGCACTGCAGCTCATTGAAGATTTTCATGCCCAAGTTCAAGTTGACTGGAGCCCTCGGAAAGCTGTGAAGAAGAGTGGTATGTATACTTGTACTTTTTCCTGATCTAAATTTAAGCAGAAACTAAATAACATGCAAATTCTAAAAACCAGGGAGGAAATAGTATTTTCTGCAGTGAAGGGAATAACAGAAACAGTATTTTCAAGAAGTCAGTAGTGAATAACACTATTTGCCCATGCCAGTATCTATCCTCACCTGTTCATTCTTTACACAGCCAATGAATTTCCATGTTTGCCAAAGCAAGTGGCATGGATTTTGGCAACAAGGAGAGTCTTTATGTATCCAGAGTTATTGCCAATATGTTCCTTGAAAGCAAACCCTCCCCGGGACAAGATTATCTTCACAAAAGCAGAGGACAAGTAGGTGCTTAGAATTGCTGAATAACATGCGCACCAATGAACTTCCTTTATATGGTAAAGTTTTAGGATACAATCTTTAAGAACAGCTGTCTGTTGTGGAACGGTGTATGCAAATAGCAATCTGAACTACTGTGTAAAAGACTGCTTTTTTATTTTTCTTTTTTTTTTTTTCCCTCTCCTTATTTCTTCAGTTTATTAGCTTTAGGTCTGAAACATTTTGAAGGGACAGAGTTTCCAAAGCCTTTGATCAGCAAATATCTCTTACCAACAAAAACTGCCCACCAGCTGACAGTGCGAATTAAGAATCTCAATATGAATCGAGCTCCTGATAATATCATCAGAGTAAGTGATGCATTCAGATTATGGATTGGTATTTTTCACATTTGTCTATCTGGTTCATATTTGTCATACAAAAAGAGATGTGCTGTTTGTTCCAAGGACCTTTTTGTACATATGCTGATGCTTTCTTAAAAGAAAATGTGATCCTCCCATGAAGGGTGACAGTTTCTTCAAAATGACCGTATGATTTTTACTTTGTAAGTATTTTAATTAATATTTTGACAGCCTAGAGCCTAATGTAATCTAATCCAGAGTCTAATTGCAAACAGTCCTGGTACAGCTGTAGCTTCAATAATCCAGACAAATTTGCATAAATAAATTTTAAATAGCAAAATGTAGACGAAAGTGCTGTCTCCGGTCAAGCTGTACGTCCAACAGGCCAAATATCCTCTCCCATAACTAATGTCCAGTGCTGAAAAGAGAATAAGAAACAGAAACTTAAAGCTAGTACATGTGCACAACTGCTAGAACTTTGTTTTTTTTTTTTTTTTCTGAGAGAAACCAAGATGACAGTGAGCATTCATATGAACACTTTTACAGAGCACAATTCTTAGCCTATATCCCAGCAGTTCTTGGACAGGTGTTCTGACCGTGGTTGTCTTGCCTTGCATTCTCTCCTCTCTCCACACAGTACTATAAAAAGACAAAGCAGTTGCCTGTTCTGTTCAAGTGCTGTGAGGAAATCCAGCCTAGTGAGTGGAAACCACCCGTGGAGAGAGAAGAACATCGCCTGCCATTTTGGCTAAAGGTACAGTTTCTGCTGTTTCTTCATCCAGCATAGCTTTGTTTATTTCTTTTTTTTTTTTTTTTCCTTCTTACAGTATAGGTTCAGAATGAGTTGTTTGGGTAGGCTATAGCTCTGAAGTCAAAAAGTAGTCTGACTGCATTGTAGGGGAGCCTGTGTTACCTTGGGTCCAGGTAGTAAATCTATCAAGAGCAGCACTTAGCAACATGAAGTATTATACACTGCTCTTGGTGTGACTGCCCAGCTGCACTATGGAGCTGAAGTTGTTGTGGATTTTCTTTGCTTTTTGGTGCATCCTTGTACATGATACATGGGTGTATTTCTAATGTCTGTTTTGATGTGTTTATTTTTTAATTTGACTTCGTTAATTTTTTAATTGACATAATCTGACCCTTGCCTTATGCATTATGGTTAGTGGTGTTGCTGTCTTTCCCACTGTGTTGTAGCCAGGAGAAAGTGTTTGTTCTTCTTTCCAAACCTTTTAAGAGGAAAGAAGAAATCTGTGTTTTTTTTCACAGAATTGTAGGGGTTGGAAGGGACTTCAAGAGATCATCAAGTCCAACCCCCCTGCCAAAGCAGGTTCCTTAGAGCAGGCTGCCCAGGTAGGTGTCCAGACGGGCCTTGAATATCTCCAGAGAAGGAGACTCCACAACCTCCCTGGGCAGCCTGTTCTAGTGCTCTGTCACCCTTTATCACCCTTTTTGTGTTTTTCTTTGTAAGATGATGTTCACCTGCAGTGTGGCTGTTATTACACCTGAATGTCTCTCGCTTTCTAAGGATTCTTTCTCTGAGATTCCTAGCACAGTGAAGACTTAAATTGGAGGCATAGTGACTGCACTGAGGGTCGCTCAGTGAGGTCTGTGTCTGAGGAAAAAATGAGATGCCCTAAAATCTAGTTCTCTTAATGGCACTGTTACAGTGAAGCTTCCCTCCCACAGCCTTGTATTTACTGAAGGAAAGCTTACAAAGCAGTTTGGTTCTGTTGTTTCTTTTAGGCACTTGGATTCCTTTGAAGGCTCTAGAGTAAAACTTGTGAATGTTAAACAGTAAATAAAAAATTGCTTTACTTTTAGAAGCGAATTACTGCCTTTCTTCTGCAGTGCTGTTTGAAGGTAGGCAGAACCTGTGGATTGGACTAAAAAATCCCCTATTTCCTTTAGGCAAGTTTGCCCTCCATTCAGGGGGAATTGAAGCAATTAGCAGAAGATGTGAGGGAGATGCCAGGTTCACCTGATGAAGAATCTGACTTTTTGGGCACAGAAAAGGAAACTTCGGACACAGAATATAATGAAAAATACCCTCTACTCATGCCAAAGGGACTAGTACTGACCTTAAAGCCTCTTGCCAATCGATTCTCTAGGAGAGCATGGAGAAGACAGAGGTCTTCAGCTCTGAAGCCTGTCCTCATTCGACCAAGTCCTTGTCTGCAGCCCATTTCCAACACTATTAACATTCAGAAAACCATGAAGTTATCCCAGTCAGAGGCTCCACCCAGCAAAGTTATGGTTCAGATTCCTCGATTAATCCAACCAGCTACGGTTATGCAGACAGTGCCAGGAGTGCAGCCTTTGAATGTTCCAGCAGTGGTGGGAAGTGGGGATGGCTTGGAATTTCAGAATGTGCTCTCTGCTTCGCATCCAGACTCCAGGCAAGCTTTCTCAGCTGCTTTACCACCAGCATTAGTGTCTTCAAATCCAATAACTTTTCAGCCAAAATTAATGTTACCAGCTTTGGCTGGAGCAAAAATACGCAAACCTTGTGTTCGCAAGGGATATCAGAAGAAAAAAGGGACAAAATCTGCCCCACTGATAAAGACTTCGCCTTTGATCCAGCCATCTCCAGTCATTCTTACTGTACCTGCTACCACAGTGAAAGTGGTTAATATAGGCAATGGTTGCAACATGATTCAGCCCATAAATACAACTGTGGGGAGAGGCACTCAGGCTATTCCAGTTACAACCTTGTTGGTAAATCCATCCACTTTCCCATGTCCATTAAATCAGCCTCTAGTGACTTCCTCAATTCCTTCATTGATAGTTTCTCCTAACCCTGTTGGTCTTTCTGCATCTTCTGTTGGTGAAAATGAAGAACAACTGAATCTGGTTCCTTCGTGTCCTGCTGGAAACAGCAAAAATTCCTACCCCACAGTGGAGCCCAAGGCTGAACCCCAAGAGTTGTATGCTACATACTCAGCTGTCTCCCCCAAGAAGGAATGTAGTACAAATCCTGCCACTTCAAATAATGGCAGTCAGGAGATGGTAAATAAGAATGACTGCTGTAGCTGGACAGTGGTAGAAGGACAAGAGAATGCTTCAGAGCCATTGTCTGTGGACCTTTTGCCTCATTTGGAAGATCCAGATGAAACAGTAAAAATTGAGCCTGAAGATTCAAACGATGCCATCAAGGAAGTAAATCCAATACAGAAGAGGGATCTTCTGTGTGCTGAGGTGAAGGAGGAATTCATGCTGGGTCTTGGCCAGGAGCTGAACATGGAGGCCTGCTCATGTCCAAATGAGCTGAAAGAAATTAAAAAGGAGCATGCTGTGTGTGAAGAGAAGGGAGGAGAAGAAAGACGGGCTTTGCAGTCATCTCCCCATGATGAACAGCAGGTAGATGCAGCTGGTGTTACTGGACCACAAGCAAGCAGTGAGTCTCCAAAGAATCATTCATACACAGTGGATCTCGAAGCAGAATTTAGTAGCCCACTAGGAAGACCAGAAGATTCGTCTAGTATGGATGGCCAGTCTGTTGGGACACCAGCTGGCCCTGAAGCTGGAGGAGAGAGAGAAGGACAAGATGAAGAAGACGATGATGACTTTGATGATTTCACACAAGATGAGGATGAAGAAATGTCATCAGCCTCAGAAGAATCTATTCTTTCGGTGCCAGAACTTCAGGTAAAAGCAAAGTTTCTAAAAATTGCTAATAATTTGTGTGCTGAAACAACTTAGTGACATAAGGGCAAATCACAATTTGATTCCAATTGGAAAGCTGGACTGTTAACCATATATTATCATGATATTTGTGCTGGTTTTGGAGAAACTGGACACCACGTATTTCTGAGATTTTTAAGTCTAAGCGAAAAGAATGTCTTGCAAAATTCCAGATTTAAATTCTGCTGATCAGTAAGGACTTTCTCAACTGAAGCTGTTCATTAAGAAATACTTTAACTATATTAATTTCCAAGACACAATTCCACCAAGCCTTTAAGAGATAAGACCATTAAGGAATCTTTTCTAACTTAAGGCTTTTTTCCATGTTCGATTCTGAGTTGAAGTTTGTGTGTGATACAAAAATGGGCAGTTCTAGTTCTTGTGGAATTCTGTCACTTTACTAGAACCCTCTGATCAGATATTGATCTGTGGTGGTGTTCAGCACTGTTAGGATTATAATGGAGTGAGCTAGATGCTGAATGATGTTCAAAGAAACACTAAAAGAAAATAATGTGGATTTTTGTTGTTGCTTTTGAAGGAGACAATGGAAAAACTTACTTGGCTTGCAACAGAGAGACGCTTAAGCCAAGAAGGAGATTCTGAAGAAGAGAATTCCCAGGAAGAGAACTCTGAGCCGGAGGAGGAAGAGGAGGAGGAAGGGGAAGGAATAGAGAGTTTACAGAAGGATGATGAAGTTTGTGGAGACGTGTCAGAAGAACCTAAATCAGCCTTCACATTGACAAAGATGGCCCCGCAGGTGGAAGCCCACAGAATACCACCAGGTAAGTTTTGTTGACTTCTTTTGATGCAGGGTATAGGGAACTGCTGTCTGCAGTAAAAGCAAAACCATAGGGAAACTCCATTTGGGTTTAATTTCACTTAGCATTTCTGAGCTTAGTATTGCTTTCCATCTGAAAAATTTATAACAATCATCATTCTGTAAGAATGGCTCTTAACGCAGAAGCCCTTGCATATGTGTCATGGTTTAACCTGGCCGGCAGCTAAACACCACACAGCCGTTCACTCACCCTCCTCCCTCCCTCTCTGGGATGGGGGAGAGAAACGGAAAGTGAAGCCCGTGAGTTGAGATAAAGACAGTTTAATAAGACAGGAAAATAATAATAACAATAATAATAATAATAACAATTATGATAATAGTACTACTACTAATAATGTGCACAAACAAGTGATGCACAATGCAATTGCTCACCACCTGCTGACCGATGCCCAGCCTAACCCCGAGCAGTCTGGCCCCCCTCCCCCGGCTAGCCACCCCTATATTTTGTTTAGCATGATGTCAGATGGTATGGAATACCCCTTTGGCTAGTTTGGGTTACCTGTCTTGGGTCTGTCCCCTCCCAGCTCTTGCTGCACCCCCAGCCTGCCCGTTGGCAGGACAGAGGAAGAAGCTGAGAAGTCTTTGGCTTAGTATAAGCACTGCTCTGCAACAATTAAAACAACGGGGTGTTATCGGCACTCTTCTCATCTTAAGCCAAAACATAGCATTCAACCAGCTACTAGGAAGAAAATTAACTCTGTTCTAACTGAAACCAGGACAATATGTCAGCTGAGCATCTTCAGTTTGTTGTAATGCATTTATGCTTTAGGAATTTGCAAACATGAGATGTGTGCCTTGTGTCAACTAATACCCCAAATCAATACAAGAACAAGGTTAAATAGTCATACTTTTAAGTTGAATTTTGTGTTATAACGTCATGTTGGGAACAGTCAAGGAAACAAAGTAACAACTTTACAGAATATAGCAAGCACTAGATGAATTTAAACAGGGATCTTTGAGGAGGTGGACCCAGTAGACCAGCAGATTCCCAAGATTAAAGACACAAAAATCTCAAGGTAGCAAATCTTTGCATAGTATTTCATTCCATATTATCTGACACCAGTTAGTTATCTGTGATGTTAACTGTATTTGTGCAAGTAATAAGCCAGAAGAGTAATTTGCAAGTGTTAAGTCCAGCTCTGATGCTCATATCACATCTGTAGTTTTGCCCCTGGTATTCAGTAGATTTACCTACTGTTTTTTTTAGCAGACTGCTAGCTGAGTAGCAGCTAGGGTCAAAGATGGGTTTCTTGATGTATCCAGAGACTTTTCTCATCAGTTGCTGTAAGCAGCCAATTTTAAATGTTAGCCAGCCTGACTAATAAGAGGTATTTTGCTCATGCACATACAAGAGGATGTAAACAGTTAACTCATTGCTAAGTCTGAAAACCTACTTCTGTATCGTAATGTTGGTCTAGAGGAGTAGTCATCTGCCAGCCCAGAGAATGTATAAGTGCATGTACAACTTGCTTTGTGCTTCTTTACAGGAGAGAATGTGAAAGCCCCTGGGAAAAGCAGGAGTTCCCACAGAGCCAGAAATAAGAGGGGACGGACTCGTGCCAGCAAAGACACGTCAAAGCTGCTCCTCTTGTATGATGAAGACATCCTGGAGAGAGATCCCCTGCGGGAACAGAAAGATCTGGCATTTGCACAAGCCTATCTAACCAGAGTAAGCCAGGCCAATAAGTAACCCAGAAACAGGAACATCATGCACTGTGAATCCTCACAGTTCCCACCTGAGCCACATAACTGTCATTTCTAACTGTGGGTGCCAGTTGTGACTAGAATGGAGTTACCTTTCT
This sequence comes from Aythya marila, assembly GCF_965140915.1. Classification (NCBI taxonomy): domain Eukaryota; kingdom Metazoa; phylum Chordata; class Aves; order Anseriformes; family Anatidae; genus Aythya; species Aythya marila. The sequence goes on from NC_139070.1 coordinate 181,390, forward strand.
TCTTGGCACCCCATTTGGTGTTACTTCACTTACTGAATTGTCTTTATCTTGATCTGTAAGATTTCTTGCTTTTGCTCTTTTATCCTCTCCCCTGTCCTGTTTTGGGGAGGCAGGGAGTGAGTGAGAGGCTGTGGGGGTCTTTAGCTGCTGCCTGGGGCCAGCCCACAACACTGGGTCAGTTTTAATTTCAGAATTTCTTGGGTCTTGAATTTGGTTCTTTTCTGTCTTATGAGCAATCTGCATTTATCTTTAAGGAAGAGATTTTCTTGGCCCAACAGAACTGGAAGCATTATATGAATGCTGGGTGACAAGTGATCAGAGATTACCAGATTAATTTATTTTCTTCCTGAATGTTAGGCAGTCCTATAAAGGTCTTGTTCTTTGCAGGTGCGTGAAGCATTGCAGCATGTTCCTGGGAAGTATGAAGACTTCCTTCGTGTTATCTATGAGTTTGAGATTAGCATGGACAAGCGAACAGCTGTGGATCTCTATTTCACTTTACAGAAACTGTTGCATGACTGGCCACAGTTGCTCACAGATTTTGCTGCTTTCCTTTTACCAGAACAAGCTTTGGAGTGTGGACTGGTAAGTAGAATGAAAGAAGCAGACCAGAATTTAAGCAGACAATGACAATGCTTGTGGGAATGAAAGAATGAGGAAATCTTCCTAGGGCAAGGAAAAACAGGGTAAATCAGTTGCTTACCTTCTGTTTTATTAGTTGGAATTGAAAAGTCTAGTGTCTGTTATAAAACTCAAATACGACTGTGCGGAATCAGCCTTTCCAAGTTGCATCCCAGAACCTGACTGCAGAGAGGCAACATGCAGTAAGTGGAATGGTTCCCTGTCTCAGAAATCTGCCTTCCACTTCTTAAGATGCAGGCTTTCGCCCATTACATTCCTTCTGAATTTTCTTGTCTTTTGTGCATGGGGTTGAAGTAAAATTTTACAGCTTATGGAAGTATTGATATACAAAGTGCTGTTTATTTCTCATCTTCAACCTCTTCCCAGTTTTGCAGTGTGTATCCGTACAAATGGAAAACAAATAGCAAAAGAGGAGAGGTATTGTAATAGTTCATTTAAGCCAACTAGAGATACTTGGAAATACATTTTTAGATGTGAGGAGTGAATCTTTTTTTTTTTTTTTTTATCAGTTTGAAGAGCAGCAAGCATTTGAAAAAAGCCGGAAGTTCCTCAGGCAACTGGAGATTTGTTTTGCTGAAAATCCTGCCCACCATCAAAAGATCATCAAAGTTCTGCAGAGTTGTGTGGACTGCCTTCCGCAGGAGATTGCAGAGGTAATGGGGGTTCCAGGTACCTCCTTTCTCTCATAAGTCCTCAGAACACAATATGCTAGCTTGCTTCACTGTTCCCATGTACTGCTCTTTGGGACCATGAGCATTTACCAAGTCTGATCTCCCTCCATGGGGTGTGGTAGAGAATCAAAGCTGCCCTCCTCATCAGGCTTTACGATTAACTGGCCTGCCTGAGTCTCCTCTCTCCTATCTTCACCTTATTTTTTTCACCTTGCCAGTGACATTTTAGCTTAGTGCCTTCTGCAGAGTCTGCCTAGAATTTTGGAGGGATTTTTTTTTGCTAATTTGATAGCTGAATATAGAATGGTCTCAAAATATTCATGAGGTAGTAACAATGCAAGTATAAAATTCCATGTTGGAGTTATAATAAGCCTTGATGTTCTGCTTGCCCTAAGAAATCCTTCTAAGAATGTGATGATATGGAATGAAATGCCTGTTTTCTCTGGATTTCTTCCTTTCAGCTGAAGACCCAAGTGTGGCAACTGTTGAAAGGACATGACCACTTGCAGGATGAGTTCTCAGTTTTCTTTGATCACTTACGTCCCTCGGCCAACCGCATGGGAGATTTTGAGGAAATCAACTGGACAGAAGAGAAGGAATATGAGGTGGAGGAATCTTTTTGCAAGACCAGAAAAGATAAAAGCAGAGATAATAGAAATGTTTCAACTTGAAGGACTCAAATTGTGGCTGCATCTCCAGAGTGACTGAAATAGCAGGGTGGGATAGCTGTTGGTGGACTGGAACAAACTTCTCAAATGTCTTTACAGCATTTTTGACTCTTCTAACATAGTTGAACTGGTGGTGCACTGGAACTGAGCTCAATACTCAGAAATTCATGGGGAAAATGAAATTTGTTCTTGTGAGGAGCTATCACGATAAGCAATTTTTGTTTTGTTTTTTTAGTTTGATGGGTTTGAAGAGGTGTCTTTACCAGATGTAGAAGAAGAGGATGAACCACCCAAGATGCACACAGCCTCAAAAAATAAGAAACGTAAAGAGATCGGAGGCCAGAACAATGACAAGGTGGGCCTGGGATATCTCACTAGTCCACATATTTGGACTCTAAGCAAACACAAGTCTGTGAGGATAAATGTCTGTATAGAGATATTACAACAGCCTGTAAAGATTTTAAGAAAGGGAATGAAATGTTTCCATTGTGCTTTGCTTGCTAGCAGTATAATTGTTTTAGTTCTCTCAGGGTACACACAGAGTGTTGCTCCAGCCCTTCCTGACTCCCTTTGGGGTTAACCTTGCCCTGACTGTCATCTTTGTGCACATTTATCAGCTGGAGTCTGTCTGTTTCCAGGAGGTCGAGTGGGTAGATGGGATGAAGGAATGTTCATGTTCCTGCCATGAAGGGACTATCGACCTTAAGCTAAAGAAAAGCAAAAGGAGGACCTGCAGCCATTGCAGTAGTAAGGTTAGTTGATAGGCCAAGTCATTGGAGTGGTAAGTACAGTTCTGTCAAGAGTCCCACTGTTTTTTTGGTGATGATCTGTTAAGCCTGGGACCTCCTGTCTCTGTAATGTGTTGGGGAAGAAAATAAAAGATAACCAACAGTGTTGTCTTCTTTGGAGCCTTGACTGCCCTACCCGGCCTTCTGTCGTCTTATCTCCTTCATGCTTTCTGTTGCCCTTCCTTGCTATGCTAAATAGTGTCGATTTTGACGTTCCTTTGAGTTAAAAATAAGATTATTTTTTTTTTGGTGGAAGATTCTTGTGTGGCCACTATATGGAGAGAACTCTACCTATTCCTAATAATAAAGATTCAGCTTCCTAAATGCAAACATATTGCCAAATTGAAGGCTTAATTAGAGTCAAGTAATGCTTTGGAAGAAAGGCTGAGGTGTTAGGTTTGGATCAGTACACTGTGTCTATAATTACATGCCTATATATTGGTTTGCAGGTGTGTGAGAACAAGTTTTATAAAAATAAAGATTCTCAAGAACTGACTGCTTCCCTTGTTCAACAAGAATCGAGTCCTCAGCCTGAAGGAAAGGATTCTGGAATGTCTAAGGAACCTGCGGAAGAAAGCTTGGAAAGCAGAGATGAGGGAGAGGATGTCCAGCGTAGAACAAAAACCATATCTAGGAAAGTGGACTCTCTCACATCAGGTATGTGAAAGTCTCATGCGTGGACAGCTACTATCATTTTTGTCCAAACTGGTTCCCACATTGAGATAATAACTTCTAATATTTCTTTCATTTTTTCCCTTGTCTTCATCCACTCTAGATGCTTTAAACACGCATATATCCAGAGCATTGAAAAAAGCTTTCCTGACTAGAGAAATACTCTCCAGTTTTTATAATTACTGATACAATTAAGCTTCTGTTGCCAGCATATTAATCTTATCCCCAGTACTACCTGTCCATGATACTTTTTTTTTTTTTTTTTTTTTGCTAGTTTTCACGTTAGCACAACTCCAAATAAGATAATTTTGTTCTGGGCTGCATACTTAAGCTCTTTCATGTGGTCATCATTTCCCCTTACCTGGTTGTAGTAAGCCTGAACAAAATTGATTGCAGAGTGCGTTCTTTGAAGTACAGGATGTGTAAACTGCAGCTAGAACTACAAAGCTGCTCCCAAACTGTGTTCTCATTTACAGCATTATCCTCTAGAATCCAAAAATCTATTTAAGTAAATTAAACTTCTGGAAGTTTTTTTCTTACTAACAGCTAGTCTGAACTTGTATGGGTTTCTTACCAGGATCTCCCCTGGAAGGAGGAATTGTCTGTGGCAGACATGTATCTTCAGAAAAAGCAGCGTTGCCTGATAATCAGGTTCAAGAAGCAGGTGTCAGTGCTGTTGTGAATAGCACAAAAGACAGTCATTCTTTTATCACTGGGCCTGGATGCACACACCTACAAAAAGCTACTCAAAACCTACCTCAAGAAACCAAAGGCAGCCCTTGCACTGAAAGAAGTGTTAGTGACGGACTAAACCAACAACATCAAGGAAATGCAAATACTTCCCTTGGGTTGAGCAGAGATGTGCTGTTGTCTTCTCATTCTGCTCCAATGAAAGGTTTAACAGGACCTAGTTCCTCTTCTGGAAACAGTTTGTATCAGACTGAAGGGCTTCACTCTGAATCAGCAGACAAGTATGCCATCTTTGGTCACTCTTCAAAGTTAAGCGCGAGAGAATTTGAAGGACCACCTTTGCTTCTGGAAGGAAAATCTGAAGCAAAGCAAGGCTGGATAACACCAGATAGAAAGCCAGCACTGGGTAAGAGCTGCTGCTCACAGTCCCCCAATAATTGTGTTTTGGAAGCAGATGATACGAGCTGCATTGGAAGTTTTCCTGAGAACAGATTAAAGTCAAATGCAAACAACTGCTTCCAGGTGCATCAGCATTCTGAGGAGCTAGAGTATAGAGTGGTTACTGCCTCCCTGGGGCAGAAGGAAGAGGAGCAGCAACAGCAACGAGTCACAGAAGCAACTGTGTGTGCCAAGAACAGCAAAGTCAGCTCCACCGGGGAGAAGGTTGTCCTCTGGACCAGGTATATCTGCCTTAACTGCACCTTACAACTTCAGTGCATTCAGTATTTGGCTTTGTTTGGCATTCAAAGTTTGGTTTTAATATTTATAGAGTTCTTTATTTTCATCTTTTTCTCCCATTTTCTAATGTCTTCTGCAGCTTCCCTTCTTTGAATATTCTTGCCTTGTTTCCTCTAACCACAGTCCATCATAACTGCAATCTTGGTCTGATCAGAAGTATAGCCTGCTTGTGGCAGTGTAATTATTGTAATACTCTACGCTAGGAAAGAAATTTTCCCACAAAAAGCTTATGAGAAAAATACAAACAGGCTAAACGTGACTCTGCTTAGAGATGTGTCTTGTGAGTGGTGGTAGTAGTAGTAAATGAACAGGGCTGCTGGACTTGTTCCATTATTAAGTTTTTAAGTTTGATCTTTAGATCTGTACTTCGGAACAAACCTCTCAGGTTTGTAGTGGTTGAAGTGTGTTAATGCTCATTTTTGGCTGCTTTCATAACCATTGTACTGCCTTGTAGGGAGGCTGACAGAGTCATCCTTACCACCTGTCAGGAGAAAGGAGCCCATCTGGAAACCTTCCATGCCATCTCACAGAAATTGGGCAACAAGACCGCTAGTGAGGTAAGGGGTTGGTGTGAAAATGCTTGCATTTGCTAGAGTGAGTAGGGAAAAGCGGGTGGAAAGGAAGGAGATGTAAGGGTTGGCTATTGTAATAGCCTCTCAGACCTAATTTTCAATTTGAAATTTGATGCATCAGAGAAAAATAATCCTGACTGCACAGTCATGGGCTTTTTTTCAGACAAATTATATGATTATTTGCTGAAGTGACTGCTAATGAAGATCAAAGTTTTAGAGGAAATGACTATGCAGTGACACAGTATAACCCTGTTAAATGATTGGCACCATCATAGACTTCATTTTTTTTGAATTTCCAATTTACCTGACTACCGAAGAGAAAGAAGCTATTGCCTGTTAAGATAGTCAAGTCTCTTTACAGAGTTTTTTTGGTTTGTTTTTATTAATTGATCAGCTTCCTTATGAAGAACTGCTCAGTCAGTTTAAACAACAGGTCTGATGTCTTGTCTGGTAGTAGGCCCTACTCTGTGCTCAGGGAGAACAGCAGAAGTATGGGAATGAAGTAGTTTGTCCCCATCGTGCTGCTGTTATTTTCAGTAGTGTGTCATTTTTAGGGATTTAAGTTGGAGATTTCACATTAAGCCACTTTACTCACAGGAGACAGGTCAATCAGTCGTCATATCTAATGCTTCCATTCCTGAATTTTGCCTTTTTTTTTTTTTTTTTTTAATCTAGCCAAGGATTTGTGTCTGTTTGCTGTATGCTATCTGTTCTTTTTTTTTTTTTTTTCCTGACTCTTACAAACTTTTCTGTCAGGTAGCCAACACCATGTACATTTAAGAATCTACTATAGATCAAATATGGGTTGTATTTTTTTTTTTTTTTCCCCAAGAAGTATGCAATTATACCTGCATTTCTAGTGCATTTTGATCAAATGTTATGTGGCTTTCTACAGCATGTGGAAAGTGGTGGTGTTATATTATTCCAAAATCATTTGTACTGTTGACAATAATTTTGTTTGTCTGAAAGGTCTGTAATACTGCTGTCTTCCTTCACAGCCATTTTAGTTAACCCAGTTTGAAGGGTGATTATTACTTCATCCGCCTGAAACTTGTTCCTTATTGCTGTGTCTTAGTTAACTGCAATTGTTTGCTTGTTTATTAACTGATGTTTAGCTACATCTTTTTTCCCCCAAGTATTTAGGCTTTGCTGTCTGGAGTTAAGTGCTTGTCTGTGCCTGCCAGCTTTCCCTATTCATGAAAATTTTGTTTGGAAAATTCTGACTTTTTCCAAAAGGCTAACAAACTGGTATTTTGCAGTGGAGCCAAAAAAACACCTGTCTTGGTCCTTTTTACATTACCATTGTATTCTAGCCTTGTATTTGGTACCAGAAGTATTTCAATTATGATACTTGGGTTGTCAGCCCTCTATTTAAATACAGGGAACCTGTCTTCCAAAGAAAACAACCCTATGCACTTCCATTTCTCTCTCCCTTTATGTTGAATCTTGTGTAGAACATAACCCTGAACTTCCTAATATGAAACTTCTATTTCACATCACTGTTCAGGCCACTAGTCATCTTGAATTTCCCTTGGTTTTCAGGTATCCCACAGGTTCAGAGAACTGATGAAGCTGTTTCATACATCCTGTGACGGGAGTTCTGAAGATGAGGAGGATGCAACTAGTACTAGTAATGCAGACCAATTGTCAGATAAAGATCTGCTGCTTTCTGAAGAAGAACCTGATGACTAAGGGTTTCCTGGTTTGATAAGCTGCTGACTGAGAGCTGTTTGCCAGTTTGCTGCTAGACAGGTGCTATGGATAAAGGAAAAAATGCTTTTGCAGGTACTTAATATGGCACCTTTTTTGGTTCACTTTCTTGGTAACTTCTGACAAGCAGCACTTCTCCACCTGTATCAAACTAAAGGAACAAAGAAAGTGTTAACATCCTTCAGATATAGAATCTATACAGGGTACTTCAGAAACAAAATGACAGGACTGATGTTTGTGGACACTGACCTCTGCCTGTCACAAAGACTTCAGCCATCAGACCTTTGCAGAGAATGTGTAAATACTGTATCATAAGATGTTTGTTTTCATGTGGAACACATGATTTTTTTGTAATTTTTTTCCCTTGTGTTGATTGTACATGGGAAAGTTACAGAATTCAAATTGTATTTATTGTGTGGTCTTAATCTAACATGCAAAGCACATGAGTTTGCAGAGTTTAGAAGAACCAACCACCACCAGAAGAAGCAGCTTTCCTCCTTTACAAGACAACTTCAAGTAGGGGGACAACTTCTGCCAGCCTTTGTAATAGGGTGAAATTAAAAGGAAGGAGCAGAGGGGCCATCTTCAAGCACCATTTCCTTTATTTTGAAAGCAATCTTGAAGAATATTCTTCCTTCCCCTATCTCCGGTAATAAAGATGAGTCAGTCTGAATCTGTTTCATCTTCAGATTTATCGTCTCCAAAACCTGTCTCATAGCATTGTGATAGAGTTCTTAGTGCCTCTACAGCCTCGTGGAAGTCAGCCTGTTCTACTCCTGCAGAGAAAAAGCTGGCCCATCGTCGAATATTCAGCTTCTGTACATCTTTGTATAAGCTGTAGAGGAGTGTGTGCAGAACAGATGAAGACTGCAGGGATGTTAATACGGGGATACTTTCAACAGCTGCAGGGAAAAATATCTTTGTTTATATACAGCCATCAAAATGTGTTTCCCTAGTCTATTCTACTTAAAGTAACTGCTTATCAAGAGGATCATTACTTGAAGTAAGCATAGTAAAAAACATGCTTCTGACTCAGTTTTTGCCCTGCTAGCTCAGAAGTGCTTTTTAAGGAAAAAAAAAAAAAAATAACCACTTTAGCTCTGTTAGACCCTACTGCCCCTTTTTCCTGTTACAAAGCAACTTTAACTACACATTACCTGCTGCAGAATAACTGGAAGGTTTGTCCAGGAGGAAGCCTTGTCTGGTCAGCAGAGGAGAAAAAAAACGGGGATAGGGAGGACGGGTCATACACGGCTGCTCAAGAACGTGGAATGTGCTGTAAAGAAGAAACTGAATAAAGTTACACAAAACTCTGTCTTCCCTTTCTAGTTGGTATTCCCTAATGAGACTTACCAACCTGAATGCCCCAGGAAACACAGTGTGTGAATACTGCTGCAGAATTTGCTCAGCTGTCTCAAAAGCATGGAGTGGAGAAGTAGGCTGCTTTCCTGGACAGCTGCTACAAAGAAAAAAAAATGTTTTTTTCAGGTGGAGGGGGGGACTTGAATGAAGATGGTGGTGACTTAAGTGCTCTTTAGTTGTTTCGCTGTTAAACTAGCAGCATAGTATCACTAGCCTGTCTTAATTCAACTGACACTCCTAATGGAAAGGCAGTAATTTTATACGAACTTCAGTCAGAAGTTGCCAGAGTTCTAAAGGAAAAGTGTAGTGCAAACTTTGATTACCTGGTATGACCTTCTTTGCTAATTCCTCTTAGCACAACAGACTGAGCAAAACAGCAGCTGACACTTTGCTCCCTACATGAAGACAGCAGCTTCCAGGGCAGGTCCTGCTGATATGCATGTAAAACATCTGGAAGCGAGTGGCCATACACAACAGGAAAGGGAACAGAAGCCCACGCAGCTGCAACCTGTGAGTTAGAGAGGGGGGGTGACAACTCATGGTCTGTAATACGCTCCCCATGCTTCTGACACAGGCCTCTGTCCTATAAAGAAGGTGCTTACATTGCTGCATGTACATGAAGTAGAATAACACCAGCTCTTGTTTACAGCAGTAGTTCAGGTAGAGCTGAAAGAGTTAAAGGGTGCTGTTCTCTAAGCCCTTACCTTTCTCCCAGAGAAATTAAGTGTTTCAGCAAGGTGCATCATAGAGCCCCGAGAGGAACAGAGTCGGTAAGGAACAGTAAGGGTATCAAGTGCTGCTGCCAAAATTGCACTGCTGTGGTAGTTAAGTGACGCCTATGGAAGATACAAATGGAACTGTTACAGGACAAGTTTAAACTCTTCTGTTCCTTAAAAATACATACAAAAAGCAATTAATTTAAACAACAGCCTATATACATTAAAAAAAAAAAAAAAAACAACAACAATATACTAAACCATTATTTAAGATTTTGGGTAAGCGTCAGCTGTTGGCTAACAACTGATCTGTTACTTGTTTTCTTGTCAGCAGATTTTTAGTTCCTGGACAGGGCTTGAGGTGCATACCCTGCACCTCTAGAATACCTACACTGTTAAAAGCATGTTCTGTTCAGTTGATTAAACTGTAACGGAATGAAGTATTGTTCATACCTCAAGCAGACTATTGACTTAGCAAGTATTTAATATACTTCAGAAATCTAGTTTCAGCTGCAACAGACTGACAATTAAAAGTGAGTAAAGTATTTTTTTCAGTGCAGCAACTAAAAATGGTATACTAACTAAAAGCATCCAAAAAAGAGAAACTCGTTAATCTTTTTAAAAGTTAAAAAAAAAAAAAAGAATAGTAAGTCAGCAGTTGGGTCTACTGACAGGAAAAAAATCTTTTTTGCTTAGGCAAGCACCATTATAAAATACACAACTAAAATATGTAGCTGCAGAAAATATTTTGAGCGTCAAGTCGTAACGCTGTAAGCTACTAAAGAAAGCATTTTTTTTAGGTAAACTGCTACACAGTACATACATCATAGTTAATGTACGGAAATGTAATGGGAGGTTGTGGCTTGAGTCCTAGACTCCCATTGAGCGACATTGGGCAAAACAGCGAGCTGTGAGTGGAGAGGTGTACAATTCCTAGGACTGTGTTCATCAGCCTGTAAAAATTCTTCTGAGAATCCTGGGGAGAAAAATCCAACAAATGTATTCTTAAAGATGCAAATGAGATGCATGATAGCTTTACTTGTTTTTAATTTGTTTGTGTTTTTTTTTTCCAGTTACTTACCCCCATGTTATGCATGACTGGAGTCAAGCCCCAGGTCAGGATTCCTTTTCCTGAATACTCATCATAGAGCAATTCTGTCACCTTGGCACCAACTCCAGAGAACCCACTGTGTAGGTCACAGAGGACTTGAAATCCCTGTGTAAAACAAGAGACATGACATAAGTTTCTGTTTAATCTTAAATTTGTTTAAAAAGAAAGGGGTGGGGTGGGGTGGACTGAGCTATCAAACCTGCAGATAATCACACTCTTCGACATAGAAGTGCAACCGATCTTCCAGCTCCTCTACGCAGCCTTGTTCTTGCAGGAGCCTTTCACCTTGTCCAAAGGCTTCTAGACGACCAGACTCCCTAAAAAATAGAAAAAGCTCTTATTCTACTCTGTCTTAATATTCACCTGAAGCCAAAATTAAGATCCTGTTCTGGATAACAAATTCTGAACTAAATGGCTGTTGCTTTTTAGCCTTCTGCTAAGACATACCCGTTGTGATTGTACTGCTGGATGACGTAGATGCTCCGGGGATGCAGCTGCACATTGAGGTAATCGGACCAGACCTGCATGCTGCTGCCTGAGCAAACATCCCAGGAAACATCGAGCTGTGCAGGGGCAGAAGTTGCATCTGGAAAGAGAGCAGTATGAAGAGCCAACATCTTTTCCACTCTGAATATGCCCCTGATAGGAAAGGCAAATGGGGAAAAAAGCTTCCCCTGAAATTGTATGGTACAGTTGCTCAACCTGTTTACTTCTGTAAACAAAGAAATGCTATCATGTAACTTTTCCTCTTGTGCCCTTGCATTAGTTCACAAACCGTCTACCATCAGTCTGCAGTCACGGGGGCTGCTCTACCTTTCCACAATTCTTTGATCTTCAGCAAGGAAACCAAAACCATCAGGATTGTACATATCAGGTAGCACAAAAATATAACACACAAAAAGCACGTGCACACCTTGAAGAGAAGTGCCGGAGCTGCTCTTTCCATCAGAAGAAGCATCTCCCTAAAGAAAAACCCCAGGGAAGGCAATTACGCGATGCTTTGCCTCTTCTTTTCGTGGACATACTGGAGAGAGCCCGACGTGCGGACACCAGCCCGCGGACAGGGCTGTAGCCCCTCCGTGGGGAGGAGAAGCTGAGAGCTGGGGCTGCTCAGCCACAAGGAGGCGGCTCCGGAGCATCCCATCCACGTCCATCCAGCGATACCCGGAGGTGCGGCGAGCGGCAGGCTCCTGCCAGCGGCGTCCAGCAGAACCTCCGCGTCGTGCCGAGGCTCTGCCGGTGTACCGGGAAGCACGGCCCGGCCGGGCGGGTGACGGAGCCCGGCACGGGTACCCAGCGAGCGGGGGAGCCCCGCGAGATCGCGGGGATCTCCGCGCGCCACCCAGCCGCTCGGACGGGGCCCGCAGGCGCCGCGCTGCGCCCGGGGAAACCGAGGCGAGGCCCCCGGCGCAGCCCCCACCTCCGGCCCCGCTTCTCCCTCCCTCCCTCACCATCCGCTGCCCGCGGTCCCGCGGCGAGGCGCCTCCGGCCGGCGGCTGCTCCACGTAGCTCGCCACGTCCCCGCGCCTGCAACAACGCAAAGCGGCGGCGGCTGCCGGCAGCCCCTCGGCGGCCTCCCCCCCGCCGCTACTCACCAGGCCGCCGGAGCCTCCGGGCAGACGGCGCCGCGCCCCAGCGAGCCCACGCCGCCTGCAAGAGGGGAGCAGCGGGGAGCGGGGTGGCCCCGCCGCGCCCCGGCCTCCCTCCTCCGTCCCTCCCGGCGCTACCTTTCAGCTCCAGCGCGATGAGGCGCGGCGTGCGGCTCTCCTCACGCCCGCCCGAGGCCCGCAGCAGGGTCCCGGCGCCGAGCTCGGCGGGGCCCGGGGGCGCCGCGGCCTGCGGGGGGGGCGAGCGAGTGAGCGCCGGGCTCCCGCCCGGGCCCCCCCGGTGCCCCCCGGCCTCCTCCCGCCGCCCACCTGCAGCCCCCACCAGTGGGAGCCCACGCAGCCCGCGTAGGGCCCCAGCTGCAGCGTCACCGCCTCCCCCGCCGCCATCGCCTCGCCGGGCTGCGGAAGCGGAGGCGCGTCACGGAGCGGCCCCCCCCCCGACACCGACACCGACACCGGCCGCGGCTCCGGCTCCGCCCTTTATTTAACGGCGCTACAGCGGCCCCGCCAGGCGCTCCAGCTGCTGCGGGTTGGAGCCGCTCAGGAAGCGCAGCTCCTCCTTGCCGGCCTCCGTGCGCGCTGCAAGACAGAGAGGGACGAGAAAGGGCGCTGAGGATGCGGCTCCGCGGCCGCCACCCCCCGGCCCGCCTCTGCCCGGCCCTCGGCCGGTTCAGGCCCCACCTTGCTCGTGCTGAAGCCATTTGCGATGGAGGTAGTAGTGGTAGCAGCTCTCAAATTCCCGCTGGCTGTAGTTGGGAACTAGGACAGGGACAAAAGGATCCAGAGCGTCGAATCCTTCCTGGAAGGGAAGGGAAAGCCTGTGACTGCTGAGAGGAAGGCTGCTGACAGGCAGCACACAGGCACAGCTTCGTGGCGTTGTTGGAGCTGTCTGCAAGAAGGTGCGAGCTCACACAGAATTAAGCAAAGGAAACTAACGATGCGTATGATCTGAAGATGATTAAAGAAAGCCTGCAATTTTTGGACCTACATACAGTTCCAAAACAAGGATTTTATTTGTTTCCTAATGTGAAAGAAAGGGAAAAACAAAAATACATGACTCACCTTTCCCAGTAACTCATGGGGCAAATATGCAGAACTTGGTTTGAACAGAGAGCCAGTCTGGCTAAGTGTTGTCACAATAGCACCTCCATTCTAAAAGAGATGTAGATTGCAGCACATTTTACCTGCAAACTTTGCATTTGTGAAATAGTTACAGATTCTAAACAAGTGAGGTCCTTTCTTCCCTGTTCTCAGTTACTTCAATTACAAACTTCTGTGTAATAGACCCAATATAATGCTCCAAGTATAGGTGCCGCACAGGAAAGAGAGCTAGTGTTTAAGTGTTAGCACTGAAACATGAATGCCATTTATGAGTAAGAATGACATCTGAAACATCTAAGAGACTTTTAAAAGAATTTTTCTGTACACATTTAAATCTGAAGACTACCTGAGAGATTAAAAAGCAGGGGATTGAAAAAGCAGCAGAAGGAATTAACCTCCTAAAGCAAGAAGTTTAACTGTTTCTAGAAACTAAAAGTTCTCATTAGTTCAACAAAATCATAAAACAAAATGTCATTAAGAATTTTTAAAAACTGCTACCTCAGGAAAGTGTGAGCCAAACTGGAGTTTGGCATTCAAGAAAAGCATCATTACATATTTAAGCTGTTCTTATACTCTGGCACACACATCTGCTGCTAGCTGATGTCAGAAACGATGAGATACTAACCCTAAACAGTCACATTGTGCTTATGCTTCCCTTCACTGAAGGAATAGCACAATGTTAGTTTGCAGCTTTACACGTACCAGCATGTAACTTTGCTGCAAATAAGGCAGCCAAAGGTAAAGAACAAGACTCACCCAGTTATTCATCATCATCTTCCTTAGGTTGTACACTAATGTCAGCTCCTCTGGAGAAACCTGATGAAAATTGTCTGGTATGACTTTTTTTTTTTTGCCAGTAGTTTTCATCCAAGAAATAAATTCTTCTCCCCCCACTTTAAAATAGAGTGGAAATATCTTTTGGGTGCATCATTTAGGTGCATTTTTTTCCTTAGCTTTTACTTAGCACTATTCAGCCCTAGTAATGTTACAGAGAAGTGCCCAAACCTTTCCTACCAAAACACTACATATACATCCCTTCTTCTTATTGAGAGAACTTTCTTCAGCAAAAAATGCGTAAAGAACATGTATTCTGCAGGTCCCTCTGAGCTAGCAAAGCCAAACCTGCATTTTACTATAGGTGACAAGCCAAATGTGTACCTTACTACGTATAACAAGCTCTACAGTAGGGATTACTATTGAACTTCAAACAATACACCCTCCCTTGCAGTACAGATATATACACAGAAATTTCATCAGAGCAAATCACTTCTTACAGGGCTTTTGTCTTCTTTTTTTAACGTAGTCCTTCCCCAGAGCGCGTTGACTCCGTCCACTGCCACAAGAACTCTAAACGAACCAAGATGACATTGCTGCTTTATCTCTTTCAGCACCACCCCTACAGCATCGCTGGCACTCCTCACTCGGGCTAAACCCTTAGAGTAGGAAAAGAAACATAACTCAGGTTGTTCTCATCAATAGATGATGTTGGCAACTCTGGGCACTATCTGTCCTTTCTAAGCAGTAAGGAAGATGTAACAACAGTCAAGTCTGTTCTTTCCTTTCAAAGGAGCAACCTTGTCTCATAGTAAACAATGTAGGAACTTTGAAGTTCTAATTTTTGCTTCTACCCAAGTTGGGTTTACATATCCCGTTAGAGATCCATCGCAAATTCCATTATGGTTTTTATGGAGACCTTGTTGAAAGGAAAATGCCTTCTGCTTCCTAGAATGTTGTTTGTAAGGTTTTTTAGAAGCAGTATTGTTTTACAAATGCAATGATGGAATTTTCTAATAAAAGGCAAATCAAAGCCAGAAACAGTTGTTACTCCTTACCTGTTCTACCACTTCACCCAGTGGTCTGCCCTGCTCCGTACTTTCTCGTTTGCCCCACACATATTTTTGTTGTGTTTTTATCTGTGTAAGAGAAGAATTAAATCAGGAATGAGGGAGCACAGAGGTAGCTTCGCAGCTCTGGATGGCAAGATTCCTGCTTCTTTTCTGGAGTTAATGTCTAAAGCAGAATCTGTGAAAAGATTTCAGCTCAAATAGCCATCCCCAGAGGGGGATTTAGAGGGGGAGTACTTCTTTTTCTACAAAAAATTGCATTCTAGTGATGGGTAGGGTTTGTATGCAATATGAGCGCGTGCATTAATACATGAAGCACTTCTCAAAAATATGCAAGTCTAGATTTCATGTCCAGATCTTCAAAGTCTGGAAGACCAACACGCACATGTAGTTCCTGAGATACGATCCTGTGGATAGTTCTTAGCTACTAACCAAGACGACTCTACAAACCTCTTTTAGAAAGTGCTCATTTGAGGTTTTGAAGTTCTTGAGCCAGGAAGATGCTTGCAAAGGCTGATCAAGTCGCTCCTTTTTATAGGAAGACTGCATAAGCTCCTTGCAGTTTTTCACCCAGAGATGAGCTGTAAGCAAAATAAAACAGTTGCCATTTTTAGTCACAATAATTGTATAAGTTGGGTGGATGGGTCTCTCTCTCTTATCCTTATTCTGCTACATAGAAAGAATATGCTGAAGTCTAGGTAGACTACATCAAAAGCCCTTCCTTCATGCACCAGGTGGATCACCTTGTCGTAGAAGGAGATGAGGTTGCTCAGGCAAGACTTGCCTTTCATGAATGCATGCTGACTGGGCCTGATACCCTACTTGTCTTGCACATGGCGTGATTCCATTCAAAATTACCCATTCTACCACCTTTCCTGCCACCAAGGTCAGGATGACAGGCCTGTAGTTCCCCAGGTCCTCCTTAGGACCCTTCTTATAGATGAATGCCACATTGTGTTCCACTTTATTTTGTTGGTGTTTTTTTTTTTGTGTGCTTAGTAAATCTTCTCCACTGCAGAAAAACAAAGATAATTTGCACTGGCCTACCCTGAAGCTTTCTCTTGAAGCAGCATATTCCAGATAGGCAAGTGTATTTGATGTAGTTACAGACAGCATCAGTGGTCTTACCATCTGGGATGTGCAGCACCAGCCAGCCTTGCCTCGCGCAGTAGTGAACCACATGGCACAGGGTCATGGTTTTCCCTGTTCCTCTCTGACCATCTCCAACACAGTCCGTCAAGGAAAGTCTCCAACAAAACACTACCAAGCATTAGTTGACTGTTAATTGATAGCCATTCCCTCAGCTGTGCTGATACCACTGTTTATGGACCTTAAGTCAGACTTGCACACATTTATTTGTGCCACAGACAAGCTTCAGGAACTCCTCAGAGGAGTTTTTGCTGACAACAGGCATGACAGAACCACCCCCTGAAGACTAAACCACGGTACTCAGCAGTAATCAAATGTGTGTGATCTCATCATGTGTGTAATCTCACCTGCTTGTGTTTAACTTGTATTCTACTATCTAGTAAGTGATAAAAGATACAGATCACGTATCTGACAGCTGGGTGGGCAAAGTTGGAATTTTTCAGGTAAGTGAGAAGTTCTAAAGCTGGTTTTCGCACCATCAGGCAGGCTTCATTGAAGGTCTTCACCTGGAAAAAGGAACAGAACATGAATAAGAAGCCACATGCCAGCACACAACAGCTGTTCCTAGCACGACTCCATCTCTGACACTGTCAAGGGCCCTTCCCAGATGGTTACAGCTGAAGGAAAACTCCATTATGCCTTGGTTCATCATGACATTTTTGGTGTTACTCTATACAATCATCTCTAATATATTCGTAAGGGCCATTCTAAGTTCCACATCAAACTTCTATGATAGTTATAACCAGTCTGCACTCCGGTCTCTCAATCTCCCAGACTAGAACAAATTTGTAAAGAGGTGATTTTACCAGAAATACAGCAATTTACACTAAGGTTCTTCTGTAATCTCAGGCTGAAAAAACTGCCAACTACTTTCAAATATAAAACCTAAACAATACTTTTGTATTTCTCAGTATTACCAAGCCTTGGATAAATAGCTGTAATACTTCATCAAGCTTGTTATCAAAAAGCCAAGCATCTAAGATGTTAAATAATGATATCTTTTCACTTCCCATCTTTTCTGTAATATTAAAAATGTTTCTTACAGACCCAAGACTTGAATATTGCAAGCTACCAAGCTGTAGTAGTAGACACACTCTCCCTTCTGTGTTATCTTAAGCCTAGCAACAGGCACATTGAGAAATTAGGAGGTTCCAACTACAGTCTGAATTGGGAAAATGCTGAGTGTAAGAAAGCTAGTGAGTGCGAGACTAAAAGCATAGTGCTTCAATAGTGTCAATGAATCAAAATCTGACCACCTAGAATTGCTAAGTTGGATAAGAAATCTGTTCCTAAAGTCAGTTGGTCTATGTTATGTGTTTACAAAGCCTGATCCAGTCATGGCATGATCAGTCTCACAACAGAAATCGATCAGCAAGATGTCTGTTGCTGATAAGATTATTTCCTGAGCTACCCTATTTCGTACAGAAACGTAATTGTGGAAAAATATTTCTGTAATTCATTACGTATTCAAAAGTTATAGGTGGAAAACATTGGAAGGAATGTTGCCTAAGGTAGAATCCATGTGTCCTTCTGCCACTGTTTTGGTTAGACTGACTTGTATCTTTGAGATGTAGAAAATGCTGCTGAGGACCAGGAATAATTGCACTCTTGCATATTTTTTTTCAGCTGAATAATCAGCACACCTACCACTCTGTCTTATTCCAACAGAAAAGCATGGTAGTTGATGGATCAGTTCTTCCCTAGTACCAGTCCACTCCCTACAAATCTACTTTAAGACAAAAGTACCTGCTGCTGGAAACGGTAGGGCAGTCCATGTGGAAAAACAGCTTTCACCTCCTCAAGAGGAATGCTATAGTGGCGACCCTCGTGGTGTTCTGTGTGGTTGGCCTGGGAAGGTAAAATGCAAACTGTAAGGCTCCAGATAGCCTGATACCTCTTTTCTGCACCCAGACGGCTTGGGAGGGAATGCTCAACCAAAACAAGTAGATGTTTACAGAGAGTCAGAAGAACTTGAATATTAAAGCAAGGCAGAAATAGTATCAGAAAATTACTGGCAGATGCTTAGGAAGAGTCTAAAGTATATCCTACCAGGCAATAAGCAGATTGCTTCAACTTGTATATGAGCCATTGTGTTTCATGGGCACCAGCAGCCCTGTGCTTTATGAATTTATGAAATCTGTTATTAGTCTGCTTCTACTTCTGACCACCGCAATACCTGAACAGTAATGTGATTGCCCTCAGAGTTGTCTGCTAGATTCAAGTGTACTTTAGGTCCGTAACTAGATAATTTCACTAAGTATCTGTTACTTGATTAAGGAGTGTGCATCTCCATTTGACACAGACTAGCAGCAGCTGTGTTTTTGCATGGCAGCGTTATCTATGGACTAGAACAGACGGGCAGTACTCCAGAGATCATTTTTATTCTCATTTTCATCACTGACCCGCTGCATAACTTTAGGCAAATTTGTTCACTCTTCAGCTCCTACACCTGCAAAGTGGGTCAGTATCTTTATCATCATGTTTAGTCACTTTGAGTTTTGCTAATGGAAAGGTATATAAATACTAAGTCTTATTAAAAATTTAGTTTTCGGCTGGCCTTCTTAATCCATTTTTAATGGGTCTTTACTGTGCACAAGTATGATTGCACTTAGAACTATCAGGTTTGCTGATGAAGCAAGCCAGCGGAGCTGATCCGCTGCAACACGCAATCTGCAATACAGCAAGTCTGAGGAATGCTGAGCTGATAAATTAGTAAGCAATGGTGGATGTCGCCAAACATCAGCACGTGAAGCCAGAATGCCAAAGCCAGTTGCCTGGCAACATAAATTGTAGGTACAGGACAGTGGAGACAATTCTTGCCATCTGGACTCTCCTGTGCGATCTATAGAGACACTCCGACCACATGAGCAAGATCATCTGCATGCTGCTGTTTCCATAGAGACCCCAGAGGAATCAGTATTGAAAGACTCCAATTACAGAGGCAGCAGAAAAGCATCTCAAAGGCTTATTCCATTCCTTTATCCCACTTCATTTTGTGCTCAAGATGAAGAGTGTAAGGCTGGAGAGCTATCCTGTGCTGAAGTCATCTGGGGTGTATTTTTTATCCCCCTCCACAGGCAATTGGGGGAGGTTAGTCAGGGAAGGATAACCTTGGAGTTGAAATTAATGGTGTCTGATGACAAGCTAAGCCACATCTGAGGCTCTGCAATATACAGTCTATTTCGTCTACGCAACTATAGAGAAGGAATCAATACTTCTTCCTAGGAGCTTTGAGACAGGACCAGCCCTGCCTTGTTTTAAACTGCACAGCCATTGCCTGTTTTCCTTTGGGCTGGGCATCATGGTCTAGATGCCTGTTACTAGGTTTCTGTGCTGCCTTCTCTGATGTTTACCAGAACCCAGTCCCAGCAAGCACTCCTGGCTCCGTCGCATCCACACACTGTTGGGATGTACACACCTGCTGTTTGACAATAACAATCCTGGCAGTTACTCACCGGGTCAGTCTCGTTGGTATAGAAAACTGCTCTTGGTCGTTCTGCTGGGATTTGGACATCCTGGCTGAGGACAGAACTTAAGCAATCTTTGGCTGCTGTATGGAGAGCATATCCATGGTCCAACTACGGAAAGAAAAACGCAATCAGACAACCAACTTCTCAGCAGTCGAAGACTGGTAGCAGTGAAAACCAGACAGGAATTTGTTTTGAGCACCCACTGCATGCACATTGTGATAGGCTCTAGGTACCACGCAACACAAAGCAAAAGTCTCTGCAATCAGAAGAGGAACTCACGATTAGAGTGTAAACTCATCATGAAAAGAACAAGCACTTTAAAACCGTGTTTCATATTTAGATGCCTGCTTCTAAACTGTATCTGTTCACTTAGGTCATCTAAAGGGACAAATCCTGCACCAAAATGAGTTATCCCCTTTGAGGTTGCTTAAGAGCACACGTACAGCCATTAGGGCCTTATTGCTGGGAAGTTCCCGTAATGTTTCTGCCTACACTGATGAACAGTAGCTACTACCTTGAAAATTCAAGCTGCCTGGTAATCCATAATCACCTCAATTATTGAGGGATTAGCACAGCACTGCCCACTATTTGATATTTATAATTACATTCCCTGCACTGATTTTCCTAACTGTGTCCCTGCATACAGACTCTTTCATTATAATAGATGTGGCTGAGAAACTGAAACAGCCAGCTAAGCTGATTAATTCTTTTCTCCATAGACAGGCTCCTGAAGCATGCCCATAAAGCCTAGCCAGAACAGGTAAGAAAGTGAGCAGTGAAAGGACAAGCATTTTATTATGTTATAGTGCAAGAAAATATGAAAAAAATAGATTCATCAATGATTAAAAAATGCTTATATTCCAGCGGCTGAGACCAAAGCGACCAAAACTGAAATTACCCTCCATATTACTGACTGGAACAGTTGCAGGCCCCAAGTATAAACAGAGCAAGTATTTTCCTATTTTGTCTGTGTGCATAGATGAGAGGAGTCGTAAACTCAAGCTTAGAGACAGGAACAGCTGTTTCAGTTCCACGCAGCATGATGCAATTCTGCTGTCATCCAAGTTTTCCTCAGGGGGTCATCTGAGAGCCACAAGGGCTCAGAAGAAAGTGTGATGTCGGATTACCCCACATCCCCCATTAAATACACAATGGACTCTTCATTCAGCATTTCAGCACATTATTAAAAAAAAAAATAGGGGGGGAAAGGAAGGAGTTAACAGTCTTGTACTCAATGCTGTGTACCTCTATAATGAACAGCGTCGGTGTAAATATGGAAGAACAATAAATATTGATTTTTATCATCACATTTTAATACCATCTTCTCTTGTTCCCACGGTGTTCTTTTCCTCCTTAAATTCAAATGATCAATTAGGATACCTTATTTGACTATTTTAAGTGACTTAATTTACAGCCTGGAGCAAGACACTAAGATGCTAATTTAATACATGAATAAGTACAACGTGCAACTATTGTCACCTATTCACCCAGAACATTTCACCCCTAGGTCATTCTTAGTCTAGAAGTTCAGGCTCTCTCATTTTCTTTGAGCATTTTATGCTCTCGCCTCCTCAAATCACAAGTGGATATCTCCAGGCCGTGTGTTCTGCTCATTTAAGAGAAAAGATAAGGTTACTGCACTCTGGGCATCTTCTACCTGCAGTACCACACAAAGCCTTGTCCCTCACCTGTGTTACACAGAATGAAAATTAAACTAGCATTAACTTCATGCTCTATGTTCAGTTTTTATATGCATCTAGATATAGCTCAAGAATTCAGTTGAACGATGCTTAATCCAACCAGTATTACCAAGAACACTTTTGAAAAATGCAACCTCACAAGATCAGAAGTTGGATTCTCTGTGGTACAAAAGCCCATTATTAGGAAGTCCTACGAAAGGAGTAGGAGGCAGCACGGTAAGACAGCACGCAAGCATGAGATGGACTTTGTAATGAAATCCAGTTCTCTGTTCTCACAGCCAGATATGCAGAATTTCTATTTTTTATCAGCAGAACAGACCCCATCTTTACATTACAAAGTCCTGGAAAGATACTGTGTTAGAATATCACTGGTCTGCCCCTTAGCATGACATCTTCCTCATAATCACTACGTAGCCTTCCAGAGGTTTGGAACTTTTCCAATGTGGACTTGAGATCATGCTGGGCTGTAGAAGCAGCTTCTAAGTACATGCAGACATGAAATCCTTCCTAAGTCTTCGAAGTGCTACCAAACCAAGGTAAGGTCCTAGAGTAAAAGAATTCCACTCTACTAACAGTTACCCTGTATTTGAGAGATACAAATTTGCATTTTGTGAATTACTGTGTTTACAAAATTCATGCATAGAATCACAGAATTATCAAAGTCGGAAGAGACCTGCAAGATCACCGAGTCCATCCTTTGACCTAACACTAACAAGTCTGCCACTAAACTATATCACTAAGCTCTACATCTAAACATCTTTTAAAGACCTCCAGGGATGGTGACTCCACCACTTCCCTGGGCAGCCCGTTCCAATGCCTAACAACCCTTTCAGTAAAGAAGTTCTTCCTAACATCCAACCTAAAAGTCCCCTGGCACAACTTTAGCCCGTTCCCCCTCGTCCTGTCACCGGGCATGTGGGAGAATAGACCAACCCCCACCTCACTACAGCCTCCTTTAATGTACCTATAGAGAGCGATAAGGTCGCCCCTGAGCCTCCTCTTCTCCAGGCTGAACAACCCCAGCTCCCTCAGCTGCTCCTCATGAGACTTGATATCCAAACCCCTCACTAGCATCGTTGCCCTACAGTTCCCCGGGTCTACCCTCTGGCCCTTCTTGTAGATGCGCATCACGTTTGCTAGCCGCCAGTCCACTGGGACCTCCCCCGATAGCCAGGACTGTTGATAAATGATGGAAAGCGGCTTGGCCAGCTCCTCTGCCAGTTCTCTCAGCATCCTCGGGTGGATCCCATCTGGCCCCATCAAGTTGTGTACATCCAAGTGCCGTAGCAGGTCACCAACCATTTCCTCATGGATAGTGAGGGCCACATTCTGCCCCCCATCCCCTCCCACCAGCTCGGGGTACCGGGTATCCAGAGAACAACTGGATTTGCCACTAAAGACTGAGGCTGAGAAGGCATTAAGCGCCTCAGCCTTTTCCTCATCTTCTGTAACTAAGTTTCCCCTCGCATCCAGTAAAGGATGGAGATTCTCCTTAGTCCTCCATTTTGCGCTGATGTATTTGTAAAAACATTTTCTGTTGTCTTTAACGGCAGTAGCCAGATTGAGCTCCAGATGAGCTTTGGCCTTTCTAGTTTTGTCCCTGCACAGCCTCGCAACATCCTTATAGTCCTCCTGAGTGGCCCGCCCTCTTTTCCAAAGATTATAAACCCTCTTTTTTCTCCGAAGCTCAAGCCACAATTCTCTGTTCAGCCAGGCCGGTCTTCTTCCATGCCAGCTCGTCTTTGGGCACATGGGGACAGACCGCTCCTGTGCCATTAAGATTTCCTTCTTGAAGAGTGCCCAGCCTTCCTGGACTCCTCTGCCCTTCAGAACCGCCTCCCAAGGGACTCTGCCAACCAGTGTCCTGAACAGCTCAAAGTCAGCCCTCTGGAAGTCCAATACAGCGGTTTTACTGGTCCCCTTCCTGGCTTCACCAAGAACAGAGAACTCTACCATTTCACGGTCGCTCTGCCCAAGACAGCTTCCAACCACCACATCTCCCACCAGTCTCTCCAGAAACCTCCTAGACTGCTTCCTCTGAGCTGTATTGCATGTCCAGGATATGTCTGGGAAGTTGAAGTCCCCCACAAGGTCAAGAGCTGATGATTTTGCAACGTCTGCCAGCTGCTTGTAGAACTCCTCATCCATCTCCTCATCCTGGTTTGGTGGTCTATAACAGACCCCCACCAGGATGCTTGCCTTGTTGGCCTTAGGCATAGGCACATCTGGATAAAACAAAGCTACAGAAGAGTACCTCTGAATGACCTAAAATATCACTTTTAATGCATTATATATTCTGACTTTCTAGAGTAGCAAGCAAGATGTCACTCGGTCCCTTCTCCTGAACAGAAGACAGTGCTTAACACCGATCCCCTCACTTTACACAGAATGACACAGACACATGCATACACCTTTCTGGTTCGCTGTAGGTCTGCATAGTAAATCTTAGCGTGCATGCAAAGCTCTCACATTGTTGTGTCATCTTTTAACACAGCTTATCCAAACAACATAGAGTGGACTTTATAGTAAGTTTCCATCTGCGAAAGGATAGTAGTTTAACTCAGATCCCTGAAATGGCAGCAAACTATCACGTGGTACACGGAGATTAATCATAAAGTCATGTGCCATAAGGTGGAGCTGTTCCTACATGATGCTACATATAAGTCTCTAGAAGACTGCTGATTTCATACAGGCTGCCATGATAAACCCCACACTGTAACAGCCAGGATCTTGTCTCCAGAAGCAAGGACTTCAACAGTCTTCCTCTTCAATGGGTGCATAATCACTATGTACTAATGAAAAAAAAACATTTCAAAGACAACAGAAAACTAAACAATTGAAATTCTTAGCTTTAGGAAGTCACTTCAGATATGCAACATTAATTCATTATGCTGCGTATAATATAAGGAAGCTTTACTAATAACATAGTGCTGCTGCAGTGTTGTGACAGAGCTAATATTCCTACACCCACCTGAAGCACTAAGCCATCTTTGGGAAGCTTATCTTCCCACCAGCAACACAGCCTTTGTGAAAGATTGGTTCTGCATCAAGAAAGGTCTTCTTCCTTTGTATTTTCCAGCAGTGCAGAGCAAGTAGGTACTCTGTTTTCTGGGATACGCTTGTATCAAAGATACAGACTCTTCAGCATTCTGGACATTTCAGGATGCTAGACTCAGTCATTTAACAAGCATCTCACTGGAGCCAACTGCCCAGACTCACTCACACACTTGCTGTCCCACATGTTTACAGGAATGGAGAGAAATGTAGGTATGACACACTCAGTGGTCTCTCTCCGTAACGGGAGCTTGCACAATCAGTTTATAAGAGACATCACTTTTTATAGTTGTAGACTGCTGTTCTAGGTCACAGGACAGCTGAAGTCCTGGAAGCAGCACCATGCTGCCACAAGACTTACCTTCAGAGGATGGAAGACAAACCCCTTCAGACTCCTCAGCATTTTTCCTGCAGAGACAGAAGTGAATTTTCCATTGTTTTGATTAATGTATCTTAGCCTGGGGCAGAATCACTCCTGCCCACAGAGGTTAAAGTCCAAGCACACAAATAATTCACACAAGCTCTCAGAATGTTCTACAGCAATACAGCTGACTATTAGTCAGCATAACGTGCCTAACTGAAAAAATATTCTGTTAGTTATGTTGCCGTTTTGGAAAAGCATTTGGGGAGAAAAACAAGCAAGTTATTTGATAAGTAAAGATCTTTCATTTTTCTCATGAGGAAGACAGATCCTTTTCCTGAGGATGGGCATTTATTTCAACTGCAGCTGTTAGAAATGTAACAGCAAGGGCTACACAGCAAATATTTCGAAGAAACTGGAATAAGGCAGAGATTGAAAATGCTCCTATGCTTTCAGCTTCAGCATAACCACATATGAGTATCTACTGCTCAGACATCTTTGGTTACAACAAGAGGGAAAAAAAAAGCAACTGTGACGCAATGGAGGCACAAAAGTAAGTAAATCAGTTAAGTCAACTCCGTTTGCATTCAAGGTCTTCTCCATCCACTTTCTTAGAAGAGAATGACAATACCCAAACGAGATGCTGTAAGAGTTCTTGGTTGTGGTAAGACACACGGTACAGTCAGAGCAAGATAATTACTCCGTAATTCCTCAGGAGGAAGAGCTGTCTTTGTGGGATCCGTGGTTACCTGCAATGCTGATGCTACGCACATCCAAGCGGGTTGGACTGCACAGAACAATGTTTAAAGCTGTGAGCACATGGGATGAGAAAATACCCTCCCACCGAAGGACAGGAGTTTTGTCAGGACGCTTTGCACTCTTTCACCTATGGCACAACGCATCTTTGGACAACAAGCTCCAGATTTTCTGCTTCGGGAACGCGGGAAGCCACCAGCCCACAGAGACTTCGGGTCACTTTACCTTGCTGCGCTTGCGGCGGGCAGGGGAGGAGAAATCCCGTCAGGGGAACGGCTCCCGGCTGTTTGCAGCCCCGGCTGTGCCAGTGACGAAGCGCAGGGTGAAGGCGCGCTGCCTCACACACACCTCGTAAAACCCAAGGGCCGCAAGGTGCGCTCGCTGCGGCTCCTTTGGGGCATCCGAGCCACCTGACAGAGCCCCGGAGCCACTGCGCGCGTTGTGAGGGCTCCTCTGGAGAGCTCGCCTCGCCCTCAGAGGGCAGCTTTGGGGAAAGAGGAGATGAAAACTGCCCCCCCCCGCACTCACCTCAGGCGCCAGGCTCCACGGCCGGACCAGGCCGCGGCCCACGCGCGCCCGCTACGGCTCCCCGCGAGGCCCAAACGCGGCGCGGGGCGGGCTCGGCCCGGCCCGGCCCCACCCCCCCCCCAAGCCGGGCGGGGAGCCGGGGGCGGGGCCTCCGCCGGGGTGTGGCCGCGGGGGCGGGGCCGGGCGCGGGGAGGGGCGGGGCCGGTCGCTCTCTCGCGGAGGAGCAGGAGCCGCCGCCATTTTGGTGTCGCTGCCTCGGCTCGGAGCAGGGCCGGAGCGGCGGCCGCTGGGTCCGGGTCCCGCCCTGGCCCCGTCCGCGCTGGGCGGCCGGGAGGATGCGGCGCGGAGGAGCCCGGCCTCGGCCTCGGCCGCGTTGTCGCTGACACGGTGAGGAGCGGGCGGCGAGCGGGGAGCGGGGAGCGGGACCGCCTCAGGCCCGGAGCCCGGGGGGAGGGGAGCCCGGCCGGGAGCCGCCGCGGGGCCGCCCCGCCGAGCACCGGCGCCCGGGCCGCGCCGCCCCGCCCCGCCGAGGCCCTGCCGGAGGGCTCGGGGCGGCCCCGGCGGCGCGGCCTGCCCGGGGGGGTTGGATCCCCGGCGGCCGGGCCCGCGGCCGGGCCGGGAGGCGGCGGGAGGGGAGGCTCCCCGGTGACAGCAGCGGGGCCCGCGGGGCGAACGGAGCCCCGGGGGGGGGGGGGCCGGGGGAGGCCGCCCGCCGTGCCCCCGGTAGGGCCGGGCCGGGCGGGGGGCGCGGTGCCGCCTGACAGCTGGGCCCGGGGGGCGGCCGCCGGCTCGCGGGGAGCCTCCTCGGTCCCGGGCCCCGCTGGGCGCTCCGTGAGGCGGCTGTGGAGGAGCGGGCGGCTCGCGGGCTGCTGCGGGGGGGGCTGCGCTGCCTGCGGGCCTCCCCCCGCCCCGAGTCGTGGTGAGAAAATTTCACTTCCGTTGCGGTTTTAATCCCGTTCGGTTTCAGGGGCGGTAATCTGGGATTTGTTGGGTCCTCAGTTTGACGCGTTTGTCAGAGCAGAAGCCAGCGCGTGTTGCTGTCCTTTTCTTTGTATTAGATAATCCCCGCACTTTGTAGCTTCTGCTTTTCCCCCTTGGTTTTGTGGTTCCTTCACCCCGTTAATTACTTAGCAGAGAACCAGAAACAAGTTGGAATGTGGGTTCCGTGCGATGGCCTCAGGACACAGATTCGCGCTCTTGGCAGTTGTGTGTTATCAGGAGCAAGTCAGAGAAACCAGGCAGTGGGATCTTGCCCTGGCTTTCCAGTCTTGTCAGTAGAGTTTGGGGCTGCTGACCCTGCTCTGTGTGCGGTTAAATGAATTTTCTTTGACTTTACGGCCATACATTTACATGTACTTAGTTTTCATTCTCCAGAACAGCGTGCCCTTTTGCATCTTGTGTTATTTGTTTGGGTTGTCTTCCTTGTGCTACTGGAGATTGCACCTGCAAAAGCAATGCTTTCTGTGAATGTGGGAGCGTGTAAGATTTTGGGGGTTAATCCTGAAAGCTTTGTGTTTCATATGGACATCCATGAGGACCTGGAGACCATCCCTGGTGTTTCCGGCTCTGTGTGAATGGAGTTGTTCTAGCAGCTGGTTGAACATATGGGTAGAGATGGGCTCTAAAATCATCATCTGTTTGCCTACTTGAGTTCTTAAGAAGCATTCTTACTTGAAAATGAAAGCTTTGGTAGCTTTTGCTAAACTCTATAAAAAGTAAAGGCAGACTGGCAGGGAGGGCTCTCGTGCATCTTGCTTTCAAAACTAAAATTATCCCAACTTTTTGGACTCCAGTTACATTTGATTGCTACACGCAATCAACAGTCATCTGAAAAACAGTTAATGTTTAAGTGCTAATGAACAGCAAAACAATTTAAGTCATAGTTTACAAAAAGAAGAAACTTGTTTTAAGTTGTTTTCAGAAGTTTAAACTCTCCCTGAGGATACCAAGAGCAGTTTCAACACTTGGTGCAAGATACAGCCTTATTGATAGAAGCTATAACGCTGATGTCAGAGAAGAATGGAGATAGCATGTGCAATTAAATGGTGGTTATTCTGAAATAGGTGTTGTTGTCGTATGGATTGTTGACTTGTTAAATTACTGCGCTGCCAGTGGCAAGAAGTGGGCTTCTGCCATTGTGGACACATCTCTTCCACCCCAGTGAGATCCTGTGTTCATTTCAC
Source organism: Aythya marila (assembly GCF_965140915.1). NCBI lineage: Eukaryota > Metazoa > Chordata > Aves > Anseriformes > Anatidae > Aythya > Aythya marila. The sequence continues at coordinate 209,483 of NC_139070.1, forward strand.
GGCTTAAAAAAAAATAATAAATCCAATACGCAGATCTACTGTGGCTGTTCTGTGAAAACAAAATCTTTATTTGTTCCTAATTTTCTGTATCACAGCCTTACCTGTTCGGCATCTTGGCTCACGTGGTTTGTGTGAGCGTCCTAGCACTGGCTTTTTGGCATAACCAAAGGCAGCATGTCTTGGGTTTAAGGCAAAATACTGGCTTACTACGTCCTTTACGTAATTTTTTACTATGTGGGTATAAATGACAAGTTGGAGTTCAGAAAAAGACATTGAAAGGCATTAGACCCAGGGATGTACCTGTTGGGAAGCTCCTGAATCACAAATTTAGGGGCTGGGAGAATACTGTAGGAGGATTATCACAACATACGTTGTTCGTTTGGTTGGTTTTCATGCTTTTTCGAGGCAGTGTTGGCCAGTGTTGGGACAAACAGTACGAGGTGAAATGTGTGTAGTGTTCAGCAATTACAAATTAATTTGCATATCAGTAATAAAACAACAAAATTATCAGGCAGGTCAAAATTTAATTTTATGTTGCCAAACTCTTCGGTTAAGAAATCAGAAGAAATCCTGTATCTCCTTACAGAGCTGTTCTCCCACTAGTACATCCTTCTGAAGTGCCCTCATGTCTGCACTGTTTCTCCCTACAAACTGCAGGTCCCGCCACCTTTGGCCGTTCCCGCACGAGGTCCCGACTGTCTTTGCCACTGACACTTTTGCAGAATATTCATTCCTGACAGGACAGGGGTTCTGTTATTTTATGTCCGTCAAAAACACATCCAGCAGATTATAATTGTAAAATATTTGTCACTTCATATTAAAAACAAGCAAACAAAAAAGTAATTTTATTTTTGGCAAGTTTCTCCATTTCTGAACTTTTGTAAAATACTCACAGAAGTAATCCCAGGTCCTTGAAGTTCTGTTTCAGTGACCTCCAATGATCTGTGTTGCTTCTTGGGGTACATGATGTGGAGGAATATAGTTTTTTGTGGGTTTTATGGCATTTTGCTCTCTTCTTGTGAAGGAACTTCTGAGCGTAGCAGCTTTCTTCAGTAGCAGAAAAGAGAATTCATGGAAGGCTTACGAGAAGGACTTGTGGGAGTCCATACAGCTATTAGAAATATTCTGGGATTTCAAATTTTTGATTCCGGCAGCTGAATTTTTTACATGTCCACTGGAACTGAGGCAATGGAAAGAGCCAAAAGAAAACATCTTTCAAATATAAAATCGCAATACATTTACATCAACATAAGAGTAACAGAAATGAAGATGGCAGAGGAAAAAAAAATCTCATTTATTATAACTTGGGGGGGGGAGCATATCTAGGAGCTGACGGTAGAAGTCAACTCTTGGCATTTTTTCTGGAAGAGCAGGGAGTCTGAAAAACTGAAATCCTAATGGCTAACAGGCATGAAGGGCTTTGGATGTGTCAACGTGGGAATAAGAATGAATAATAGGAATTAAAACTGTATATGAAATTAGAAAGGCCATTAATGCACACCGTTTAGTTGTAGGGACGCGTGTCAAAAGGGACGTTAAAGTGCCTCCTAATGAATCTTTTTTGGTGAGCAGCGATTTCAGGACTGATTTGAGATCTACAGAACCTACTGGGTGAGGGCCTGGAAGTTCATTTAGGGAGCTGGGTAGGCATTTAGGGAAGTTTGTTTAGGGAGATGGATAGGCTGAGTCTTGATTATTGTCTGGGCCATGGAGAGGTTTGATCCTGGAGAGTTCGTAAGCTAGCAAACCTGGCATTAGCCTCTGATCCTATGGAAGGAAGTTGTTGGCAAATGCGGATTAGGTCTTGGAGTAGAGTGGGACGAGGCAGTTGGTTTCATCATGCTGAGGCTTTACATCAGAAACATGGGTATTGCTGTGGAGAGACCTGCAGAACATGAGCAGTGGGAAGGGAATTGTTGAGCCGAGCTCTCGGCCTGGTGCAGAATGCCGTGCTGCGTGGTGCTGCTGGTACTTCCTAGTCCTAGAAGTTAAGCAGCGTGGTTAAATGACAGCACGCAAGTTTAACAAATACTTGACTGTGGGCATGGGCAGTCAGGCTCCACTGCTTTAATTCCACGTGAATCTTCTTGGGCACACTGCATGGGATATGCTGCTCTTCTTGGAAAGCTCCTGGTAGTGCAGGATGTGCAGAGATGTCTTCCAGGGGTCGGCATCATCGAAGCAGGTACTTTGGAAGTCAATAGTCCGTTTTTCTGACCTGAAGAAGCCTTTAGCATAATAAAAGCCAGTCTTTGCACATAAATGGAACAAATGTGGAAAGGGAAGACACAGATAAGTACGTTATATCACACTTTTGTCTCAAAAGTACTGATTTGTCAGAGTTTTTGGGGTAAATTCATTGCAAGCTTTTATAGCCGCCTCGGAACTGGCACAGAACAGCAGAGTGGTTGAGGTTGGAAGGGGCCTCCAGAGCCAGTCCTTGGTGAACCTCCGAGGTTCCTCTCTGCCTTGGCTCCAACTGTGGCTGTCGGGTACAAGTCAACCAGCCCAGACATGAAGAGTACTGCAGGAACTGTTGTTTCTTAGGAAAAGGGGAAAAAACAACAAAAAAAGAACATGTGCAGTGGTTATCAAACACTAGCCAAACAGAAAGCACTAAGGCAGGGGGACAACTCAAGACCCAAGGTCCAGCCGTGCACACCTTGAAGACAATGACAGGAAGCTTGTACTTGACGTAGGGAAGAAAAAACATTATTGGGATTCGACGAGATGAGATCTGCTCATCGTGGTTATGAAAATGATCAAATTGGCAGACACGTTTGCTATGAATTAGCGTAGGGTAATTGGAGAGTCTGAGAGAAGAAGATTACAGTGATCAAGGCAACACGATGATTAGGTCCGGGATTAGCATTTTTGTTGTCTGTTTAGAGAGGAATTAATGGATAAATAAAATGGCCTACCACATGTTTATGAGAGTCATCAATTTTGTGACTCTGTTTCTTGGGTAGTTGCTGATCTGGCATTGCCACGCTCGGAGGTTTTAGCCCCGCTCTCCCTTCAGCCTTTGATTGTGAACGTGGTCTCGCGGTTTGCAGCACTGGTGTCATCCTCCTTCTCCTCACAGCCTCGCTATTAAGTAAATACGGAGCCAAATGCAGCAGTGCTGTGTGGTGGTGTTTCGGTTTAATTTGGTTTCAGATTCTAAGCTAATTAATTAATGATAATTGTAAGAAAATGACTGAAGGTTTGTGGCTGTTGTGGACGATAGTTACCGGACTAGAGAAGGAAACGTTTGTGTGAACATCGACGTGAGACTTGCATTGGCTGGTGGATTCCCTCCTTTTCTTTAATATGAATAATAAAAATTTGTGTCCTGGCTTAGAATTACCGTACTGTTGGCCAGTTTTCCTTTGTTCATCAGCATGTAGGAGAAAATCCTCTTTCCCTTGATCTGAGGTAGCCTAATGGCCTGAACGTTGGGCCTTGGCCTGGGAGCTGTCCCCAGCTTGCTTCCTAGTGCTGCTCTGTTGATTTTTTATTTTTATTTCTGGTTGTAAAATGGGGATTTTATCTAATTACCTCTGGTGTTCTGAGCAACGATACCATTTTTGTTTTTTGGGGGAGGATGTCCTTAGTTGAAAAGTCATAACTGTAAAAAGAAATCCCTTTTAATAACACGGAAATAAGTCATTTTTCTCTGAGAGTGTAGCTGGTGAGGCCCAGCTTCGTGGCGATTTCCATTTTGTGTTCTGCCCCCTGTAATTCTGGTGTCTGACTTCCAGCCTATGCCCGCTGCAGCCACCATTGTCCTCCTCAGGACCACCTTTCACACCCCTTTTCCTGTCCCCTCTATACTTCAGTGCTCAGTGAGCCACCTCCCAGTGCCAGGAGGCCCGTGGGCCATATGTAGGGTGGCTCTGGACCCGTTGGTTTGCGTGCCGGTGGGCTGAGCCCCCAGGAGGCCGTGTGTCCGAGGGGTCTGCCGAGCTCGCTGCAACCGTTGAAACTCATTTTGGAGCTCATTGAAACCACGGCAATCTTCTCATGGCATTGTTACAGTTCAGCCTTAATCATGTAGAAAAGAGGAACAGATCGTTCTGCTCGTTTCATCGTTTCCCTGCCCATGGCTGGGGGGTTAGAAGCAGATGATCTTGAAGGTCCCTTCTAACCCAAACCATCCCACGATTCCACGGTCGTGCTGGTTTACCTTAATCCTATAGAATATAAGAACAGAAGATCATGCTGCTTTAATTCCTGTAATGCTCTTTTCAGTACGTTGATGGTTTTTTCAGGCCTGCTCCTTATATATTTGCATCTTCAAAAACGATTAAGGTATTTAAAGGCGATCTTCTTGCAACGCCCCAAAGGTAAAGAAGGCCGCCTGCTGGCTTGGTTCTCTTTCAGCCCCTGGAGTCTCCGAAGGGAGAGCCTTTCCCTGGGGGGGTTGGTCTGGGACACCGCGTGTTATATCCACGGGCTGGGTGAGCAGGTGGACGGCGTATTGCCAGAGCAGCAGCAAGACGACGACGCGCTCGCTCGGCATGCCGTGAGGCTGCATGCGTCCTTGTGCCATCGTCGCGTTGCACCAGGGGCTGCTCTCCTCCTGCCCTCATGCTCATCCAAGCCCGGGTGGCACTCGTGTCCCTTTTCTTACATCGTTCTCTAAATGTCAGGCTGTGGTGCCACGCGTGCTTTTAGTTTGGCCCATGCACACAGACCTGCGATTTGTCCCAGCCGGTAGTCATCGGTGCGCCTCCTTTGTGCCCTTTGCAGATGCTTTCTACGATGCTTTTTGTTTTCGTGGATAAAAGTGTGACGGGGTGCACGGATTTGGTTTGTTCTTTGGCAGTGGGGGAAATAGCAGCTTCTGGCTCTGTGGTGGTCTGTGTGCAAGCACAGGAGGTGGTGCTGGCACTCTGCTCGAGCAGTCTGCCAGCCAGGGACCAGGAAGCCTTGCAGTAGCAAGGTGATTAAAGTAAACTTGGCTTTAGTTCTTAGAGAATTGGAGATGAAAAAGTTCCATCAGATGTGTTATTTGTCGTAATTTATCTTATGACAAACAGGTTTATTATACATACATAACAGTGTACCAATGATAGGTAGAAGGATGGACTTCCCTGTTTTGGTACACCTGGAAGCACAAATTCGTGTGACATAATTTTTTTCCTGTTTTCCCCTTTCCCCATCCTTCTCGGATTGTGAAAAGTCCTTAACTAATACGCAGATGTTGCAGTGTCTTTGAGAATCAGCGTGTACTTGGGTTAAGCCTAACTTTCCTGGTGGCTCAGATGGTTAAACCCCCAGTGTTTCTTATTTTTGCATGCTTTATCATAGGTTTCATTGGCTGCATCTGCATCATTCCTTAGCTGCGACTAGTTCATTTCATTGGGGCAGGGTGACAATGCTAGAAGTAGCAGGGTACAGATTTAAAAAAAAAAAAAAAAAAAAAAGTTATTTCGTGATCAATATTAAAAGTCCTAAAGCCTTGATCATAATTAAAAATGCCTCGTGGGTGAATTGGAAAGTATATGATAATAGTCATCTATTTTTGTTTTTCAACTATAACTTAAAATTGGTTTTACAGATAAATTTTATTTTGTAGTAGGTTACAGGAAGGATTGGTGTTTTTGAAACTTTAGCTGTTTTTCTGGAACTTTCGGAAATCCAATTGCTTTCTAATCATTTTGAATATTTATTTCACTTCTGCTGTAAAATTGAAGTTTAATTCTGCCTTTATTTTCTTTTTGCAGAGTGAAAGATGCTGACTGCCAGTAGTAGAACAGATCTTCTGCGGAACATATTTCTGTAAATCTTCCCTAAAACTACCCGAAGGCATATATTCCGCCTGTGATGGACCCTCGGAATACTGCTATGTTAGGCTTGGGCTCTGATTCTGAAGGGTTTTCTGGGAAAAGCCCCTCTGTGGTAAACATTGGCACACTGGTAGGAAAAGGAGAAGTAGAGCTAGAAAGCTGTACCAAGGAAGAAGAAGACGGTGAGAAGAAGAATCGGGAGGGGAGCAGTGCTGACAATGGGAAGAACGAGGGTCTAACTGATGCACAGCAACAGTTTTCAGTGAAAGAAACAAACTTTTCAGAGGGAAACTTGAAACTGAAGATTGGTCTTCAAGCAAAGAGAACGAAAAAGCCTCCTAAGAACCTTGAGAATTATGTGTGCCGGCCTGCTATAAAAACCAGCATCAAGCAACCAAGAAGGGCACCAAAGAGTGGGAAGATGACAGATGAGAAGAATGAGCATTGTCCTTCAAAACAAGTGAGTAGTGTTTTTATTTATCAAGTGTTTAGCAAGTTAGAGTAAATTTAAACTCTGTTTAAAAGTTTTTAGCAACTCTGCATGATCATGTTCTACTGACTGCTTTGGATGTGACCTCTGATAATGAAGTTAGAAATGGTTTGATTTAGTCCTGATTGAGAGATTTTGCTCTTTCACAGCTTTTCAAGTTTTTTTAAGTAGTAATGAAAAATGATGTTGACTTGAGGTGAACCTGAAAAGCAACAGTGTAATTTTAAGCCTCTTGTGTTGGAGATTTTTATTTTTTCCTCTGTTTAAGTCAGACTGTGTATTTGCTGTATTTGTCTCTATAGTATTTGAATAGACTATTTGAAACTTTTCCAAATCTGAAGTGAGAGCCCTGCTTCGGGGATGTCTTGTTTTCATCATCATCATGACACAACAAGTAACAGCAGCTATAAGAGAAAGGGGGAGCAGGAGAAATGACAAGAACTACAAATGTAGTTGCATAGATGCTAAATAAAAAGGTTCCCTAAACCAAAGATCGTTTCATTGCTCCAGCCTGCATCCTGTTCGTCACGCTGCCTGTGTGAATTCTGTCCTGGCACATCTTGTAAGGCACAGCCTACCCAAAGAAGGAAAATTCCTTTATTTTGTACTGAGATGATGTCTCTCTGACATACCCAAGCTTTTTTCTTTTGCCTGTCATGCCCATAGTTAAGTTTTCCTTCAGGAAGAGCATCTTCAAGGACAAATAATAATCGATGCTCTTACAGTCCAAGTGTGCTGTATGTTACAAGTGATGACTCAAATGACTTTTTCCAGGTTCTACTGTACAACTTCCTTTCCTTTCCTACATTACCAACAGAAAGGATTTTTTAGCCAGCCTACATGATACGGGAAATTGTCCAGCAGAAGCGGTACGCTATGTAATGTAATACTTTGGCTATGACAGTCTGGAATACCCGGTCACTGATCTCTCTTTACATCCGAATCGAGGTACTTCTTGTACTTAGAACTCTCTTTTTAGGAAAGCCCTAAACCGCTAAGGATGGAAACTTCTCCACTCCATTAATTGATCATGCCCTGGGATTTTTTTTACCAGAGAGAATAGTTAATGTTGGAACTCAGATGGTGACAACACGGATTCTTCTTCCTTGACATCTTTGTATACTGGATTTTTCTCAAAAAGATCCGTCATATTTCAAATGGAAATTAGAAATTTGGCGGGTAAAATCAATTACGTGGAGTTCCTAGTCCTTTTCAGATGGATGTCACAGTAGATGATCAATGGTCCTTTCTGCCCTTTTATAAATTTCAAAACTATATTTCATGCTTTCAGTAGTACCCTTTTTTATACGATTTTATGTTATCAGTATGTTGTATCATAGATCTGGTGTCAATTTTTCATTCCAGCAGTTCTAAGTGGAGTTACTCCTGCTACTTGTCTGGTTAATAACCTAAGTGTGTAGCATAGAGAAATGCAGGTCTGTCTCTATGATTCAAATGCTCCGTGCTTAAAATAGTTCCAAATCCCTGACTAATGATAATTCACTTCAGATACCCTACTCTCCCTGTAGAATCGTACCAAAGTGTTTTATTAATTCTTTAACTCCGTGTGTCCCCTGATAGAAACGATGGTTTACAGCATCCTACTCATTTCTAGCAAGTGATGAAAATTGTCTTTCTAGAAACAAATGGCAGACGTGGTTTAAAACTATTGCATGTTTTGAATATGATACCCAAGGGATTTCTTTTATCTTACTGCAGTGAAATAAAGCAAGCTTCAGCACTGAAAATTACGCTTTGGAAAATTAAATTGATCCCTTAATCTTTCCTTTCTGTGGAGAGGATGTAGGGGGAAGCAATTACGTGGCCAGCTCAGGGCAAGGTGTGACGAGCTGTTGAGCTGTGAAGCCAGGCTGTCCGTACTTACAGGAGGAATTCAGAACTTGAATGACAATTTAGCACTTGCAGTGTACTCAGTTAACCACTAAGACACAAGCAGTGCTACTCCTTGCCTGGGAATATCAGTGTAAAACATCAAAGTAGTAGGAAAATACTTTGCGCTTCCGTCTCTTTACCTTTACGCTTCTTTCTCAAGCTTGCTGCTGAAAGGACTCCTACATCTTGAGCAGCATCTTCAGCTGCTAACAGAGGGTTTCCCTCACTTGCAAAGAGTGGGTTAGCTAGAAGTGGGTAAGCTTGTTTAGTTTGTCTTCCAGAAGTGTGTAAAGACAGAGCTAACAGCCTGCTGAAAAGAACTGGGCAGAAAAGAAATGGCAAAGATTCCTAGGTGCTAAGAGGAACGGGGTTAGAAGTTACTGTCATAGTGAAGCAGTGCTGAATTTGGCTTTTCGCACCACGTATAAAACTTGGACCTCTTTGATTCAAAAAAAAAAAAAAAAAAAAAAAAAAAGTCCTGTGACCAACAGGCGTTGCTGTATGGCTAGTGCACTTCTCCTAAGCCTGAAAATGGGAGCCCCAGACATAAATACAATCTTCCACTGGTTTTAACACGAGAGGTGTCTGAACAGCTCACCTGCGGATACGGGGTGGGTACAGACAGCAGCACAGCCAGGTTGCATTACTGAAGTTTTTGAAAAAAGGAAGGCAAGAAGTGATAGTAACAGCTGAAATCCTAAAATACTCATGGTAAAGGAGTGGAGCAAGATGCAACATGCCCTTTTGCTCCATCTTCTTACTCCTTTGTAAAACTGCTGAGTGCAGCGTTCTGTAGTGCCAATTTTTTTGCTGTTGGTGGCTATGATGATTCTGCAGTGATTGATTATAACCTGTTAGTTAACAATGCAAGTCTAGTAACTGTATGTCCACATAGGATACTTAAAACTTTAAATGCAGATCAGTGCAAAATTAACAGTAAGAGCAATTTTATGAAAAATTATGCATTTTATAGTTGTTTGGGGTCAGTCTTTTGTTGAATAGAGTTTTAATCCAGGCAGTCATAGGTAAAGATTGCACAGGAATAAATGTTTTAGGTTTTAAAGCACAGAATGAGTTTTATCATGATGTAATCTAGAGCTTCTTAGTAGCTTGGTGCCTCACTGAAACCTCCTATCTGAAAGGCAGAGTAATGCAGAGCAGCTCCAGGACCTTGGCGCAGGTTAACCCAGGAGGCAGCTCAGCAACAGCTGCTGGTGGGGAGACGATCAGAAAGGTGAAAGTGCACGACCTCGTGGGTTGAGTGAGGTGAAAGCAGTTCACCAGGTAAAGCAAAAGCCATGTGCCCATGGAAAGCAAACCAGGGGATTCATTTGCTGCTTCCCATCGGCAGGCAGGTGTCTGGCCATTTCCAGGAAAGCAGGGCCCAGCACAGGTTCTTGGGAAGGCAAACACCATGGCTCCGAACGTCCCTTCTTCCTGCTTTTCCCAGCTTGTGCTGTGCAGCATGCCACGTGGCACGGGTATCCCGTTGGCCAGCTGGGCACCCTCCCGTATCTCTGCGCCCCCCCAGTAGAGAAGTCCTTGCTCTGTAAGCGCTGTCCAGCAGTACCAAAACCATTGGTATGTTGTCAACGCTGTTTTCATCATAAATACAAAACGTAGCACCATACCAGCCATTAGGAAGATGTGGTGGTTTAACCCAGTGAGTTGAGATAAAGACAGTTTATTAAGACAGGAAAATAATAACAATAATGATGATAATAGTACTACTACTAATAATATATACAAAACAAGTGATGTACAATGCAATTGCCCACCACCCGCTGACCGATGCCCAGCCTAACCCCAAGCAGTCCGGCTGGCCCACCACATCTAGCCCCCCCCCGTATATTGTTTAGCATGACCCCAGATGGCATGGAATACCCCTTTGGGCAGTTTGGGTCAGCTGTCCTGGGTCTGTCCCCTCCCAGCTCTTGCTGCACCCCCAGCCTGCCCGCTGGCAGGACAGAGTGAGAAGCTGAGACATCCTTGGCTTGGTGTAAGCACTGCTCTGCAACGATTAAAACATCAGCATGTTATCAGCACTCTTCTCATCCTAATCCAAAACATAGCACTCTACCAGCTACTAGGAAGAAAATCAACTCCATCCTAACTGAAACCAGGACAGAAGAAAATTAACTCTACCCCAGCCGAAAGCAGTACAGATTTTTAATTGGAAATGCATGTAATCCAAGAATTGTACTGGACTTTCATATGGCCCGGGCTCTGCGTATTGCAGCGTAGAGCTATCAGAGCAGAAGCTTGGCGTGTGTTCTTGTTTGCAGGAATGTTAGGTGAGTTACAGGGATGAAACTCCTAGGAGACGTGAGATATTTCTTTTTTTTTTTTTTTTTTTCTGAGTGATTTGTTAGTAGTGATCACCAAACTCCATTAAAATTTAACTTTAAAATTTTTCCAATATAAAACTGTACTCCATCATTTCAGAAGGTGAGATAGGGCTCTTTATTCTGCGGAACCACCAGAAGAGAAAAGTGAAATGCTGTATGAGCTGCACGAAAGGCAAGCTTCCCACACCAGGGACAAAACGAAGGCATGAGACTCGCTGCGCATTTGTGGAGCTGCATGTGAACATGGCCAAGCAAACCATTGAAGCTTTGAAGTGCTGTCCTCATCAAAAGCACTCTGTAATATGTTGTGGACTTCAGATTACTCCTTTCCATGCAGTGCTGCGATTGTTTGCATAATAGAAGTCATTTCATGAAGGACTGGCACCTTTTTGTCACTCATGTGTTAGGATACCAGGGCTGCGCCCTGCCCCCCAGCTCTATGTTTTGTGAGTACAAGGGTGGGTGAACTGGGGGGGAAGTTTCTGAAATGTGACGCTCCTGTGTAATTTACATAAGATTGCAGCTGCCACAGAAAAGCTGGGCTATGTGCCAAACTATTCTCTGGAGACCACAATCTTTTTGCACCACAGCTAAAAACCAGGAGCCAGTACGACTGGTGGGTTTTGTTCTGGTGCTGCAGCAGGTTTGGAGGCATCCGACCCCTACCAGTGCTCGTCAGCACCCTCCCCCAAAAGGAGCACTTCGATCAGTTACATATTGCTCCGGGGATATCTCGTTTATTTTCTGGAAACACACTTAGGCTGATAGGGCGGTGGTGGTAACAGCCAGTGGAATTTAGCTTCTGGTCCATCACGGATTTTAGTGGGAGCCTAGTAAAGATCTAGGCCTGATCAAGGCTTGACTCAGATAGATGGGGTGACCTGTTTTGTCTAGTTTTTAAATAACTTCCTTAAAAATACTTACAATTGGTATTTATAAGCACTTAGGCTATGGCTGGTGCTGGTAGAGTTGTACTGATGCTGGCTTAAACTGAGACTTGCTTGATTTCCTCAGTACGGGAGCAGCGTATTCAGATGTTTTTCTGCCATTGTTACTTTCTGAACAAAAAAAATCCTCATTATTCCTGAAGTTCATGTCTGTGCACTGCTTAAGTTTAATTTTTATCATCCTTTTACAGCAGTTACTCTTTCTTTATGATACTCCTTAGTGATAGCGATACCTCCCCTTCACTTTAACAGAAACTTTTAATAATACAGAATTGCAAGAAAGAGCTCTGAATCTGTGCTTTTTTGTGTTTTGTTTGACCACCCTTGGAAAGTGGTCCAGGGCAGTGGGAGTCCCAGTCCGTGGATGGATTTCAGAGCAGTGGGGACATGGGACTAAGGGTCACAGTTCAGTGATGGGACTCAGCAGGCCAGGTTGATGGCTGGACCTGATGATCTTGAAGGTCTTTTCCACCCTGATCAGAAAGACTGCTTTAATCCTGCTCAGTTAAGATCTGCAGTGCTCTGCCTGCACCTGCGGTATGTCTGAGAGCCTTGGCTGCAGTAGTTGGATTCCAGGTTTGGAACCACTCTGTGGATCGTGCTGACTCAGTAGCTTCCAAGTAAGTGCCAGGCGGAAAGAGGCATACTTCTGGCTCTGGCTCTGCAGAAAAGCAGTAACTCAGTACGAGGAGTGCCTGTTTATGCACTGCAGAGGCTCTGACAGCTCAGGCAACACATGTTACCCAAGCTACATCTTCCCATCTCTAGAAAATAATGTGAGGCTGAAAGCAGCTTGCAATCCTCTGTTAAAATCATGCTGGTGTTATCTTGCTAAGCAAATACTTCATTCATTTCACCAAAGTTTGCTATTTATCAAATAATTTCAGAGGAATCCAGGCTATATCTTTCTTCAGCATAATTAGATATTTGCCAACCATAGTTACAATTCTCTAAAATGTAGTTAATCTAGTGCTGACTGTAATTAAGTACAGTAAATATTTTACAATTGTCTTATTTTTATTGAAGAGAGATGGATAGGTATGGCATTGATGTCTTCTGCTTTACATTTAATCTTTGAGATAGTAGATCCTATAAAGTTTTCAAATAGTGTGTGCGTGTAATTATCTTGTAAGGGATGGCGGTCTTCCATTTTTAGGTCCAGGTTGGAGAGGCTGTATCCCATACATTAGAAAGATGTGCTGGGAGCTATATGTAAAAAGAATGTCCTTCAAAAACAACAATTAAAATATATTATTGACAGGTTCCTAATAGGATTTGTTGAGGTAATGGATATTGCACTTTTTTTTTTACGGAGTAAGTTTCAAATTTGATTACTTTGCAAGCTTCGTTTACTTCACATTCTTCACCCTCTCCCTCACCCCATACAAACAAAATAATAGTTTGAATTACTTTAGTACAATTAGCAGTCTTTTCTGGGGAGAACTTGGTACTACATTGATTGAGAGTATCATGAGACAAGATTGAGATGTTTTAATATCAGTAGGGTTTGGTAGGTTGTTTGTGGGTTGTTTGTGGTTTTTTTTTTGGGGGGGGTGGAATTCTTATAACTAGGGAACAGATTAAATGGTTTATATTAAGAACTGGTGGTGAGTTTGTTTTTCCTTAACATTAGAAAAGCCGTAACGTGTCCACTGAAATGCAATTGCTTTAAAACTCATAGATTCAGGTTATATAGTTACCTTACCAAAAGCAAGTGTTAATAAGCTCCGCAAGACACTGTGTTACTCAGAGTCTTTGTGCTCTATTCCTAAAGAATTTCTCTTTCTATTGACTTTTAGGACCCTTCAAAGTCGTACAAGAAAGCTGGAGATGTCGCAACAGTTGAATTACATGTGGAAGAAGGTATACAAGTAGAAACAAATCCTTTATCTAAGAAAGTTTCCCCATTGCACTCTGAAATGACAGATTATATAAAGTCATCTCCTCCAACTCTTATCAGTAGCCATAATTCTGACTTAAAGGATAGAACACAAATTAATGGAGCAACAACTGTAACAGAGAAATTGGCTCAGCTTATTGCAACTTGTCCTCCTTCGAAGTCTTCCAAAACAAAGCAGAAGAAGCCCGGAAGTGGAACTGCATCTGGTTTGGTTAAAGACTCTGGGAAGAAGCTACCAGGAACCATAACTGCTAGTGGGATAGTAAACAAAGATTTGATAAAGAAATTGCCAGGATCTGGCATTGCTGTTGGATTGGTTAGCAAGGACTCAGGGAAGAAGCCATTAGGGATTGGTAGCGCAGCCATATTGGTTAACAAAGACTCTGGGAAGAAGCCACAAGGGATTGGCCCCTTAATTGGATTGGTCAACAAGGACTCTGGAAAGAGGCCAGCAGGGATCAGCACTCCAACTGGGTTAGTTAACAAGGACTCTGGGAAGAAACAGCCAGTGACCAGCTCTGCAATTGGATTAATCAACAAAGATGTTGGGAGGAAGTTTCCAGGTATCAGCACTCCAAGTGGATTGACTAATAAGGAGTCTGTAAAGAAGGCAGTAGGGATTGGCACTCCAGCTGGATTGATTAACAAGGATGCTGGGAAGAAGCTGCTGGGAATAAATAGTCCTACAGGATTGCTTAGCAAGGATTCTGGGAGAAAGATGCCAGGGAATGGCAGTACGACAGTTCTCACTAGCAAAGACTCTGGAAGAAAGACACCAGGGATTGGAAGCCCAGTGGGACCAGTTAACAAGGACTCTGGGAGGAAGATGTCAGGAATTAGCAGTCCGGTGGGATTGGTTAACAAGGACTCTGGAAAGAAGCCAACAGGAATCAGCACTCCAGTGGGTTTGGTTAACAAGGACTCTGGAACTCTGAAAGCAGACACTCTTACGCCTGCCTCAGAGCCCTTTAAGCTTCCTTGTAATTCAAACCTCGGTAGCCTCGAAAGCCATGATTCTGCAGATCTACTGAAAGAAAATACTACCAGCAAAACGTTTGAGAAGCATATTATGAGGCAAAGTAAAGAAAGTATCTTGGAAAAATTTTCAATTCAGAAAGAAATTGCTGATGTGGGCAAGGAGATGTTTAATGAAGGAATCTGTGTTCCACAGGACAGTTACTCAACTAGTGAAAAAGGGATTTATGAAGCATCTAAGCATGAAAAACAGCCTCCAGTATATTGCACTTCACCAGACTTCCGGACAGGAGGTGCTTCAGATGTATCCACAGCAAAGTCCCCGTTTAGTGCAGTAGGAGAGGGAAATCTCCCATCACCTTCACCCACGGTGTCTGTTACAACCTTAAACAGGAACCTCTCAACAACATCTTCCCAGTTAGCATCTAACACGTTGCATTTAAGTTCCACAGCTGATCTCTTAGAAGGCATTTCAGATCAGATGGGCAAAACTCAGTTTTCGCCTGACAGTACGCTTCTGAACATAAACAGAACATTGAACCATACTCTGAGCACCGATTTTAAAGGTGCTGATAAAGATCTAAATGATTCGAAAGCTTCTTATGTAGAAACTTCAAGAACTAGTCCCTCTATAGGAAAAAAGCCGATTTTGGCAGCTGAAACAAGCATTCATGCTACTGTCACCCCTTCAGTAGTTAGTTTTACAAGCTTGTTTAGTAGCAAGCAGTTCCTAAAGATTGGTGCAATAGCTGCATCAGATAAATCCTGCCAAGGAGCAAAAAATCTGAGCGCTAGTCAGCAATCAAAACCTTTGAAGAAGAGAAAAGGAAGGAAACCACGATGGACTAAAGTGGTGTCAAGAAACACGTGTCGACCTCCAAAGGGTCTGGAACTAGAAAGGTCAGAGCTTTTTAAAAACATTTCATACAGTGCACTATCAAACAGTAACTTGGAACAGGCCAAGTTCTTGAAAAACATAGGATCATCTACTTTCGTGGAGCACGAATTTGTCAAACATCAGTTGCCAAAACTGAATGAGGCTAATGGGCAGTCTCTTGCACTGTTAACTGAGACTGACAAGCAGACTCAAAAGTTCTACAGCACTCACAAACAACCCTCAAGTTTGTGTATGTCGGATGATTTCTTACCTGACATGTATAAACCCAAAAGAGGAAGACCCAAATCAAAGGAGATGCCAGAGCTGGAAGGTCCCCCCAAAAGAACTCTAAAGATCCCAGCATCAAAAGTCTTTTCAGTGCAGTCAAAGGAAGAGCAAGAACCTCCCATTTTGCAGCCTGAAGTAGAAATTCCTTCCCTAAAACAGAGTTTATCAGGACAAGCTTTTCCTAAAAAGAGAGGGAGACCTAAAAGACAAATCAGGTCATCGATTAAAATGAAGCCGCCTATTCTTTCTGTGGCGCCTTTTGTTGGATCAGAGAGTTCAAACAAGATAGAGTCTGAAAGTGATCAACATCGAAGTGGGGATTTTTTTGAGAGAAAGGACCAGCTCCGAGGGCCAGAAGAAGTCCAAAAACCTAATATTTGTAGCATGACTGATTTGGAAGTAGACTCAGACAGAAAAGTTGCCAAGAGAAACAATGGACAGTTAATGAAAACAATTATTCGAAAAATAAATAAAATGAAGACTTTGAAGCGAAAGAAACTTTTGAATCAGATTCTCTCTAGTACAGTGGAACCAAATAACAAAGGGAAAGTGCAATCTAAACTCCACAATACGGTGTCAACTCTTGCTGCCACTTTTGGTTCAAAATTAGGCCAGCAAATAAATGTCAGCAAGAAAGGAACAATTTATATAGGAAAAAGGAGAGGAAGGAAACCTAAAGCTGTCCTGAATGGTATTTTAACTAGCAATTCTGCCGGCTTGACAGTTCTTGAGAAGTCTGCCCAGCAAACTCCTGGGACATCATTTGGACAAGTTCTTCCCCACTTGCTGCCTTCAGCAGCCAGTAGTTCTGAGATTCTTCCATCTCCCGTTTGTTCTCAGTCTTCTGCCGTGAGTGGGGGACAGAGCCCCGTCAGCAGCGACGCCGGATTCATTGAGCCCAGCTCTGTGCCGTATTTACATATCCACTCCAGACAAGGAAGTGTTGTTCAGACACTTGCGATGAAGAAAGCTGCTAAGGGAAGGAGGAGATTATCTCCACCTACGCTGTTGCCAAACTCTCCTTCTCACTTGAGTGAGCTGACATCCCTGAAAGAAGCTACTCCTTCCCCAGTGAGCGAGTCTCACAGCGACGAGACGATACCCAGTGACAGTGGGATAGGAACAGATAATAACAGTACTTCGGATCGAGCGGAGAAGTTTTGTGGGCAAAAAAAGAAAAGGCATTCATTTGATCATGTTTCCCTTATTACACCTGAAACTTCCACAGTTTTAAGCAATCTCAAAGAGAAGCATAAACACAAATGCAAGCGCCGAAGTCACGATTACCTTAGCTACGACAAAATGAAGAGGCAGAAGCGAAAAAGGAAAAAGAAGTATCCTCAACTCCGAAGCAGGCAGGACCCAGATTTTCTAGCTGAATTAGAAGAATTAATAAGTCGGTTAAGTGAAATTAGAATAACCCACAGAAGTCACCATTTTATACCGCGAGACTTACTGCCTACCATTTTTAGGATAAATTTCAATAGTTTCTATACTCACCCTACTTTTCCTTTAGATCCGTTGCACTACATTAGAAAACCTGACTTAAAGAAAAAGAGAGGCAGGCCTCCAAAAATGCGGGAGGCTATGGCAGAAATGCCTTTTATGCATAGTCTCAGCTTTCCTCTCTCCAGTACCGGGTTCTATCCCTCTTACGGCATGCCTTATTCTCCATCTCCCCTTGCAGCTGCTCCCATAGGGTTAGGTTATTATGGAAGGTACCCTCCAACCCTTTATCCTCCTCCACCTTCCCCATCTTTCACTACCCCACTGCCACCACCTTCCTACATGCATACAGGCCATTTGCTTCTCAATCCCACCAAATATCACAAGAAGAAGCATAAACTTTTACGCCAGGAGGCTTTCCTCACAACGAGTAGGACGCCGCTCTTGTCAATGAGCACCTACCCCAGCGTGCCACCTGAAATGGCTTATGGCTGGATGCTTGAACATAAGCATAGACATCGCCACAAACACAGAGAACATCGTACTTCTGAACAGCCACAGGTTTCCATGGACACTATAACAGCTAACAGCTCTTCAAGAACTGTTCTGGAGTCCTTGAAGCGCTACAGATTTGGGAAGGAGGCTGTTGGTGAGAGGTACAAACACAAGGAGAAACACAGGTGTCATATGTCTTGTCCACACCTGTCACCTTCAAAGGGTTTGCTAAGCAGAGATGAACAATGGGTCAGGAGAGAGCCTTCGGAGACTAATTCGTTAGCACTGGGATTGCAGACACCGTTACAGATAGACTGCTCGGAAAATTCCCCAGGTCTGTCCCTGGGGGGATTTACTCCCAGCTCGGAGCCAGCCAGCAATGATGAGCACACAAATCTTTTCACAAGTGCAATAGGCAGCTGCAGAGTCACGAACTCTACCAGCACCAATGGACGTAAAAAATTAACTGACAGCCCTGGACTCTTCAGTGCACAAGACACCTCGCTAAATCGACCCCTTAGAAAGGAACCATTGCCTTCTATTGAAAAGGCACTGCAGCCTCTGTCAGGTAAGGGAGCTCTAATTGTATCATTTCATACGAGCCTTGCTGTTTTATGTTCTAGCGAATGTGCACTAGTAAAGGCAAGCAAGTATAGCTTTGGCTTTGTGGCAATTTTTCTGCGTTGAATTTCGGTATTACTAGCGCTTTTGTTCTTGAGAATTTCTACTATTACAGTTCTGCATATCTTTTGGTACAGACTTCTGGGACTGTGTAAGTACCTCCTCCCACCAGATCTGTCTTGCTTTGTTATAGCAGTATATAAAGTTTTGCTAAGGATGCATTCTCATGAAAAGTTTTTTGTTTGTTTGTTTGTTTTTTTCCCTTACAATTTTAACTATCTAAATTTTCTCAAGGTTGCTGATACTGTAAAAGTCTTTTTTCTGCTTATTTTGAAGTTTGGTTGATTGGTTTTAGACTAGTTATTAGTACTACTATTGCAAAGGACTACTTTATTAAACAAAACATTTCATATTTCTTTTATGACTCCATTTTAGGTATTTTGATAATTTTTACTGCAGTGTAGCTTTGAATCCCTGACTTGAGGCCTCTAGCAGTACCTTACAACAGTTGCTGAATGATTCTGGGAATGCCAAAGACCAAACTTTGTAGTGAGTGCTTTATTAATAGCTGGGAAACTCATCTTACGTAGCCTCAAACAAAAGTGGAATGGAACTAGCTGAGGCTGTGTATACAGAAAACTGCAATGACAGTATCAGAAGATTGCTGTTCAAGGGAAGGGCCTGGTCTCTGAAGCTATGAACTTCATCATTTACACGACAGTAAGAACAGAATATGTAATATGAAGTTTGGGACTGGAACAAAGTATATTACACCTCAGTTTCCCTACTGGCTTCATGTTGTCACTTCATGCTGTACTTCATTATTACAGATGTTGGTGGGAGTAATTTCCACATTTTACCCACTTCTGTCTTAATTGCCACGGAGGTTTTAGTGAGAGCACATAACAAAGATAATATGCAGAAGACAAAAGTGTGGCTTGTGCTTTTATTTGCTTGCTTCTGTTGCATAAAAGAAGCCTGATGTTTTCTCCTCCCTTGCTCTAATCCTTGTCTACACTCTCCATGGTAAATTTAAATCATTTACCTAAAACCACTTGTGACTAATACTTCACAGACCAAGAGCTAAGGAAACAGCTAACTGTCAATAAGGAATACTAACTCTGCACATTCCTTACTTTCATCTTCCTCCTTTTCTTGTAACGCCCCCATTCTGATGCCTCCTGCCACCTCCATGCTCTCACTACAGTGCCTTGCATGGATGGAGGTTTTATTTTGCCTTTGACTTTGGCTTTTTTGGTTGTTTGGTTTACTTCATTATTTTAAGGGCAGTTGGAAGTGGCTGGATTGTTTTACAAGTTGTCCATTCACCCAAGAAGCATAACTTTTGATGATATATTTAAATAGTGTGTATCTAAGCAGTTAGTTTTTGGGTGGTTTTTTTTGTTTGTTTGTTTTTGAAAACATGCATTTGTTTTATGGTCCAGTATGAGGAAAGTAAAGTACATTGCATAAAATGTAGTTAGAAAAACATAAATTTTAGGTTTTTCATATCTCTGCTTTATTATTAAAATTACTTGTGGGGAGAGTGTCAGGAGAAAGTGGTAAAGCTGTAAGATTGCTTCTCCTGCTGCAGTGGAAAGACAAATTCAAAGTGCTAGGTCACTGAAGGGTTAAATTTGTCTCTGAGGATTGAAGAATTAGTTGTGGTAGCTTGTGCAGTTCAGGGAATTTCCTGAGGAATTCCATTACAGTGAATGATCTGACTTGGGTTTTTATGAGGAACAGCCTAATTAAAGGAAAAAGCAGAGATGCTTTAAGCTGAAACCTGCTAGTGAAGGCTCTGAATCACTCTCCCTCTTGGAGTGTTTAATTGGTTCATCAGATGCAATGTATCACTTCCAGTGCGTGTATTTCCTGCAATTGCAACCAGCTGTTTTATTGTGAGACCAGCCTTCAGCTCAGCATTCATCTCATTCACAAGGAGCTCCCAGTGCCCCGCATCACGTATGTGCAGTACATCAGAGGACTTAAGACTGCATCTAGAAAAAAGCTGCGTGTTAAGGGCCTCTATTTTTGTTTAGATCGATGTCAAGTAGTAGAGTTGTTTGGTTTTTTATCTCTGCTGCTGACTTGTGATTCTGAAGCTATTACCGTGAAAGACTTAGATATTTTTGTGTACTTCGTAAAATAGCATAGATAGAGAAAAAGAATGAGGTACAGCAAAGATTTTTTTTTATTTATTAAACCAGATGCAGTTAAGGTGCATGGTGGGGGGAACGCTGAATCAGAGCTGTTAAAAAGAGAAGTCCAAGACCAGCATTGGGCAGTGCTTCCTAAAATTGTCCTGTATGATCCGTAGGGGACATTCATGATAGTTTATTTCAGAAATACCCACCTGAAAAATACCCTTCCTTTCCATAGATTTTTTGAACCGACAGATGCTGTGATTTCAGCTGATGCTAGCTGGTCTCTGGTTGCTTGTCTCAGAGTTGTAATCCAAATGCGGATGTTTTGGGGAAGGGATGCTAGCGAGTGTTGGTATCTCACAGGAGATGGAGTTTAGAGATGTTTACATGCTGGAGATGTGTTGTTTAAAACAGGCAGCTCACACTCCGACACCAAGGCCCCTAGGCTGTAACTTTTTGTCTTTAAATGGTGAAATAGGCGGTAGCTCTGTTGTTGCCGCCTGTGGCAGCGTCCTCGCCTGCTGCCTTGGCTCTGGAGAGAGCAGCTGGGAGCGCGTCCCAAAAAGGGTATGGAAGCATAGCGGGTGACGGGCTATGCTTGGTCTCGTGTCCACGAGGCAAAACTGCTTTGCGTTGTACATGAGCAGTGTAACAGCGCCTGCTCCGATCAGGGGTCCTGCAAAAAAAAAAGCAGGGATTTATTCTTAAACCGTGAGGCGAGGATGTAGAGAAGCGAGTATCGCGGGCTCCTTCGTTGTGTCGTGTTCCCTTCCTGGCATGCTTTTGTTAGCCGGCTGCCAAAGTCGAACCAGAGTCGCCACGGGAGAGCCCGGGCTGGGCGCTGTGCGGAGGAGCAGGGCAGTGGTGGGCACCTTGCCCCTTTCAGCCGGGGCTCGCAGCGGTGTGGAAGCGCGGGTGGCTCCACACCTCGAGTGGTTCGGGACGAGCCTGTGGCAGAGCGGCCGCGGTGGGCTCACAATTCCTGGAAGGAAAAGGAGAACCAAAACAAGGCGGCCCGCGGGGAGCCGCTCAAACGCGAGGGCGGGCCTGGGGCCCGCAGGCCGAGGGAAGCCCGCGTTTCCAGGCGAGGCCTCTCGGCGTTTCAGCCACCGCCGGGCCGCTGCCGGTACCGGGTTTCCACCCGAGCACCGGGGCCGAGGCGCAGCTCGGGGCCGGGCCGCGGGCAGCGGCGCCCCCTGCCGCGGCTGGGCTGGGCCGGGCCGGGCCGCCTCGGGCCTGCAGGGAGAGGCCTCAGGGAACGAGAGCGAGCGGCCCCCGGGGCCCTCTCGCTTTTCTTCTGCCCTAGGACAGCCATATAACCTCCTCCTGCTTAGAGCATGTAGTCTTCTCCTTCCTTTTTTTTTTTTCTCCCTCTTTTTCTGATCTTTTTTTTCTCTCTGCTTCCTGCTTCATCTCTTTTCCCTCTCTGCTTTGCCTCTTTCCTCTCTTTTCTCCTTAACCCCCCTTGTTTTCCTGAGGTCCCAGGACATCTGTTTTAATCTGTGCAGCATGAAATCAATGTCTCTTACAGTTCTTTACTAGAAAAATTGATTCTGGAATAAGGAAACAATCGTTCTTTCTAAGATTAAGCAACTGCATGTAGTCTCCCTGTAGAGTCCCAGTACACCTTCCTTTCTGCCTGCATGTTGTAGAAACAGACTGTTCAGAAGCCACCTCAGGAGCCCCTCAGCACCATCTCTACATCAAGATGCCATACAGGAAAACCTGAAAATCTTCACAGGAAGATTTCTGGTTTGCAGCTCAGGACAATGTCCAGCAGCCTTACAGTCATACCCTTGCTGAGAAGAATTCCTGAGAAATTAAATCTGATTCTTCTGCCTTGTCAAGAATTTAGAATAATTGGAACAGTGGTATTGTTTACTTCCTGTCTCAATGGAACATTTCTTAGTTGTTACACCACGAGCTAATAATACCCATCATAAAAGTTCTGGACTCCTCAGTACCACAAATACATGGACATACTGCAGTGAGCCCAGTGAAAAGCCAAAGGCGGCTGAGGGATTGGAAATTCCGTCATAGCGAGGCTGAGAGAGCTGGGATTGTTCAGCCTTTAGCAGAAAATACTCAAGAGAGATCCTATCTATGCTGCCCGTACCTGATGGCAGGGGTTAAAGAAAATGGAGCCAAACTTAGTGCTGCCTAGTGAGAGGACAAGGGGCAGTGGGCGCAAACTCAAGTACAGGAAATGCTGTTCATACAGAAGAAAAAAATGTGCCATTATATGGGTGATTGAACCTCTGTCTCAGGTTGCCTAGGAAGGTTGTGGAGTCTCCATCCCTGGACATGTTGGTTGTTTTTTCCTTTTTTTTTTTTTTTTTGCTTTTTACATAAAAGCCAATACTCAGATACCAAGCGATTCTTCCATATGGCTTATTTATTGTCCTTTCTATGCCTTGGTTCTGTAAGAAATTCTGCTGTGATGGTTCAGTCCCATCCTTCTGTAGGTACATGCATCATAGCAAGCATTCTTAAAGCTAAAAAGCAGTAATATTAGTTTGAATATTTAACATCTACAGTGGGTTTTATTATCACTGCCAGACTGAAGTGAGGTGTTTTTTTTTTTTGTGCTTTTGTCTTCCCTGGTCTGCTTTTCAGGCACTCTGCCAACACAGGACAAACCTTCCCAGAGGCAGTCAGAGAGCACAAATTGCAGCCCTTCCAGAAAGAGATCAACATCTGAGAGCACATCTTCTACAGGCAAGTAATATTTGCTGATCTTGTTTTGGGGACCAGAGCAATACTAAGATCTATACTGCTATAGGCAGCTAAGACAACATTGTTATAATTTTACAGCAGCAGTATTTTCATGGAGATGCTGAGTTTTTCTGCTTAGAGTTTAGGATACAAGTGCTTCAGGTTGGACTGTAGCTGGTATATATGGACTGAGCTGGTATATATGGAAGCAGCAGCATAGCTATGGAGTTTAGTTCCTCACCGTGTTAAATTAGTCTTCATGAAGCTTGAGTCTTTAATTACTAGTAAGACCTGTGACACTACAGTTAATCAATGAATTAGATGAATAAATTCCTCTGTAGGGAAGAGCTTGGCTTCTGGGCTGCTCCAAAGGTAGATAACTGGTAGATAACTATTAGGATCAAGAGGGGGTATGCTGATGTGTTGTCTTTGTCATATGTGAGAATCTTGCTAAGATGATGGAGGATGACAGGTAGCTCGTCCATCCTGGTCAACCCCAATTGTATAGTTGTGAATGAACCTAGGCAGGTCAAAAATCACAACAGGAGAGAGTCTGAAGTACTGAAAGGGCTGGAAACTCCTCATCAGTTCTGTCAAACAAGAACTTCTAAACAAATGTATTGTGAAGTTGAGCAAATGTATGCTGGCGAGATGTCAATGGAGTTGGCTTTGTCAGCCATGGGGTGACATGCTACACAGGTTGCTGCTTGAAGTCCAAATTCGTTCACTTGACAAAGAAGGGAAAGCCTATATTTGTGTACCAATTTGCTAATTTTGGGAAGTACAGCTTAAAAATAAGCTCAGAAAAGACAGGTAATAAAAACATATAGATAATATAAACACTGAGAAGCTCAGCAGAGGCTTAAAATTTGAAGGGAGATAAAGATAGCATATCATAGAAAGAGGAACAGGGAGAGGGATGAGTCAGAAATCTAATAAACAAACCAATATACTAATGCAAAAAAGGTTGGAAAATAAATAGGATTAGATAGAAATGTTTGAAGGCTAGTTAAAAGATTGAGTAACCGGCACAGTGAACACTTAGTGGGGTAGTTCACTACAAAGGTATTCACACTGAATAATGTAACCTTTGTGGAAAGGCTAGGCAAGGAAGAAAGCAAAGGACTTTTCACCTCCTTATATCCCAAATGGAAGGGAGGTTTTAGAGCCACAGAAGATAACTTGAGTGATACTTAGTGGTAGGAAAGCTTGTGGGCACTATCATCATAATCTACCACAGCCCATTGGGCCAAGAAGATGAAGCACGAAAGGCATATTTGCCACAATCTGCAGCATCTTTCAAAGAGCCTTTAGCAGCAGTAAGAAACCAGTGTGACGTTCATGGGGAAGGGAATCCAGCAAGATAAAAACTTACGAGCAAAGCATGGAGGATAGTTTTTTTCAACCATAAAACAGGAAAAGCAATAGGAAGAGAGACTCCTCTAGATTTGATTGTGATCATTAGGGGGGAACAGACTGAAAATGTCAATGTGAAATACAATATGAATGAAAGATGCACGAAAAAAATATCCTTAGGAAGCAGTTGGATAGTAAACAGTAAACTAAAAACAGTGGATTTCATGAAGGAAGGTATCAGTGAGTTCAGGTCTTGTAGGTATGATTTCTTAGAAGGCAAATTTAATGGAAAAGAGTGCTAAAGGTAGGCTCACACCACTAAGAAGTGTCATTCGGGACATGAACTGGAGATGATGGATGAGAAGAAGCATGTGACAAGACTAGCTTGGCAGAATCATGACCATTTAGTCATCCCAAACACAAGCAAAAAAGCATGTAGAAAGTTAAAAGTTCCTGGTTTGAAATGTAGGACAGTTTACTAAAGCTAATTATAAAAGAACAGCACAAACGTGTGAGGACAAAAATCAGAAAAAACAAGAACTAAAATGAGATAAAAGTAACAAGGGACATAAAGGTGGAAGAATCCATCCTGTGAGTACATGTTAACTAGAAGAAATGCAGGGAACAGCATTGTTCTTGATGTTTAGCAAAAGGGGGAAGGCTTTTCTCAAGTGATGCTAAGAATCACAGTGTGTCTGAAGTACATGTAATATGGTGTATTTTTTGCTTCAGTTCTCATTAGAAAGGGCATTAAGATCTAGGCATCAAGTTCCATTCTAGTCCGGTTTCTTGTTATTCTTATGGTAGATAAACAGCTACTTAAGCTGGCACCTTTTAAGATGAAGAATGCATTTCTATGTTAGCTGCTGTTGTATAACATCACACCTTTCTCTTGCTCGTGCACCATACTGCACTTAAAATTGCAAATTGACAGTTAATATTGTGGAAGAGCAATACTTGTCCTCTCCTTGATTTTCAGTCTAATCGTGTCTTTGACGTGCAGTCAGCTTTTTACTGTAACTGTCTGTTGCTGCTTTCTATTCACAGTTAACTTTCTTTTAAAGAAAAGGTCTTACGTTTCAGTGGGCTGGATGACAGACAAACGTGCACGTTTGTGTGAGTGGAAAAGCTGTGGGTCATTGCACGTAGTGTATCTAGTGTATGTGTACAGATTATCCAGCAATAGTTTTGGAGCACTATTTCATCTAGTCCTTAAATGATAGATTGGTGAGCTGCAGAAAAAGTAAATTGTATCAACGTATAAATTACTTCAGTAATATCACAGTAATTTGCTGGATTAATAGGACAGCCGCTAAGTCAGAGTGTGCCCAGTTATCTGTTAACAGCATGAAGTGACTTGTAGTGTACTCAGCAGTCATTCTGCAAGGCACTTACAAGATTTGAGCCTTTTTTTGTAGGGAGGCAAGTCTCGTGCAGTCACACTGGGAGTGAGTATGTAGATGTTGCTCTGTTGGACTTTCACAGCTACAAAACTGTTGAATCCCTTGACCAAATTGTCAGAGGGAAGGAGATCTGAAAATGTTCTTTTCCTGTGTATTCCCGGGAAGCTGTCAGCCATGTAGTAAAAAGAGACCCTGTTTGCAGTACCACTGCCACTGAGGAAAATACAATGTAAGCTTACCTGCTTGTGGGACACAAAAAATCCTTAACTCTGACCGATTTTATATGGAATCCCAGTTGCAGAAAAAGCTGCTGTTAGAATTCAGACATTCTTAGACAGTGAAGTTGATTGCAAATTCGTAGGAAACATCCTTAGGATATGTACTTACAGAACTACTTATTACAATTTCCATATGTAAAGAATGTGGCAAAACTGCTATTTCCTCCTCCCTTTAAACAAACATTGTCGCAGATGCTTTCTTCAGCATATGCTAAAGAAAATATTCTACAGTGAAGAAGTGTTCTCTTTCTCTGTCTTGCTACATTTGTTTTACTCGCTCAATTAAAAGGAGCAACAGCAAACTGTAAGGCTGTGTATAGGCAGTTGTTAAAAGTTCAGGCATTTCTTGTGCAGGAGAGCACAGGAATAAAACTGAGTCACAGGTTTTTCAGCTTCAAAGACACTGATGTGATGCTGGTAAAGACCAGGCTTTGTTACCTTTTTATGCAGATTTGGCTGCATGTGGGATGTCAGTGCATTTGTCAGAGAGCTGCTTTGCAGCCAAGCAAGTGTGCATGACCAGTGCTTCCAGCTGTTTTGGGGTTTGTGGTTCAGTTGTCTGATCCTTTTGGATCAGTTTCCAAACAGAACCACTAGTTCAAGGACAGCCACTAGACTTGGTGTCCAAATGCATTGTGTCATGCCGTTTGGTTATCATGGGCGGCGCAGCTGCTTATGGAGCTCACAGTGCTAAACAGATGGTGTTTCTGCAAGAAACTTTCAGCTCCCTCCCAATGTGTATTTAAAGACCATAAGAAAGCAGGGTAATTTGTCTTTATTATTTCATCTAAAATTGAAAGCTGAAAGTGTAAATCCTTCCCTTGCTTTCAGAATTATTCAGGCTGCTAGGTTTTTCATGTGGTTGGTAGTGCTTACAGCAGTGCCTTGCAAGCATGTTGCATCTTTTTTGAATCCTGCAGAAAGAAGGATTGTTCATAGGAGGATTTTTAGAAGTTGACCTGCTGATTCTTTTTCCTTTAAATCATTTCAACTCTGGGAACAGTGTTTTCATTTGCACTTGCAAATTTGTTACTTGGGAAAATTGATGAGGAACACATTTCCCCAAAGTAACAGACTTGGACTAGAAAATACTTATTGTAAATTGTGTTGCATCTTTGACAGCTAATGCTTAATGTCTCTATTGCCAAAAGATACAAACCCTTTTACAGAAATATTTTGTCGTCTTCCCTTTAGCAGTTACATTAGCGCATGCTTTTCAGTCTCCAGCTTAAGTTCCAGTACATTTCTATTTGTTTGTGTTTCAGTGATTGGAGTACCTACGCGGGGGACAAGGCTGGCAACTGCTGTTGATGATTCAGTGGACAGCTTACTGCAGCGCATGGCACAACATGAAGGCCAGGCTACTTTGGACAAAACCATAGAAGCAGTCATTGCAAATGTATCTGTTCCACCATCAGCTAGTCCTGCTCGAAACCACAACAGGGAGAGGAGCCTAGGAAAACAGGACAGCCTCGTAGCTCCAGCAATTCCAAGCAGCTCCTGCAGTGATAGTATCTCACTTCTGTCAGACAGATTACCAAACAGCTATTCCCCACATCATCTGAAGAGAAGTGTGGTTGAAGCCATGCAGCGACAAGCTAGGAAAATGTGCAATTATAACAAGATCTTGGCAACAAAAAAAAATCTTGACCACGTCAATAAAATTCTGAAAGCCAAAAAGCTGCAAAGGCAGTCACGGACAGGGAATAATTTTGTGAAACGCAGGCCAGGTAGGCCCCGGAAATACCCAATGCAGGCTGTCGTCTCAATGCAAGCTTTCCAGGCAGCTCGACTGGTCAGTCAGGAGTTAGACAAAAGGGAAGAAAGCAGCAGTCCTTTACACCTTGGACCTGATACCATCACAGATGTAATTGAAGCTGTAGTGCAAAGTGTGAACTTGAATACAGATCACCGAAAAGGCTGGAAGAGAAAGAGGTGGCTTGCAGAGGAACAGGCCAGGAAACGACAAAAGTCTCTACCAGAAGAAGAACAGGAGAGCACAAAGAGGTAATTCTCCGTTAACCTCCGTTATATGTTGGCACTTACAACATTTCAGACCATCAGAGAATCCTACTCATACCAACTCTGCTCATTGCATTTGGTTTCACAAAGAAGTTTGTCGGTTTTAAGAAAGCTTAAGGGTCTTTCTAAGCTACCAAACATCACACCCTAAAATGTAATGGAATTGCAGGTAATCTAAAGCTTGTTTTTGTGCTCGTGTCTCAAGTGAAACATGTTTTCTGATTATCTCAATGAAAAATACATTTAATCTGCTGGTAACAAGTTTACTAATGAGGCACTTCAGCAAAGATCATCATGTGCTGAATAACAAACTATGGGTGCTACATGCTCCATGGGAACCTTAAGTGTGTGACTTCTATGCATGATAAGCAAATATTTGCAAGTGACACAATGTCAGGTGAGATCAACTGATACACAGCAAATAAAGAGTAAAACCAAAGCTGCAAATAGGAGTTACAATATGCACCTGTCTTAGGAGTGCAATCGCTGGTAAAGGAACACGCCAGAAGTCTCTGATTCAGTCTTCACATGCTTGTCCCCAAAGTCATCGGCATAAACAGATCAAGCTCTTTCAGAAGTCTTCCTTCCTGTGTTTTCAGAATAATTCTGGAAAATAATCATCCACTTGTGTTTCAGAAATTAATACCAAGATATAGACATTTAGAATTGCACAATTTTGCTGGAACTGTGTGTTCAAAGGATATATTGTATGGCTCTCCTGAAAGCTAAGAAAAGGTTTACCACGTACTATTTTTAGAGTACAAAAGCAGATAGTGTAAGTCACCTTCTAAATTACTGCACTAAGGCTCCAACCGGTAAATATTAGGAGTAATAACATTACTCTAAAAAGATTCTCCACTTTTTATGATTAACTACCACTTGATCATGATCATTGAGTTACATATTTAAATAGCTGAGGCACCTAGTAATTCAGAAACCTGGGCTTTTTATTTTGCTGCTGACCATGAAAAGGAATAATGACGTGGTAAGATAATGTTTATGGTAAGAAATACTGTAAGATAATCTTTACTTTTCCTTCCAGTTTTTCTGAGACAGCAGCTGAACCACCCAGTCCACATGATGCCCTTGGGAAACCACAGGAACCTGAAAACACTGAACAGCCTTTGCCTTCTCTTGCCCAGCGTGAGAAAAAAGCCCCTCGGCCCCCAAAGAAGAAGTACCAGAAGGCAGGGCTCTACTCTGATGTGTACAAAACAACAGAGTAAGTAATACCGGGGGAAAGTTGCTGTCTGATATTCCAGTGGAAACTGTCTTCTTTCAGCTAGAGCCATAAAGAGCTGCTACTAATAAGTAGCTGAAATAAAACCATCAACTTAATTCAAGCCTGTGAAAAATAACACACATGATAATTATCAGAATCTGACCCAGTGAAGATTTAAAATATAGCCCCAGTCAGAAAGCAGCCTCCAGCAGTCTGAAAGTGTTTCTGAGTATCGACCTTGAAGAAGGTAAGACAGCTGCTTTCTACAATCAAATGATCACAGTAGTAAAATTGCTGGCAGAGCTTGCGGTGTTCAGGAACCGAGTACCACGTCTACATAAAAGGGGCCATTACTTTTCTATTTTTATTGACTGAATGATGTTGAGTGGTCATCTTTGGTATGAAAGAATTTCAGGAACGCAGCCTGTTCATTTCACAGCTAAGTGAAGTTCATCTCCTTCGCTTTGTATGAGCTCTTTAGTGTAAAAATCGAGCGCTTCAGTGGTGTACGCTAGAAGGTGGGCATCTCCCGTTTCTGATAACCAGCTCGCTTCTGCTTCTCTTTGTAGTTACGTAAGATTTCTGCAGCCATTTGGACAATTGTGCTGAAAGTTAAGAATTTGCACTTCTCTTAAATATGATCTGTCAAATTAAAAAGAGGGAAGTTGTTCACCTTCTGACTCATCCTACTTTGTAGACCACTTAAGGTTACACAGACTGCTGGGAGGCTGCTAGCATAGTTTTATCTGCTGTTCTGGTCACTTTCCTTTGCATTGTAGAATGAGGGCATGAGTAAGGGATCAAGACTCTAAGGAAGAACAAAGATCAAGGTCTGATCAAAGTGCATCTGTTTCTAATAGTTAGAAAGCATGCTCTTTTGCAGCTCTGCTAAAATTTATAGTATTTGGATGTTCTGTCACAGGTATACACAGTCATGCAACACTCCAGTATTGCTTCTTAAAAACGAGGTGTGTGTGTTGCGTTAGGATGGGACCTGAGAATCTTTTACAATAAAACATCAGTGACATTGTCAGTCTTAGTCAGCCCCCAGAGAGAACCCTTACTTCATAGCCAGTAAGCAGATGTCATTTGAAAAACTGCATGAATACGAGAAACAAAAGTTGATGTTTGTGAGTGATGATGGAATCAAGGTCACTGCCATGGAGAAGGCCAGCACAAAGCTGACCTCTGCTTGCAATCCTCCCTCTCCCATCACATCTCATGTTGCATTTCCATGGAGGCTTGAAGAGTTCTGATTTGGTCTTCACATTGGTTCTTGCTCCACATAGCGAGTCCTTCCCTTGCACTGGTAATGATGTTTGTGATGAGCTGCTTGAGACTACTGAGGAAACTTTTCCCTATCAAGTAAGTAAATGCAGCCTACACAATCTGAGCTACCTTTCTTGATAGTATTTTGAACACTAATACTGAAACAAGGTATGGAGATGCATAATTGGGCAAGGACAGAACTGTGGCCATCTTGTTTTAGGTGTCCTGTCTTACACCAAGGTGCTGTGCAAAAGGCTGATCCCAGCATTTCATTTGTCCTGGCACTGGCTCTCTCCTTACTTTTACTGAGTTGATTCAGCAAACTAAATTGGCAATGTAGTAGACACTTTTTTATAATTAATTTTCTGTTAATTAAACTTGCTGTTCCAGTTCTTTTGCACTGTCAGATGTGTGCCAGTGCAAGAGGACATCAGAAGTTCATTTTATTATTCTAATAATTTGTATAACTTGCAGCTGTGTGAGTATGAAAACATGATCTTAGTTGAAAACAAAAATGCAGCTCTGTAATTGTACGGCACCCTCTAGTGATGATACAGTTAAGTGTCATCATTGTTTCAAAAACAGCTTCTGCATTCTCTAGTTGATATTGTACAAAGAGAAACAGAGACAAATGATAAGTGCAATTGCAGACATGTCACTCTAAAGGCCATTTTCTTACCCTACTGCATCTTTCTCAAATTATTCTAAGTGTCCTTAGAACAGATAAAGTAGTGGAAGTTTTACTGACGTTTATTGTCGGCTTCTCTCTAGATCAGTTACATCCAACTGCTAAAACAACAGCACAGAAAATATTTGTCATTTCATTGCTAGTTTAGTCTGCTGTTATAAGAGAGAGCTGTACATTAGTTTCTCTGCTGCCACTTGAGTTGTACAATTTGCCTAACCAGAATTTCACTCCAGCTGACCTTGATGTAGAAATTTTATTAAAACACAGTGAAGAAAGCTCAAACTTTGTAATTCCTTGCAAATGAGCTAAGAACAAAAGGAGTGATGTCTGAAGTTAGCCTCAGTTCTACCTCGATTCCCAAAAGTAGTTTTGTAGACAGCATTAGCTGTTACGTCCACGTGAATTTTCCAGAATCCTCAACTCCCACTGGAAGAATCACACTGATCTTTTGCTGAAGAAAAGTTCAGTGTGTGGTTGCACAAGACTGCAGGTTTGAGAACAAAAGAAGATTGTGTACTGGAGTCACTATCTGTTTACCCAGTAGTAGCTTTCCTAGAGGAGTACAAAGTCTACTTCACCAAAGAAATTAAATAATTAAAAGTAAATTAGTATTTAACAAAAATATGGTTCTCATTAGGGAAATATCTGGCAAAGTTTTTCATATTGTCTGTGATTTTTATCAGCAATAAGAAATTCTGAGTTCTTGTTCCAGGAGTGTTGTCTGCACAATTGTGCTGTGATCAGTACTGAATTGCATCTCGCCTGGCGTACACATCACTGCAGTTTAGCACGGGCTTGAATGTGAGGTTTCCACCCATTTGCTCCTATCAGTGCCTTCCTTTTGCTGATGTTTGCAGAGCTGCAGGGTGAATCACAGTAGCTAATTGAATGCTTTAGAAGCAAAGCTGTAGAAAAAGCCTACAGAGACCGAGAGTCTGTGTTGCCAGAGCCATCTGTGGTGAGGAGGCAGACCAAGGTGGAGCGGGGGAGTTGATGTGCAGGTCAGGATCAGGCCCAGTGACAATGACCAGCGTCAGATGCAGTCCAGGGATGGCCAGAGAGGTGCAGGCTACAGCCGCGGAGGCAGCACAGGGCCCAGCCCACATCCTCAGCCCTCATGGCTGGGCTGGAGGTGGGTGACATGCAGCACAGGCCTGGCAGGGACCAAGTGCCCAGGGCTTGAACATAACCAAATCTCCTGGGGCCGTGGGTGCAGGACCTGGGGGAAGCCCCTTGCGAGGCTGCTCAGGGTCACAAAGGGCTGGTGGTAGCACTCGGCCACCCCCTGGGAGCTTCTGCGAGGCTGTTGGCGTGCCTTAGCAAAGGGGAATGGAGGGCTCTGTCCACCAAACAGAACCTGAATTGCCATCCCAGAAACCCCAGCCCAAAAGAAGAGCTTATTTTCTTCCTAGTGGGGCTGCATGGGCCTGCTAATATGGACCTTTTCTCAATGTTGTGGAGAGGCCCCTTTTAATCCAAGTGGCTTTTTTTTTTTTGGCGTGGCATTTATGTTTATAAAGCTCTCTGTCTATCCTTGATTACTTTAGCATAGTCTCCTTTTTTATTGAATACTTATTTCATTTTAACTTCTGCGATTTCAGAAGGAAGGGGTGAGAAGTATTGGTGACGTTGGTTCAGCTTATTGATTTGTCATGACAATTCTGAAATGCCTCTAACAATACTTCATCACTGTGTTTGGGAGAAAAATAAAATAGGTGCTTTCCCATTGTTCTTTGTGACAATGCCTAAAGAGCTTTGTGTTACACTTTGTGTTTTTAACTAGATGCTTTCTCTGCTTCCTTCTCCTACTAGTTTCCTCCTTACAGTTCAGTTGCCACTGAGTAGGTGGGTGTTAAAGGGTGCGTGTTTGGCTGGAATTAAGTTGTACCTTCCTATGGAATGGTTTTCCGTTTTTCATTTTTTTGCCTTTAAGGATTTGCTTGCCTCTTGAGAATGGAGGTTCACACTTTGCCTTTTCAAAATGCTTTTCCTTTTCCTCTCGATAAGAACTTGCCTTCCAGGTCTTGTAAGTAGTTACTGCAGAGTAACTTTCTTTGCAAGTCTTAGTGATTCAGTGCAGCACAACTTGACGGAAGACCTTACTCCTAAACAAATAAAACAAATGCCTGCCATTAGTAAACAGAGGGTCATAATTAATATTAAAAACAGTAACCTTTATTATTTGAGAGAATGCTGCTGCTTTTTGATTAGGATAGCTCGACAAAGTATACTTCAGTTTGCAATTGCTGTATTTATGTAAAGAGCAAGCAGTAGCTTTGTGCTGGTGATACATTCTGGACCATGAAGCACCGGACTGGAAATAGGTGATCTGTGTTTTAACCTTCCTTCTGTCCTACACTGTGACCTGGAGCAGGCTAACCTCTCCTTCTGGTGGTGGAATACCTATGTGCCTTAAAAAATGAAGATAATAGTTTTCAGATGTGTTGTGCTCAGATAGTCCCATTTCATTTTAATAATAGACTGTAGTGAGCTGCCAAAACAGTCTTTCAGAGAAGACTGCAAGTTGTCTTTCATTCCAGATCTTTGAATCAAGGTGCAGTGGCTTTATGGAATGCATCCTCTGAATACAAAATGTAGGGATTGTTTGGCTAGAGAGAGAAACTCGACTGAGTTCAAGCGTATGACGTTATATCAGAAGTCAAATTAATTTACTGTAAAAATATCTTTTGATCTTAAAATCCATCTCATTACCGTGTGTATGTATCTGCCTGTATATGTGCATTAGGTTAAACGCAAGGGTATTGTAGTAACTAGAGCCCTAACACATAATGCTATTAAAAGCACGGTACTTTAATGAAGAGTACATGCAGCATCTAATTCAGAGCCCTCATTTCAGCAGTATGCCTTAATTTCTCTTTCACTATCTAAAATTTAGTTAACTTTATATATTTTGAGAATAAATATTAGCAATCCAGAAGGGATTACAGGAGTGTGCAGACCACATTCAGTTGTATGTCCAGTTATTAAACATGAATCGCTTAAAAAGCTTAGTAAACTTTAATAGGCTTTAATAACATTTTTATCTTTGGTATATTTAACATTTAGATGTCTCTTCTGAATGTTGCAGAGCTACGGTACTAAGTATAACCACATCAGTTTTTTCTTTCCATGCTTTCTTTGTCAGTAGCCAAAAGGAGGTGTTTAGAAAAGACAGGGTACTGAGCTAGGTGGTTTGACATCTGCATGATCCATACAACCATTCTTACTTCATGTTCCTGTTTTTTTTCCTTCTGTATAGGGGCTATCTTGTTGCTTTTTTAACTCTGGTTTCTGTTCTTTTCCTGCTTTTAATGATAAATAGCCTACTAAAGGAATAGAACCTGAACATTTCTTCTCAGCAAAGTAGGAAAGCAGGCACTATATATGTATAACATGTCAAATACCTAAGCAAACAACATTGGATATGAATTAAGATTGTTTTATTCTTGTGATCTTAGTTATTACTTATCTGTTCCGTACTACAAATTTAAAGTTGATGGTGTCCCATCAGGTGTTGCCTACTTAGAAATTACGGGGAAAAAATCAAATCACCAGTTTTGAAGCAAATATTTGCCAAGCAACCTGGAAGTTAATTTTTTTGGCCATTCCTATTATTATTCTCTTGCTCGATGTTCTAGATATTCATGCCTTAATAAAACAGAAAATACGTTTTTTTTTAACAAATGTCAGAAATGTGCCTCATTCTGATTTTTTGTTGTTGTTGCTTTCATCTGTTGTCCACAGTCCGAAGAGCCGCCTCATACAATTAAAGAAAGAAAAGCTGGAGTACACTCCTGGAGAGCATGAGCATGGACTGTTTCCAGCCCCTATTCATGTTGGTGGGTAATTCACATGTTTTAATTGTTGGGAAACAAATATCACTCTTAGGTGACATTGAAGTACTCTGCTTCATAGTCTTTCTGTTTCTCTCCCTTTTCTTCTTTTTTATTTTATGGCATTGTCAGGTTACTCATATCTTTCAGCATATGAACTTTGTCAGAAGTCGTACTCATCCTTCTGTGTTTTTCAGTGCACAAGTTTGACTCGAGGCTTCCTTGTTGCTGTTTGACCTTTGCTCTCATTTTTTTATTTATCATAAGAAAATATCAGTCT
This sequence comes from Aythya marila, assembly GCF_965140915.1. Classification (NCBI taxonomy): domain Eukaryota; kingdom Metazoa; phylum Chordata; class Aves; order Anseriformes; family Anatidae; genus Aythya; species Aythya marila. The sequence goes on from NC_139070.1 coordinate 244,750, forward strand.
AGTTTTAAGCACGCTTTAACTGCCATAATGTTTTAGCTTAAATGCAGTACAATAGCCACCTTTTCAAACTAATACCACAGTAGAATAGCCAGAGATTATGATTACTGTTTCTTAAATCTCAAATGCTAAGCAAACGATACATTCCCCCATAGGATAAATATGAGAAGTAGAACATAAATGAGGCCTGGGTCTTGTCTCTGCCCTCTGCATAAGGAAATTATGACCTGTGGGTAGCATGAGGACTTAGAACTTGTCGTGTCCCATGATGGCGTTGCCAAGTCCAGTCCATTTGACTGAACTGCCTGGGGTTGATGGTTGTGAACTCTCAGACTGAAGTTTTTGCAGTTCATGCTGTTTCCCAGTACAAAACAAAATTGATTTATTATTTTTAAGGTAACTTTTTCCTCCCCTAAAATGCTGCGATTTTTCACTTCACGCACTGTCATGCAAAGTGATTTGAGAAATTTTACATTGTTCAGAGGGAGTATTTATCCCATCAGATACAAATGTTTAATTGGTTTGTCATCTTAAACTGAACCTTGTTGCTCCATTCACAACTTTCCCAGAGAGGCAATACCAGCTGAAGAGTTTGAAAGATCTGTTTGAATCGGTGAGCATAAACATTTAAGAATCAGTTTTCAGAACTGAAGGTGTTAATTCAAATTGACAAGAACATGACCTTTCTCAATTCATTTTTGAATTAGGTCATATAACTCTGCTGCACGACTGAACCATCTGTTGGGATGCTCAGGTTCAGTTTGCAGTGCAATGATCCTGTTCTCTTCCTAGGGCCATGACCTCAAGTTTGTTTGTACTAGCAGACACAAACAAGCTACTGCAATAAAGATAAGGCTGTTTTAATTGCTCTGTATTGGGTAGCTGGAGAGTAGTTTTAACTGCAGAGCAGAGTTACAAGGTTTAGGACTGTGCCAGATAACTGTACTAGTGCCTACTTGATGAGGGCTGGAAGGACATTCCACATACTGCAGGCACGGTGCCAGGGCACTTGAAAGAGCCTTTTGTTTCGCCTGGTGAGGTCATAGAAGTGAAAGCAAATTCCCGGCAGATTTAGCTCTTTCCTGGAACCTGCTATGGATGAATAAAGCATTGAAAATAAAAAGTAATTTAGGAGTACATTGTAAGGAAAACAGCACAATTTTAATTTCCACTTGTGAGGGTATGCATGTGAATTTACACAAAATCGCAGACTATTGCTGGAGGAACATAAAGGCATTTATTACCATTTAGAAAACCTGGGAAAATCCAACATGAGACTGACACCTCATCTTTAGTCACTCTTCTCACTACAATTTTGTGACAATTTTCCAACAACATGCCAAGAGTACTTCTTAGCTAGAAGTAGCCTAGCACTTGTGTCAAGCCTCAGGTCTTAATATTAACAAAGCATTTATTGAGTCAGTTTCCTTCCTTTAGGAAAAGATTGGTGTGATAGTAAGTTTTGGAATAAAGACAAAATCTACAGTGAAAGCAGTGTTTCCTGTCTAAAAAGTTTCAAATATTGCTGAAAATACAGATCATCTTGAAGTCATTCTGAAACAATTAGGAATGTCTTTGTCAAGTCTGAATTAGTTTGGTAAAGGTTGTAGGAAAAGGTTTGGAAACTTCTCAAAATTCAAAATCTGTTTTCTAAGTACGCTACTGTGATTCACCACCTTGTATGAATCACATATGCAGAGTTTTTGTATATGTGTTTGATCTCTGTGATAAATCATTTTAGTATGTACACAGTTGAGGAGAAAGCGTCTCCTTTGTTTGGGATTGCTGCAAGGAGTTAGCAGTGTCTCAGTATGACACAGAGGCATCTTCAGTTTTGTCAATTATTTGCTGTTCTGTAACTCGCATTCAGTTAACCCCTCCTGGACAAACACCTGCAAGGTTCCTGGCAGGACTCTTCAGATTTTAACTGTAACTGTTAAAGTTTAATGACACCCTTAAAGTTCAGTCATCAAAGCAGAATGCAGCTCTAACTCAGCAAGCGCATCTCATTTCTGAGACAGAAGCTTGCTTGGTGTCTATACAGCTTTAAACCTCAGTGCAAAACCAGAGCAGAATGCAAAGGCTAGCAAGATGGAATGCTCTTTCCTGTGCTTGTCACTAATAAATAAAATGTTCTCGGAAGATTCTGCTATTCTGCCTTTTTGACTTTCAGACATGGAGAGGCCCTATCAGAATTCTGGCAGTGTGCCTAGGAGCAGTCCTTTTGCCCCTTGGGGATATGTGAATATGAGTGTGTACAACTTATAAACCTTTTTGTTTCAGGGAAGTATCTCAGACAAAAGAGAATTGACTTCCAGCTGCCTTACGACATCCTCTGGCAGTGGAAACACAATCAGGTACAAGATAAAAAGTTACTCGTTGCCAAGATTATGATTGGAAGTCTTGGAAAAAAAACCAGCAGAATTCTTGCATGAAAGCTATGTTTATATATTCTATGTATTAATGAATATTCTTATTGCTGCCACTGGGTGAGGAAAAAAGGATTTGCATATGTATTAAATGTGAATAGTTTCCATTATTCTATCTCTTACAAAATAGCAATCCTATAGGTTTCTGCCAAAAAAGTCATTAATTTTGCTGCAGACTTTTATTTTGGTAGTGTGCCTGCTTTCTGCAATGATCTTGTTTTAGACACGCCTCAGGAGAATTCAGATGTACTGCCAACAGCACAGAGAAATTTCAGGCCTTATTTTTCTTGGATCGCTCCCAGCAGAGTGGAATTTATTTTTCACTTGCAAGCTGAAATTTTCGTACTGAGGAAAGAAGAGAAAGTGTTTAACAGTCGCATTCTTTTTAAAGAGCTTTAAATATGTGCAAACCTAAAAATAGGATTTTTTTTTTTTCCCTGAGAAGTTTCCACCAAGTGATTTAACACAGGATTTAATGCTGGAAGGTAAATCTGTCCCCAGCTGTGCAGCAGGAAAGTGCTCTGAGACATGTAACTTAAGGATGTGAATGAGCAATACAAATTCCCAGGTGGTTGTGGCTCCAGCTACCTTTTGAAATACCACCAAAATGTAATCTTAAAGTAATGATAGCTGTTGACATTTCAGCTGAGGACAGTTTCTTGACATGTACTGAAGATTGCCTACATCTGCCTGACTTAGCTGTTCAATATTGCATAAATAATGGATACATATGATCTATTTCCTTGACATTTTCCATAGCTATCTAGAATATTGAAAACCATTACAGAATAGTCTTGTTTGTACAACATTTGTATAGTTTGTACAATGCCTGTCTGCTGTGTATGTTACTGATGGAAGGCCATTAGTGCAATACATAGGTTATATATGTAATAATTTGAAATTATTCCTTAAAGCTTGTCTGAAAGAATTTCCCTTTTCCCTCCAGTCATCTGCATCTGCAGAGGACACTTTTCTAATTAGAAGATGAATCTTCATTTCTCGTGGTTGTTACCTGTAGTCACAGTTTTGATTACCACCTTAATTTTACTTTTTCACTTTTTTTTTAAATATTGGCATGTGATAATTCCACCAAAGACACTTTCTCCAAAGTAGTTTTAAATAATTATTCTTCTTTTAAATATTGGGGGAAAAAAAAAAAAAAAAAAAAAAGCATTGCTCAGAATAATCCCCAAATAGTTGGTCCTCATGATAACATCTTGTTCTGTTCAGATGTTATGGAGGGAAAAAAGCAGTATGTTAGAAAAACTTCTTAGCTACTTCATTAAGCATAACTTATACTTGATTGGAAACTTCTGTGACCTCTTTCTAAATGTAATCTGGGCCTAAAGAAGAGAAAGCAGATATATTTCATAGAATCAAATTATGTAGTAATGATTACAAAACCTTTACATATTAACAGGACAAAATTTCCCTGATTCTTTGGAATAACCGATGCAGTTATGCAATGTATTAAAATTTTCTTTCTCTTTCTTTTAGCTGTATAAAAAGCCAGATGTCCCACTTTATAAAAAAATCCGTTCTAGTAAGTAAAATCTTATTGTTACTAAAATGTATAATGAATTTTCATAACACTCCTCCTTTCTTTTGTGCTCTTTATCCTAACAAGACACTTCCAACTTCTTTTTTTGCTTTATGTAATTGGAATGAAAAATTTCTAGATAGTTACATTTTTCACCTGGCAAGAATTTCCCTCCTCTCCTTTTCTTTTCCCCTCCCCTCTATAGATGTCTATGTGGATGTCAAACCTCTTTCTGGCTATGAGGCCACTACCTGCAATTGTAAGAAACCAGATGATGACAACGGAAAGGGCTGCGTGGAAGACTGTCTTAACAGGTTAGAAACAGGTTGACTGACTATAATAAGAGAATTTCAACATATTACGTATTATTTCACATAAACTAATAATATTTTAAGAAAAGAGTTGTGCTGAATGCAAACCTGTTAAAAAAAAAAAAAAAAAAGTTTTGTTAAAGAGCAAACATTGTAACTTTCTGCTGAAGGTATTCCTCTACCTTTTCTTCAGAGGAATGTCCCAATAAAAGCTACATTTTGCTCTTTGAATATCAGTGAGAGCCGACGTATGAACTGTTGTGTGAATTATCTTGTATGAAAACAAGAACCATTTTAATTATTAAAAAACTTTTACTTAACAGAAGAAGGTTTTTTGCTTGTGTGATAGTGTAAAGCATATTCTATTTGTCTTCCTTCAACTTCTTTGTTCTTTATTTTAGGATGATCTTTGCGGAGTGTTCACCAAACACCTGCCCTTGTGGTGAACAGTGTTGTAACCAGCGGATACAGAGGCACGAATGGGTGCAGTGCCTGGAAAGGTTCCGGGCTGAGGAGAAAGGATGGGGTATTCGTACCAAAGAACCCCTGAAAGCAGGACAGTTTATCATTGAATATCTGGGAGAAGTTGTTAGTGAGCAAGAATTCAGGTAGAAATACTTATTTGCTATTTTAGCATGTAAGGCTCAGTAAATGACTTCAGCATCCATTATAATTGTTGGGAAATCCTTAGACAGAAATGAATGGGAAATAAAGGAAAGAAAAAAGAATCCTCTTCTGGTCACTGCCACCAGAAGGAAGGCTTAGAATTCAGCTTTCTTGATCAACCAGCTTTTTCTCAGTCAAATAGAGGAGTGATTAATGTATGGAATGCGACATCGGCTCTGTAAATGCCAAATGCCACAAGTGAATGTGAATTTGATATGATTATGAGAACTGTGCAGAATTTGAATTGTGAAAAATAGAATTGAGGGGGCAGAATGGGGCAGAAAAAGAAATGAGCTTTCGCAGATAGGTATGAAGACAAAAGAACAAGTGGGAGCACTAATACCTAATGAAAGAAATAAATTATAAGTCTTGTTAACTACATAACATCAGAGGATAATTTAGTTTGGCGAGACCTATGTGCTTCTCTTAGAGCTCCATCAGAAGGCAAATCTGATCTCCTCATACAGAGGTAACTGTTGACACAACTGACTCTCTTGTCACTGTTGCTCTCTTGCTAAAAAGAAGTAGCTGTAATCCATGGATGTAACTGCAAAAACTGTGTCCAACCCCAGATAATGAAAGGGAGGAGCTGAATGTTGTACACATGCATACATATACACATCGAAGAATGTATACTTGCATTTTCTCTTCCATACACAGGTTATCAACATGAAATGTATACAAATAATCTGCAGAACCCAAAAGGGAGCATTCCAGAAGAGCAAATTTCTAAATTCTAATCCAAGCTCTGTCAGTGGCCTTGACTTATAAAAATAGGTATTATAATGGTTTTCCTCCGTCTCTAGGTGTACAATTCTATAAAGTATAAAAATTACAATTGTTTTTCTTCAAAACCCTCTCTCAGAATTCTTGAATGTGCTATTACTATGTTACTCCCTGTATGCTTTGCAGCAAGAAGGAGAATCACAAGTAACTTTCCTGTGTTGCTTCATAGGAACCGGATGATTGAACAGTACCATAATCACAGTGATCATTACTGCCTGAATTTAGACAGTGGAATGGTGATAGATAGTTATCGTATGGGCAATGAGGCTCGTTTTATCAACCACAGCTGTAATCCTAACTGTGAGATGCAGAAATGGTAAGAAAAATATATTCTGTTTACTGGGAGACTGGTATGGCAGTGGCTAAAATATAGATAACCAGATCATCTAAGAGAATCTGATCTAAAAATAGGGGAATCGAGCTGAACAGTGTAAAAAATATTTACTATCATGCTCGCATTGCAGAAGAGAAATATTGTTTCCAAGTGGACGTTTTGGTGACAGGATCTAAGTTTTCTGGCAAGGCAAATCCAATATTTTTGTTTGTCGTGCTGTTAACCTGCTACAAATTTTGAAGACTAGGTAATGCCATAAAATAATTGCTGTGTATATTCTTTCCTTATGGTGTTGTGGGTTAATCCCGGTAGGCAGCTAAGCACCACACAGCTGCTCACTTTCTCTTCGCACCCCTGGTGTGAAGGACAGGGGAAGAGTAAAAGCAAGAAACCTTGTGGGTAGATATAAAATTGTTTAATAACTAAACTGGGAGAAGACAGAGAGAAAGAAAACAAGACAAAGCAAGTGATGTAAAGGTAATCACTCACCACTTCCCATGGGCAGGCTGATGCCCAGCCTGTTTGCTAGCCTAACCTTCTGAACACCCTTCACTCCCTTTTTATTGCTGAGCATGACATTATATGGTGTGAAATATCTTTGGTTATTTCAGGTGATCTTCCTGGTTGAGTCCCCTCCTAGCCTCTTCTGAAACACACACATATGCACATGCACACACACACCATCTATTCACTGTAGTGTCAGAGTGAGAAACAGATAAGGTCTTGGCATTATGCAAACGCTGTTCAGCAACAGCTAAAGCATTGGTGTGTTATCAGCATTATTTTGGCACCAGATCTACAGCATGGCACCTTACAGGGTGCTGCAAAGAAGCTAACTCCGTCCCAGCCAGACGCCTGCAATTCAAATATGTTTTTAAAGCATATGAACAGGGGAATGGTCTGATTTCAGCATACCCTGTGTCATACCAGTACTATGTTAGCAGAATAAATTGAGTGCCAGGCTAGTAGAAAGGGCTTCTGAGAAATTCATAGTGAAAAAGCAAATGGTTGTAATAGGTATCAGCTATAGTGGTAGTACAGCATGGAAGCTTGTGATTCTCAGGTAATTCTAGTAGTTTTAAGCAATAGTAATTAAATTTAAAATATTAGAATCCAACAGAAAGAATCAGAGAGACAGTAAATTTTGGTGCATTTTGTGAACTGAGGTGAAACATTCAGTGTAAGCTCTTGATTTATGGCGAGGGTTGATAAGTGGATCAGTCATATTAGCTAATACAGTTTGTAGCTTCTCTATTTGTAGCACAACTTCCTGCTCTTTGTAAACATAGCATTGATTTTTGGTGGCTTTCAAAGTTTGTTGTAAGAGACAGAAAAAAGAACAGGTCAAATGAAGAACAAGAGTACTCCTGAGCATGGCAGAAGTATTGTTTCCTGTCTCCAACACTTCCACTATGTGGACAAAGACAATTTTCATTTTAATTATTTGGAATATTTCATTATATTTTCCCTGCAGGTCTGTTAATGGTGTTTACCGGATTGGATTGTATGCACTTAAAGACATGCCTGCTGGTACTGAATTGACTTATGACTACAATTTTCACTCATTTAATGTTGAAAAACAGGTAAGGATCACAATGCAAGACCTTGAAAAAAATCACTAAAGACAAACAGTTCAGTAGAGTTGAAGCAAAACCCATTGTGTTGTATTTAATAGAACGGATTTTATTGCTGAGTGATAATCCAAGTGTTTTGGATTTTATTTAAAGTAACTTTTCTTTTTTCCAAAGCAACTCTGCAAGTGTGGTTTTGACAAATGCAGAGGAATAATTGGAGGTAAAAGTCAACGAATGAATGGACTTGCAAGCAAAAGCAACCAGCCTGTGAGCACTCACAGAAGGACTGGACGGTCAAAAGAAAAAAGGAAGTCAAAGCACAAGCTAAAAAAGAGAGTAAGTAGTAAAGACATCTTCTTTCATGGATAAAAGTTAGTAAGAAATCAGTTTATGACACCATACTAAAAAAAGTGTAGAATCACACAATATCCCGAGTTGGACCCATGAGGATCATCAAGTCCAACTCCTGGCAACGCACAGGTCCACCCAAAAGTTTAGACCATGTGACTAAGTGCACAGTTCAATCTCTTCTTAAATTCAGACAGGCTTGGTGAAGTGACTGCTTCACTGGGGAGCCTGTTCCAGTGTGCAGCCACCTTCTCGGTGAAGAACCTCTTCTGATATCCAGCCTAAATTTCCCCTGCCTCAGCTTAACACCATTCCCACGGGTCCTATCACTGGTGTTTATGGTGAATAGGTCAGCTGCCTCTCCACTCCCCATCGTGAGGAAGTTGTAGACTGTGATGAGTAGTATTTTAAACATAAAAGAAATGCTACGGTTTCTGTCTCAGAAGCTATTGGTTCGCTAGGTTCTTGGCACAGTTTTTCCTGTCTATCAGAATGATCTGTTTTCCAGAGGGGCCACATGCCAGAGGAACCCAGTGAAAGCGTGAACACACCAACAAGGCTGACACCACAGCTTCAGATGAAGCCCATGTCTAACAGAGAAAGGTAGGGAATGATTTCAGTGGTGGTGGTGGTGGTGTTCTTTACCTCACAAATTGAGGGGCAGTGCAAATGTTGAACTGATACTTTCTAAGAGGTAGGGCATCGTTGAACTGTCTGAGTAAGAAGTTCTTGGTTCTTCTTTAACGAGTTAGGGTGGTATTTCTCATCACTGACGTGAGAAGCTTACGTCTGAATATCTCTTTTTTGCTGTGTTAAGGTATTAATTATAGAGAAGCTGATTTCTGAATGCTGGTTTTTTTTAATTTATATAGAAATTTTGTGTTAAAACACCATGTATTTTTGGTACGAAACTGGGAAAAGATTCGACAAAAACAAGAGGAAGTGAAGCATGTCAGTGATAATATCCATACTGCGTCGTTATACAACCGCTGGAATGGAATCTGTCGGGATGATGGCAACATTAAATCTGGTAAGGCCAGCACAGGTTCCTCATGTTGCTACTCTTTTCCTTTGAGATCCTATGTGATATGTCCAAGAAGAACTTAACTTTGCTTTACATACAGAACTTAGCCTTCCTACAGGATCAGTGTATCTATTGTAATGCACACAGGGAATGCCCTACAGATAAAAAATATATATCTGTGCAGTTGTGTATGTATGCTCTTGTATTTACATAGCAGGGTAAGACAGACTTTTTTATATTTTCTATGTATTTCTGCATTAGGGGATTCTGCAATTTCCTCTGAAATAATTAATGCTTTTTTCTTACGAATTATGCCTTTAGAGAAGAAAGCATTTTGGCATTCAATTTTGGGAATGGGACAAAACATAGGTATTGGAATTAATGTATTAATACTGTTTCAAAATAGCACTTTGTTCATAGGACCATAATCTTCACTGCTGTGCAGGATTTGGTCCCCACTGTAAGGTACACAATAAGTTGGGAAATTAGTAATTTGAGTAAATTTAGTGACGTGCTATGTTTGCTCCAGCAACATAAAATACTTTGGTAACCATCTTAACAATTTGGATGACCTATAAGCAGTGAGAGCCTACGTGTGAAAATAATCTTTTACTGTTATAGTAGCTTTAAAAAAAGTTAATTTTAATAATTGGTGATGGACTTGCTGGATCAGAAAAGACAATGTAATTTGATCTTCAAGTAAATTTTTGTTTTGGCATAATTCTTTTTTGCCCTCTTTCAGACGTCTTCATGACCCAATTTTCAGCCCTTCAGACCGCCCGCTCTGTGAGAACACGGCGCTTGGCTGCAGCTGAAGAGAATATTGAAGTGGCTCGTGCTGCCCGCCTAGCACAAATCTTCAAGGAAATATGTGATAGCATTATATCCTACAAAGGTGAAGGTGATGTGACACTCCTGAAAAATCTCCACAGAGATGTTTTTCAGCCTCTGGAACAATGAACTCTTGAATACGAAATAATAGAAAAAAATAGTTTATGTCAGGACTTTAAATAACTTCTTGTGTTGTTTTTTTTTCTCCTTTCTCCTGCTACCAATGTTATCCTCAACCCCTTCCTCTGACATCAGAATCTGAAGGTGTTGCTATGCTTTTAAACTGATTTTTCAGTAGTTTAGCAAAATGGTACAATTTACTGAACTGCAAGGAAACTGTCCTCCATTTTGATATATCCAGAGTACAGCAACCAGCTTCTTGAAACAAACTCCATTTCAGTTCCCCGATACCAGAAGAGCCTTTCTTTTAAACATAGATAGAATATAGTTAGTTTTAGTTACTTCTTTTTTAAAGTTTTATTCAAGTAAGTGATGCTAAACTGTGTGTTCCCGTTACAGATTCCTCCAGGCAGGCTCTTGCAGCTCCTCTCCTCAACCTACCCCCAAAGAAAAAGTAAGTATATGCTTCTCAGAGCAACCCATGGTTTTCTATAAGGGATTTGCATACATTTGAAATGCTGGTGAAATTGACATTCTGCATACGTTCCCATTTTAGAAATGCAGACTATTATGAAAAGATCTCTGACCCGTTGGACCTTGCCACCATTGAGAAACAGATCTTGACTGGCTATTATAAAACTGTGGAGGCTTTTGATGGAGACATGCTGAAGGTCTTCCGGAATGCAGAGGTGAGGCTCCCTCTGGCCTTAAGGGTGTTGTGTAGAATCTGGGAATATATCCTAGCTTAATGCTCTTGCTGACTTAGAGTAATTAAAGAAAAAATATTTTAGAGAAGGGGAACTTCTGATAATCCTTTTCTGATGAACAGACATTGATAATTAATGTACTTCAGCTTATTCTTAGTGCTTTTGTTTGCCTTAGGTCAGACGAATAAAGTAAAGAACATGCACCAATAGCTAGCCTAATGAAATTTCAGTACTTTGGGGGAGAAGTAAATTGTCCTTTAGTGTCATACATTAAGATACATGGACCTGCGGTTCAAAGTAAAGGAAGTAGGTGTACAGTCATGTTACCACATGGGTGGATGCACCTTTTCAAGAGTGTGCACAAACAAGAGAAATGCGCAAAAACATGGAACCTGCAGGGGGAAACCAAACACATACAAAGGTTTTTTGTTTCTTTGTTTTGTTTTTGTTCAGAAATACTATGGCAGAAAGTCTCCAACTGGGCGTGATGTATGCCGGCTACGGAAAGCATATTATAATGCTCGTCATGAGGCATCTGCCCAAATTGATGAAATAGTGGGAGAAACAGCAAGTGAAGCTGACAGCAGTGAGACATCTGTCTGCGAAAAAGAAAATGGTCATGAGAAGGACGAGGATGTGATCCGTTGCATTTGTGGCCTTTACAAAGATGAAGGACTCATGATCCAGTGTGAAAAGTGCATGGTGAGGCAGGGGAACACAAAATGGAGCTCTTTCTCTATTCACTATAACCAGTGGAACTTCTACCAGCAGCCTCTGCATCACTAATAATAGCCTAAATTACCTCTTCAGAACTTCGTTTCCTCTCCAGAAGAATTGAGAGATTTTGTTTTCAAAGAGGAAATGCAATTTGCATTTCTGTATAGAGTAGCTAGCACTTCCTGAAACTGCCAGAAACTCCTGTCTTTGGCTGTGCAGAATTTCAACAATTACGGGCTTTTACATAAAGAGTTGCATGGAGATCTTACCTGTCTTCTTAAGAAGTATGAAATAGTTCAGAGAAAGTCTTGAATTTCCTTTGTGAAGCTTATTTTAATGCTTTCCTTAATACTTTCTCAAAAAGTATGATTTATAAATAAAATATATCACAAGAATTTCTAATTGGGATGCATCTATTTTTCTAGGTCTGGCAGCATTGCGACTGTATGGGTGTGAATTCTGACGTTGAACACTACTTGTGTGAGCAGTGTGAACCTCGATCTGTGAACAGAGTAAAAAATACTTCTTCATTACTACAGTTACAAATTGAAGCAGTGCTTTCATTTATATTTAGTGATGTTGGCAAGGCCATTGTGTGATTCTTACTTTATAATGTAGTTTTCTTGGATTACATTTAGTCATGTCAGTTCTTCTGTAGCAGTGTCTGCATATTTCAAAAAGGATGTCAAATCCGTATCAGTTCTGATTATGGTGGCCATCTTAACATTTCCTTTCTTTTTCTTTTTTCCTCCAGGAGGTTCCCATGATTCCTCGTCCCCATTACGCCCAGCCTGGCTGCGTTTACTACATATGCTTGTTACGGGATGACCTATTGCTGCGCCAAGGTATGTGCTTACTCTGGTGCCTACTATGATTTCCATCAGATAATAGTACACAGATTTCTGGCATCGCCTTGTTTCAAGTGTTTTTATCTTTTTAGAAGTAGAAAGCTGTGCCCTGTGCTAGCATGGGGGTGACACATAGTAAGGAACCTGAGTTCTCACAGACTGGTTGACAAAGAAATGTTAATTACCTTTAACACAGATAGGTTTCTGCTTCTGGCCAAAGAAGAAAGATGTAGAGTCAGCATCCAGTAGTTAACATTTAGAAGTAAAGGCAAAGAAGTTCACTAATTATTTTTTTTTTAACCTCATTCTACCGATACATTCAAGGTTAGAAAGAATCTTATATTATTCTTAAGATAAATGCTCTTGAATGAATGAAACCAGTTGGCATGTTTGCTGGGGAGAAATAGGAATCTTCAGGAAAGTGGAGAATTAAAAAACAAAAACAAGGAACAGTGCATTCGTTATCCTCTGCAGCTTTCTAGAATTTACATTCCCTTATTCTTTCTCAACATTGCTCTGCATTCTCTGTCTTGTCTCTAGCTCAGCCATTTGGTGTTCCCATCTCATGTTTTTTTGCTGGGTTGCCAGCTGGAGAATAGCTGTCTTTCTAGGGTTGCATCAGTATTTCTATAATCTGTTTAATTTAGTTATGTTTTAGCTGTTTTTGTGTCAACTTTCAGTCATTTATAGTGTTAAGGTCGTTTTTGTCATGACAAAACCACATATCTCTAATTCTATACGGCTTGATTGGTGATTAATTAGAAAAATGTTAGCTTACATGGCTAAACCCTGTGTATCATTAGCAGAGGAAAAAGAAGACTGAACTGCCACCAACAGTTAGTCCCCAACAGTGACTGTGCAGTTACAGGGGATAGATTGAGCAAGGCTATGCCCAGAAGATGCTAAGAAGTAATACACATTACAGTAGAAAAAGGGAAAAAAACATGGATTCTTTGCTGAGTTCTCCACCAAAGGTTCTGAAGCATGTTTGTGTATAGTAATTGCTGCGATTCAGTTGCAGAGTTGAAACAGTCTTTTTCTGTCTCTGGTTTCCATAAGGTCATGCAATTTGCAGCTACAAGGCAAAAGAGATCGTAGTGACCATCAGGCCTGCAGTTGCAGTATGCATAGACTATGACATTTTTCCTGCATGTTGTGTGTTAGGAAGAGGCTGATCTTGTGATAAGACTGAAAAGGTTTATGACAGGATAGCATTTCTTTATGTCAGTCTGCCTTCACTGCCAGGGAGTTGTCTGAACAACTGAATTAGTCTATCTTCTAGTTCCAAGCTTGAGAACTCCTCATGTTTTCAATGAACAAGGCTGAAAAGCTTTCAACTGCCTGATGTGTGAGTGCACATTTCACTGTGATTGAATCCCTATAAATAAGTGAGGGCTCTTCAGTTAGAGGACCTCTTAAAGTCTTACTCTTTAAACATTGCAGCTATCACTAATTTGTCCATACTATCCTTATAAAAACTTATTTTGTTACATGTCCTGCCATAATTTATCTGGATTTGTTACATGTTACTATTTTCAGTGTGGGCATGCAGTTCAAGTTATGTTTAGTTCTTTGCTAGTGAAGTTTTTTCTGAAAACGATGAGGGTCACCTTTCCTTCTTTTACTGGCTCTGGATTGGTTTTGCATCACTCTGCAATTCAATGTTAGGTAGCTCTGTCATGTTAGTTTTAATGAAACCATTTACTCCTCTATTTTTGGTGTGCTGGACTGATGAGAAGTTACAGGTGTGCATTTTGTGCCTATTGCCAGGTGATTGTGTTTACCTGATGAGAGACAGCCGTAGAACTCCAGATGGACACCCTGTCCGGCAGTCATATCGGCTGCTGTCCCACATCAACAGGGAGAAACTCGATATTTTCCGCATTGAAAAACTCTGGAAAAATGAGAAGTATGTTCAAGGCATCTTTTGAATTTGAGACATTCCATATACCTACCTGTCAAAACACAGTAATTTTGTGGAAGTCTTGTTATAACTTAAAAATGCGGGACTGAATATGGTTAAGTTACAAAGACTTGATGATTTCCCACTTGTCTCTGCATGTACTCCAGAACTGTGAAGTAAAAACATATAAAGCTGGAGGTGTAAGCAAGGGATAAGAGATACAAGTTGATATATTTCCTTCACTGTTGGAATAGGCTGAGAATACACACTGACAGCTGAATTGGCTCAGCTAATGATCACTGACTTACTAAGCCAGTGTAACATGATTAAATGCTTATGCCCCTTTGATAGCAGCATGGTAAGTGTGCTGTGTTCATAAAAATCACAATAGGAATATTTCCACTTGCTGAAGGGGATAAAGTTGAAAGTGTTATATTCATGTAAGTTTGCCTTTCATCACAGCCATTGCAAAGTACAAGGTAGATAGTTCAAAATTAAATGGAGGGCGTTATGTAAAGTTGTATCACAGGTTTATAGAAATAGTCTTTTTTTCTTCTGTTTGTTCTCTTCTCTTACCTACACATCTTCGAGCAGAGAGGAGCGGTTTGCATTTGGTCATCATTATTTCCGTCCACATGAAACACATCATTCCCCTTCTCGAAAGTTTTATCACAATGAGCTGTTCCGGGTGCCATTGTATGAAATTATCCCCTTAGAGGCTGTTGTGGGAACGTGCTGTGTTCTTGACCTGTACACCTACTGCAAAGGTAAGGAAACTTAATAGGATGAGAAATTAAATTTGGGAAGTATGCTAAAATAGTTAGTGCTGCAAAAAGGCAGTAGCCAATGTTTACAGGATATCAGAGCTGAGGAGGCGCTATTGCCTTAGCACTGAACAGTGGTTTCTCTGCACAAGGGGCAGTACTGAGGAGATAGCAGCAGGGTTGTATTGCAGTGCATAAGGAAAAGAAAGTGATGGTGGTAAAAATAGTTTTGGAATTATTTGGTTGGAATCTAAAGGTTTTTCTCTTACGTTTAAACTAGGAATGTGTCCAGCATTTGTTCCCCTTGATTCAGAATCGTAATAATACCTGCCATCCCACTTAACACCCTAAAGCCCATACTTCTGACACTGTGTATGGCTTTGTACTGGTATCCTGTCTGTCTTCTCTTGAATCTGATTAATAATTTTTTCATATGTACTTCATTTTGAAACTGCAGGGAGGCCAAAAGGTGTGAAGGAGCAGGATGTATATATTTGTGATTACCGCCTTGATAAATCTGCTCACCTCTTCTACAAGATCCACCGGAATCGTTATCCTGTCTGCACCAAGCCCTATGCCTTTGACCACTTCCCCAAGAAACTCACACCCAAGAGAGACTTCTCAGTAAGTGTTTCTTCTCATAGCTTCCTTATTTTTTTACCAGAAGGCTGGACATATTTTTCGGAAGCTCCTGTCTCTCTGTTTATGAATGAAGGATTGTAAACCTGAGGAAAATGACACGTAAGCATACACAGACTGGATGAATAGTTGTCTAGAAAAAAAAACTTTGAAATAAAAATTGACTGTAGGCACAGAATATGCAATTGAAAGGCAAACAGGTGTTGAGGCAAACAAATAGTGATGTGGAAGTTTGGAGATGTTGGTTTCTGACAGAATTCTAGATGGTAATTTCATGTGAGTCATTCCTGAACAGAGGAGATCTTAAAATTCACTTTTGGGCAGCAATTCTGCAGCTCTAAAATGATTTTGTCTGTTTCAGAGAATCACACGGCATATAGTCCAGTGCGAGTTTGTTAGCCAGTCTGTGTCAGGCTTTCTTTTCTTTGATATAATTGCTCGATATTTTAATAAACTTTGCCTATAAAATGGTTTTCAGCAGTACCTTTAAATTCCAAATACAAAAAAGCAGAATTTTCTTATTTCCATTTCTCTGCTTTATCAAATGACATACCACTTGCTTGCTTACGTAATAATCACTGAAAATGGATGTCTTATCAAAAAACAGCAGCCAAATAGGTAGGTGGCCTGATCATGAAGTACACCTTACCTTACCATGCTGCATCTGATTGTCCATTCATTTCAATCTTATTTTCCTGTATTCTATGGGAGTAGCAATTCTTCATTGTGTACATCCTCCTACACAACACTACTTCGTCTCTTGAGTTTTGAGATATCAGATCTGGCAAATTTTCTGCAAGAAAGCACTTTTCTTTGGGAGCAGAGAGGTTCTTATAGTGAATTTAGAGTAGTCTCCTAACTTGTGCTGTGCAAAAAGTGATTTTTTCATAATGGTCTATGGCTTAAAATTTATTTAGAAGATAAAAAGAATCAGCAAGTCTGGCTCTAATTTGTCCCTATTACATGAGGTTTTTATCCCTTCTCCTTTGGATTTGTCTTATGTGTGAGATACACCAGCCATGCACTGGCATATGCAGAGTGCCAGATAGGCAAGTCCTATATTGGAACTTCAATAATATTAGACCAGCACTTCCTTCCACTGTGAAGTTTATTCAGTATTAACCATAATCTTTATTGTTGTTATAGCCTCATTATGTACCAGACAACTACAAGAGAAATGGAGGCCGGTAAGTCTTACCTACCAGATTGTTGGCTGAGAAGAGATGGGATGATCCTGTTTGCTTGTCAAGTGTCCAGTGTTCTTCCTACCCATTTTCCTGGGTGCTGTGGAAATAATAAACTTAAATTCTTTAAAGCAGTTCTCTGAACTTCCAGAGAAGGAAAAGGGAATGAGGGGAAAGAGAGGGAATATAGAACCAGCCTTTGTGTTCCTTAATAATATGTTTACTAGTCAAGAAAGTACAGAAGCCATTTTGAAAGTTAGCAGAAGCAGCTGAATGTGGAAGAGAGCATAGCCCCCAGCACAGGAGGGAGATCAGTCACTGAATAGGCTGACCATGTACTCCTTGTAATAACAGCCCAGGCTAGTGCATTCTCTCAGTTCTCTTAAAGACTTTACAAATACTTACCAGGAGCCATGGTAATTGAAGAAAAAACATCAGTATGTGTTGTGCTCAACTATTTTGGCAAATGAAAATATTTATAAATTGAAATTAAAAATGAATTATTTTTTTTAAAGACTGCATTTGACCTTATGCAAATGAGGTTATAGGCCTATATCCCCCCATAGATCTGGTAGGTGTGAATGCATGTATTAATAAGTAAAATGACTGAGATTCTAGACAGTCTCCTACCTACTGAGGAGTCCTTGACTCTCTAGTAATTCACCTTTCAGGTAAGTGTCTGAAAAAATTTGGTATTTAAACTCTTCTTTTCCTGTCAGATCATCTTGGAAAACAGATCGCTCTAAACCACAGATCAAAGACTTAAACCAAGAAGAGGATTCTCTTCCACTTATTGAGGATGTATTAGGAAACCAAGAGCAAACTTCAAGTGAGGTGCCTAGCATAGAGGAGCCAGAAAAAGAGGCAGTCTCTAGTGAGACCTGTGAAACTGATAAAAAGGTGGAAGAAGGCAATTCTGACACAAGGCAGCTGTGCACTCCAGAGGAAAGGCGGCATATTCAGAGAGAGAGACTTAATCAAATCCTGCTAACCCTCTTAGAGAAAATCCCAGGGAAAAACGGTGAGATTTTATGCTGTGGTTACACAAGAGCATTTCTTCTATAGTTTGATTTTGTTTTGTTTTTTCTTTAGCTCACTGCAGACTGTGTTGATAAAATTAACACTTCTGTCTGAATATTTTACTAGTGGACATTATTAATAATTAGCTTTATTTGCAGTAATGTTTTCTTTTGCAGCAGTAGCAGTTTTATGAATTCATATGAAATTTCTTTCTACTGACACTGTTTTGTATAGTATTTTTAGTAACCACAAAGACTGTCTGAGGACATTCCCCCATTAATCTTTGCTTACAACTGAGAAACACAACAGACATGCAAAGAAAAAAGAAAGAATTCAGGAAGTAATTTTTGACTTTTAGTGATAGTTCTTACTGTTGGGTTCTGGGTAACTTCTAAACTGTAGAATGATGGTGCAGTGGTTGCCCTGGTTAAGTAGTTCCCTGTTTTTAATTGCAATATCATTAGCTGCTGTGACAGTGGACATCCAGCAACCTGAATGTTGCTACAGGTCATCCTTTTTAACAGGCCAGTGATATTCGGAGTTCGTGCTTTGGTTGCTGGCATATGCTTCCCACATGCTGGTTTGTGTATACATAATCATACTGTAACATGCTTCTCAGGGTGATCTAGAGATAGCTTAGATAACTATTAGAATTAAAACCTAGGATGAACTGTGTTCAGACGAGTAATTCACTTTTTTCTTTCATGTTCTGGGAACTAACACAAAATAATAATGCATAGCCTCAGAGAGTAATTTGGGTTGAGGTCTAATCATCCTCCCCTCTAAGCATGGCAAACTTCAAACAATTTGGGTTGCTCAGCACCTTGTTCAGTGGAGTTTTGAATATCACTATGGATGGAATCATCCTTTAAAAACTGTGAGTAAGGAAATAGTAAAGCTGTACCTGGTGTCACCATCTTTACAAATAGCCTGTGGTCTGTTGCAGCTATTGATGTCACTTACTTGCTGGAGGAAGGATCAGGAAGAAAACTGAGGAGGCGCACTCTCACCATCCCAGAGAGCAGCTTCAGAAAGTGATGCCACAGGAGGAAGCTGTGGTCTGGAGTCTGCTACAAGGTCTGCTGAGGACTGAGGGCAGGAGCCCAACTTCTTGTGCACCAGCCAAGGAAAAGAGGGCAGCAGAAAACTGACAAATATACAAACAGTTAGCACTTAGATGTCTGGGTTGGCAGGTTGTCCTGCCCTGCTCTGCAGTGCTCTTATGGTGTGTGTGTTATTGGGCGTGCCTTGTATTGATGTTAGGTACTGAGAAAAACCTCGTGGTTATTGTCCAGGATGGTCAAATTTAATTTATTTTTGCTTGATATTCCCACTCAGCGGAAAAAAAAAAAAAAAAGATGGGGAGGTAAGAAGGATGAGGACAGACTTACTCTGATGAGAATATTCCCCACGTTCACCAATTAACCTGTGATTGTACAAGATACTGTTGGCACCACCATTACCCATGCCAGTGAATGAAATCCAGATGGGAGGGTGAAGGCCCAGTGGCTTAAAATTAAAGGCTGCCCTAAAGTTGTGGCCTCTGATTTGCACAAGTTCCAAGAAGAGAGAAACGTACCTGAATGTGCAAAATGTTCACCGTGGAACGGCCAGTGCACACATGTACCTTTGATCTGTGACAAGGAGCAATTTCCAAAGTCACGCTGGAGTAAAGCAAGAGTTGGTTGGTTGAGGCACTTGTACTGCATTGTAGAGGGGGGAGGGGGCGGGGTGTGATTTTTTTCACTTTTTTTCTGCAGAGAAATTTTATAAAGCAAGTCAAATCCTGACAACACCATTGCTGTTGGTTTTTTTGATAAGCTGTGGTTCTTGTGTGTCTAGTGTGTTGTGCAAATTAAAACCTGTTAAAAAGAAAAAGGAAAAAAAAAAAAAAGGAAACCTTCACTACATGAACCGTCAAGCAGTATTCAGAGCGAGTATTTGTCGTGAACTGTAGAATATATCAACTGCTAACACTATTCTTGTGTTCTGGTTGTACAGCTTAAAATGTCCGTCTCTTAAATTAAGAGACAGTGTATCTCGCACCACCCTCTCTCTCTGCCCTGACAAAGATGATTATTCCCAAAAGTAAGAGCCAAGGCACTGAATCTCACTGCATGAAATTTCGATTTACATGGTGTACCACAAGCTAGTGCTGTAGCAGGACCCCTCGCGTTATACCGATAACCTTCCCTGGCGTGAGGAGCCACAAAGCTGTCACCTGCCTCTGGGTCCAGCCCAGGTTTTGGCAAAGGGAGGGGGTGATAGGCATACACTGACCCTTTAAGATGGCTTTGCTTTTTTGTCTTTCAGACGTACATATGCATATACAGTCCTGTTTTAGATGTTCTTATAAGAAAACCAGTTTTTAATGTGCCAAGTTGTATATATCTGCTGCGTGGATGTAAAGCAATACAGTAGTTACATGTTCCTTTTTAATGGACCAAGCTTGTCCTAATGTACATTCTTGTTATTATTATAATTATTTTACTCTTAGTGGAACATGACTCATTCCATTAACTTTTATGTGTTGATTTAAAAAGAAAAAAAAAAAAAAGAAAGGAAAAAACCCTTTGAGAAAAAATATTTTATTAAAAAAAAAAAAGAAATAAGAAAATAGTTTGGAATATTTTCTTACTGTAGAGAAGCACTGTACAGTACCAGGAACCCTGAGTATAAAATACTCGTGCGTGTAGTAGGAATATCGCATGTCCAAAATCTTGAGTTGTCTCATTTAGTTTAAAACAGAAATCATTGTCTCAAATGGTGTTAAACACTAAAAAGTTTTTAAAAAATAAAGTGCGTACAGAAGCGAGACACTAGCTCTGTCATTTTATCTTTCTTTTGTTGAAAGACTAAACAAAATGTTTTTTAGACAATCAAATGTTAGGTAAGTGCAAAGAATTGTTTTTCTTACTGGTGTAGAAATTAATGACTTTTTTTATTTTTCGGTTATTTTATAATAATGAGAAGACCAGTGTGTCACCAGGATCGCTGTTTTAAGACCAGGAAGCACTACATTATTGCAAATAGATATGAACTCTTAGTCTGCATGGGTGTAGGCTGTGTGATTGCTGAAAATAAATGCTGCTAATATATTTCCTTTTTACAAAGCATATCTAAATAGATCATTGTTTTGATGTTAATCTTTGTAAATTATGTATTACCAATTTTAACATTGGATGTAATTGCATAAAAAGCCTGCATCTCAATCCTGAGAGAGTCTAGTATTAAATGGAAAATCTTTTCCTATCGATGACTTGTGGGGTGTTTTTTGACATGTCTTTGATTTTTTTTTTCTATTGCCTCTTTGCCTCGGCCCCTCCTGTCATGTCCTGCCTCTCTTTCAGCCTCATTTATGTGAGCTGTTGCCCCGTTTCTTTCAGATACCCAGTTTCCTGATTGCTGATGGCATTTTGCGAGGTTGTAGCTTGATGCTGATGGTTCTGTTCAGCCCTTGGCAGGAAGGATGGTGGCAGCGTGTTTGCAGAGACAGGAGCATCAGCACAGACATGCAGTTTGGTAGTCAGAGGATGTGTAACCGTGTACAATGGCAGGTTAGTATGTGAATAATCTATGAATTTAGTGCCTATTCCCAGAATATAGACCCCTGGTACCCAGAGGCAGTGCCCCCCATGTCTGTACAGACAGCAGAGTCAATTCTGTCAGCTCCAAGGTTTGTTAATGCATCTCAGTTGCCACTAGCATCAGATCTGAGTCACATCAGACTTTACAGTGCAAATACAGATTTGCACTGTAAGCAATATCCCCCCTGCCATTACCGAAAAGTCAAGTAAGCTAGAAAGACAGAGGTAATTAATTTTGAGTTATTGGGAGCCATCAATGTGATCATGAGGAACACACAGAATGCAGCAACGGGGAGAGACAGAAATTGAGAACATTGCATCCTGCACGCTGTCCTTTCTGAGGCGTCTTCAACCTTGCACTTCTTCCAATAGCCTCTACCAAGGTTGGCACTAATGAGATAGATGATCCTCACAAATCTTCATTTAGGGTTTAAATTTCCTCTGGTTCAAACATAATTTCTGGGAATAAATTTAGCAACTATCTGCATTAGTTACTCAGGAATGAAATAGTATACCGATGAGCCCTTTTAATGTAACTTGATATTTTTTTCCATTTCCTAGCCTGACTCTCTGTGGTGTCATTAAAACACCATGCTTGACCTGTATACTTCACAATGTCTTTTTCTTTCAACCAAAGACACCATGCCAAGGATTGTAGTGCTTCAAAAATAATAGTAATTGACAAAGTACCCGGATTAACATCCTGCTGGCTTGACCCCATTTCAAAATCCAGAGGCAGTTGTGGAATTCAATCAAACCTACTTAAGGCAATCCAAATAACATTCCAATTAAGCTGTAACATCCCTTTTCTGAGAATAAAACTTACAGAGAGAGAAATGAAAATGAGAACAGAATTAACAAAAAAAATCCACTTTATCCTCAAAGCAGGACACAGCCTATTTTCTGAAATAGTCTCATGTGCCACTGAAACTGCAGCCGTGGACTCTCCTGTGCTTCACTTTGTGCTATTGCCTGCTGTCCTGGCATCACTAGGCACCTCACAGGAGCCTGCTCCTGTTCTCCACGCACCTCCCTCTAAATGCCAGCCTGTTCCCAGCACGGCGGGACCCTGGATGCGCAGGGAGCAGCGAGCTGGGCACCAGCCCCTGTCCCTGCATGCGTGGCTTTCCCCTGCAGGCACCTATCACCCAGCTCCAGCCCCAGCCACACATGTAGGGAGGGGCAACGCAGCCACTCCCAGCCCCACAGCTGCAATGATCCAGTCACAGCCGAGGACACGTAAGTCACAACCTTTATTTCCAGCTCTTTCCCCAGAACACGCTTCTTCCCGTGGTTACAACTATTTACAGTGTTGGAACAGCACACTGCTGGCTGGGGCTGGCTGGGCTGCACGCCCCAGCCATGGGGCAAAGCAAGGCAGTGGTGGACGTGGCAGTGACAGGACATGACAGCACACAGACAGCATACAGGACTGTGAGTAATGCACGGGGACAGGGGCTTTCCCTCCCTTCACACAGGCACGGGCAGCAGCTGAGACGACATCAGCGAGAGCAGGTCCCACGGAGGGGGCCTGCAGTGAATTGGCAGCAACTCCGTGGCAACATGTGCAGCAATGGCTCGCGGGACGCAGCCCTGGCAGAAGGTAGCATCGTGCTAGCAAGCAGCAGGGGCTGGCACCAGAACAAGGGCCCCCTGCAGACCTGCCAGCCCTGACGGTGGTGAAGATGTGGCAGGGAGACCGTCCTTCCCGGAGGCGGCACCTGCTTCTGCAAACTCAGCTGCTTCCTCAGGGCTCCTCCTCTTCCTCACAAGATCAGGGATGTGTAGCCCACAGGAACAAGGCCAGTGCTGTTTCCATGGCAGCAGCGGATCCAGTCTTCATCCACAGTGGAGAGCAGCTGCAGGATGTCTCCTTTCTGGAAGCTCAGGTGCCCAGCGGCAGCACCTGTGTGGTCACACAGCGCGCGAACTTCCCTACACAACAAATGCCATCAGGGGTTCGCCTCCCCAGAAACCCCACAGATGGCTAAGAAAGGCTCGCATCAGACTGGGAGAGGCTTTGATGCTCATCTGTGGCACCAGTGACCACCAGTAGTTGATCAACAATCCCCATCACAAAAGCATCCTGCCAAGCAGACCCTTGGAACAGCATCAGAATGGGAGCAGCATTTGCAGTGAGGAGGAGGAAAGCTCTAGGTCAGTGCTGAGGAGCAGGGAGATGGCCAAATGCAGCGTGGGAGGGCCAGGCGCCCTTCTGTGCTCGCTTGGACAGGCTGTGGGAGCACACAAGTACCACCACAGCTGGGTGGGGACCTGCCACATACTTGCTCCAAACAGGGTACTATGAACCCAGAAAGCACCCAAAAAAAAATGCTCAAAACTCCCCCACCAAAATGTCTGGGAAAAGCAACTGGTCACATGTAGGCGGGTACACATGGCCACCTGCAGCTCAGCAGAAGAGGAGGGCAATCCCCAGGGTGGGTGGTCAAGGTGCAAGTTAGCAACAGTGAGAGGTAAAATAAGAAAAGGGTATAGGATCTCTAAGCCATGCCTGGCAGCAACTGCTGCTTCTCCCCCCAAAAAGTCCACCACCAGCTTTCCAACCCCAACCATCACAGCAAGTGCCCTGCATCACCTGTGGGTCTGGGGCACATTGGATGTGTTCCTCTCTGGCTGCTCTTGGGCATGGATCTTCTCGGTCGCCAGCCCCTTCACCACCACGGCAAGGACGTGTGCGCTGGGGGACAGCCAGCTGGAGGGTCTCCTGCCACAAAGGAGAGGGAAAACGCCATGAGCTAACAGCAAGCTGCTGGGGCTGGGACCATGTCTGGGTGGGATGAGGCTTTGCGCCATGACCAGGACACCAAGAGAAACGTTGCGCCACCTGAAACCTCGAGCTGTGTGTGCCAGGCACTCCTGCAGCACCAGGTGCCAGTCACCAGCAGTTCTGCTCAGCAGACCAGTTCTGGTGCTCCGGGAGCTGATTGAGCCATGGCAATACCACTACGGCCTGACCACGAGCTCCTGCTGTAAAGGACTGCCAGCATTCCATGGCAGCAGCACCTGGGACATGCACTAATCCCATGACATGGCAGAGCAGCCCAGGAACACAACCTGGATTATGGGCTCTACAAAGAAAAATAAATCAGGTATCCGTGCTGCCAGGTGAGACAACCCCTTCCTGAGCACACGCTGCTTCCCCACCCCTGCCTTCCCAAGCTGGGCCTTACCTGGACCTAGCTGAGACAGTGTTGGGACCGCATGGGGAACTCCGGGCAGAGGGGCTGGTGGCTCCGAAGAGCCGGCCCAGCCAGGTGCCCTTGTTGGGGCGAGGAGCGCTGCTGGCCGTGGGGCTGGAAGGGGCTGCCCGGTTCCTATCCGCACGAGGCTCTGCAGCAGCAGCCAGGGGTTTCTCTCCAGCAGTGGGAACAGCAGGATCGGTGGGTGTGCCTGCTCCAGAGGGCAGGACGAGGTCTTCAGGGGAAGAGGTCCCAGAGGTATCAGCACTGCTGCTGGGGTTCGGACTGGAGAGTTCAGAGATAGCTTTGGTCTGAAGGAACTGCAGCTCCGTGCCTCGAGGCTCGCTTGCAGGTGTTTGGGGTCGCGTCACCTGGCCAGGGCTGGAATCCTCCGCAGCCGTCTGCAGCTTCGTCCACCAGACAAAGGGGAACTTTTCCTTGCTAGGAGCAGCATAAATCCTGGAGGCCTGGCTCAGCTGGGCCCACCAGCCACCAGGGCCAGCCACTGCATCCCAAGGGCCTGCCTCGGGCCTGCCGGTCTCTGGGGAGCTGTCAGTTCCCAAGAAAGCACGACTGAGCTGATCGCCCCACCGCAGCACGTGCTGGAAGGTCTGCTGCAGGGCAGCCCCCACCTGGGGGCTGGGGACCAGGCTGCACACAGCTGCTTGGGACTGGGACCTTGGGGTTTCCTCCACACCAGCTGCCCTCCCCAGAGCATCAGGGGGCATCTCATCTTCCAGGCTGGCCCCTGCAGTGCTGCTTTGGCCTTCCAGAGGAGGCTGCACAATCCCTCGAGCCTGAGCAGCGTGATGGGGAGGAGCTGGAGGTGACTCCAGATGACGGGACAAAGGTCTTGCGTCCATGGAGAGGTGATGGTGTTCAAAGAGCAGGTCAAGGTGGAATGTCAGCACCGAGAGGGGCTGGATGAGCAGCAGCAGTTCATCAGCAAGGTGGGGAAGAGGGCCTTGGCTCAGGGCAAAGAAGGCCGTGGGAAAATACAGCACAGA
Organism: Aythya marila; assembly: GCF_965140915.1. Taxonomy (NCBI): domain Eukaryota; kingdom Metazoa; phylum Chordata; class Aves; order Anseriformes; family Anatidae; genus Aythya; species Aythya marila. Next base: position 270,286 of record NC_139070.1, read on the forward strand.
TATAACACCTACGAGATATGAGCAACGCTGGAGAGCTGGCAAATGCTCCCTACCCCTTACCCACAGATTCCCCCCAGGGCCTGCTGGTCCATCCTAGCAGGTCTGACGAAGAGCTTTCTGCTGAGGGTTGTGTTGAAGATGTTCCAAATTGCCTCCCTGACTGCCTTCACCCAATGGGATGGCCACGGAAAGCAATGCCCCATTCACTGTGGGAATCCTGACCAAGTGTTTTGTGAGGAAAGGGTGTGGGAATTCCTACGCTGGCTTTCTAGCTTTGCACAAGTAGAAGAGGACTAGTTGGGGGGTGGGGACACACTTCTGGGCACTGTGTCCTACCTGGGCTATTCTGCAGGTGAGAGATCCACAGCTCCAGCTGCTTAGTACTAAGCAAAGTAAAGGAAACCAGAGTTAGAGCCCTCAGAACTCTGTTCCAGCCAGCCATCACAGCAAGGACAGCCTGGGTCAACAAGGACCAATACTCACTTCAAAAGGCCAAGGATAAAGGCATGAAACTTCTGCCTGGTGCTGTTGAGAGGGGCCAGTCCAGCCACATGCCAGCAGAGGTTTTGCAAAGAGCGGGTATTGGGCCCTGCGGAACACACAATATGCAGAAAATCACTGTGGACACAAGTCCAACCCAGTCAGATCCCAGGCTGGAAAAGGACCCCAGGCACCTTGAGGTGCTGGGCCTAATGTCTCCAGGAGCACACTCCCCACACCTACCTGTCTTCACGGAGGCTTCCACCAAGCTCCAGGGGGAATTCCTCCTCTGGCCTGTGATAACATCCTTCTGGAATGGCTTCAGCCCATCCTCCACCAAGCCATAGAGCGCAGGGCAGAGCGTGTGCAGCAGCAGGTAACCCACATCTGGGCTGAGCCAGCTGTCTCCCAGCTGCGTCTGAAGCAGGGAGGCATCAGCATTTAGGCACAAGGAGAGGGGAGGGGAAAGGGAGCACCTCACCCTGAGCCTGCAGGGGCAGATGGTGGGATTCTTCACTCCCAGCTGGTTCTGCCTGACTGTGCCACCTCTAGAGGTGGGCAATCAGGATCTGACATTCACCAGGGAGCACGGCTGAGCTCTCCAAACCCCTCCTGCCAAAGCCCGTGTGGCCTTTCCTTCCTTCCGACCACCCCAGCCCCATCAGAGCCTCAGCCCAGGCCCTCACCTTCTGCACCAGGTTCCGCGCGGTGCTGAAGTGGGCGATAATCTTATCCACGGCGGTGCTGACAGCAATCAACAGGGCTGCCGGACAACGGAAAGGAAGGAGTCAACACGGCAACAAACACCACGGCCGCAGCAGCATCTGCTCCGTCCCTCTGCAGCACCATGGGGCTGACCAGCCCCGGCTGTGGCAAGCAGCAGCTCAGCACCCCAAGGCCTGGAGGAGCCGGAGAGGGGCCGGCTGGCGGGACCGGGGGCTCCAGGAGCCACTGCAGGGCAGGGGGCTGCCAGGGGGCTGCCGCGGGGACCCTCAGCTCCTCGGGGCTGCAAAGAGCAGCGGCTTCCGAGGAAAGAGCCCGGGGGGGGTGCGAGCCCTGCCCCTGTGCCCGAGGCTGCCCAAGAAAGCCGGGGGCTGAGCCCCGCCGCCCCCCTCCCCGCCCCCGGGGCCCCGTTACCTTTCTTCTGCTCCGCCAGGGCTCCGCGGCTTCTCCCCGAGCTCCCCCCGCAGGGCTGCGCCGCGCCCGTGGCTCCCGCGGCGGGCGGCGAGGGCCTGGCTGGAGAGAGGGGAGGCCGCGGTGAGGCTCGGGGCACAGCCGGCTCCAGGCCCCGGCCCCGGGCCCCGGCCCCGGCCCCAGCCCCGGTCCGCCCCCCCCGGTCCCACTCACCGCGCCGGGGGCCGGGGCCGGGCCCAGCCGGGCCGCGGTCGCTCATGGAGCCGGAGGCCGCGGCCAGGCGAAGGGCGGCGGTGGAGCGGGGCGGGCCGGGCCCCGCTGCCCTTGGGGCCCGCCCAGGGCCTTACCCCGCGGGCTCGGGCGGGGCGAGAAACGAAGGGGAACGGGAGAAGGGCGGCGGGGCGAGGGAAGGGCCGAGGCCGGGGGAGACGCAGGGGGAGCGGCCCGGGGGGGGCTCCCGGCCCCCCGCAGCAGTGACGGGGGGAACCCGGGATTGCGAGGAGCCGCTGGAGCCCCCCCGGCCCCTCTGCGGCCGGGGCTGCCGGGCCTGCAGGCCGTGGATCCCGCAGCTCCTCCCGGCCCCGCGCACCGGTCCTCAAAAGGGCGATGCTATCGACCCAGTCCCCTTACCCAGCACCTGAAAGAGGGGGTGCCCTGCAGCAAGGGTGGTGGCCTCTGGTGACCCAAACTTACCCTCCTTGCAGGTCTCATCTCCTCGCTCAACCTTCCCTGGCACCCAGGGGTCCCCGCCAGGCCTCTCAAGCCTCCAAACCAGCACGTCTCCATTGCAGCCAGAGCCTGGCCCCTTCTCTTCTGGCATGCAGATCTGCGGCAGCAGCTTGCCTTCCTCAGCATCCCCCAGCTGCCCCTCTGCGATGGGCTGCAGTCCCGGGCGAGATCTCCTCCTCTTTGTCTGGTGGCTTTCTGTAGACGCCAGCAATTGTCTGCCCGATGGCACGGGTGGCATCCAGCTCGAGCCACAACTGCCTGCAGACATTTCAAGGGGTGCAGACGGGTGCTGAGATGCCACCGGCTCCACCCGCTCGCTGTCTGCCTGGCCCCTGGGCTTGTTGGAGGCACTGCGGTATCGGAGCTCCTTGAAAGTGGTCACCTCTCTCTGCCTCGAACCAGGAGGCCTCGCCCGCCACTCCTGCTGAAGCTGCGGCTGGGGCAGCTCCTGGCCTGCGGTGCTGGAGAGGAGCTCGCTGGGGGGTGGCAGCTCGGTGTCTGGTGAGAAAATAATCAGCCAGTCACTTCGGTCACCCCTGGCCTGGGCAAGCGTGGTCCCAGTGGTGTTTCTCTTCCTCTTCTGGGCAAGCTCGTGGAAGGAGGTGATGTTCTTCTTGCCTCCATCTCTGCCAAGGTCACCCAAGGCGGGCTCTGGCTCAGCTGGCCTCGCGGGCAGGACCGGCTGCTCTGCTCTGTGCCCATTGAGAATCTGCAGCTGTCTCCGGGGACGGGGAGGTACGGGAGGGGGGACGCTCTTAACCCAGGTCCGTGGCTCAGGAGCACTGCTCAGACTGTGATCCTGCTGGCCTAGCACAGCCAATGCTGGAGGTGTGGCGGCTGGGTCAGGAAAGGGGTTGCAGTTAGGGTCTAGGCCAACGCAGGTGCTTGTGGTCTCTTGTGCCACTGTGCTGACAGAGGGATCGTCGTACTGGGAGTTGAGCGAGCTGCTGCTGCAGAGGCTGTCTGGGCTCTCTCCAGCCGGGATGTCTGCTTCCTGGAGCACTGCTGGGTTGAGGTTGCCATCTTTTCCATCCCATGTCCTGCCCTGGTCAGCCAGCAGCAGGTCATCCCCCACATCTTCTGTGGGAACGACATCGGGCTGATTTTCAGGGGATTGGGACCCTTCTCCTGAGAACCCCCTGCAGTACACAGACACCGGGGAGTCATCCAAGCTGAAATCCGAGCAACTACTGACAGAGGAGGAGGTGGAAGCCAGATTGCAAGGGGAAGCCACCTCCTCCTCAGCATGCAGGCAGGAGAAATCTTCTTGAGCTGCCTGGTTCTGGAGAGCCAGCGTCACAGGCAGCTCAGTGTGAGACTCGCAGCACTGGCATTTCAAAGAGGGATTGTTGGAATTGGCATCCACTTGCTCACAGTTCTCCTGACAGCTGCTGCAGCATTTCTGCTCCCCCTGACTCATGGAGTCGGAGGTCTCTTGGAGCTCCGGGTGCCGGGAGAGATGCAGCCCCAGTGAGATGTGCTGCAGGTGGATATGATTGAGGTTGCACAGCAGGCCTTTCTTCGGAGCCAGCATGATGCTGTCTTACTGGTAGCTCTGGGGCTCCTCAGAGAGCCCCACAGCTCTTCTGCTCACACCATCCAGCTCCCTGCAAACATCCAGCGTCTACTCACGCAGCGGCGGCGAAAGCAGTGGCGCAAACCCGGAGAACAACAAACTGGGAAAGAGAACAAAGATGCTGACCTTGTGGAAGTCGCCGGGCAGGGCAGGCTGCAGGGACCAGCCCGAGGGCTCACGGGGACAGAAACGCATCCAGCAACGGGGGGGGGCTCCCCCACAGCTCCCCCGGGCTCAGGCCTTGTGTCTGGGCAGGGGTCTGCAGCCGCTCGCGGCTCCCCAGGGCAGGGCTCGAACGCAGGCTGAGGAAGCGTGGGCAGGTCCAGGCGCCCGCAGTAGCAGGGCTGGATTCCCTCTGCCAGCTCTCGGCAGCCAGGGAGCGTCTCAGAGATGCTGTCAAGGAGAAAACGCCCTTGAAACGTCAGGCAGCGAAGCTCCTGGCCTCCGGCCAAAGGAACACGGCCCCGGCAGCGCTCCGAGGGCAGCGCATCAATGGCCAAAGAAGCCCAAAACGCGCTGGGGGTGGGGGGGTCGCTCGGCCCCGGCCTGGCCTCAGGAGGGGGCTGCAGCCCGGACACCCCTGCGGCTGCTGCCGAGCCCGGAGCCCCCCAGGCGCTGCCGAGCTCCATCCCCGTGCGTTTTGCCCCAGCCGACGGCCCCTCACCGCGGGCGGCCCCGGCTCGCCCCGCACGGCCCCGGGCTCGCCGCGGAGCCCCGCAACCGGAGGGTGCCGGGGGGGAGTCCCGAGAGCCCGACCCAGAGCTCGGAGCCTCCCCCAGCCCCTCCGCCGACCCCCGGCCCCGCTCCCCCCCGCTCACCCCTCGGCGCTGCGGCGGCTCCGGGCTCTGACTGCGGCGGCGGCTGCGGGGAGGAGCCGCGGCCCCGGCCCCGCCCCGGTGAGCGCAGCCCCGGGAGGGGGGAGCCCGGCCTGCCCCCAGCGCCAAGGAACACAAGAGGCAGCAGAACGGCAATAAATTACGTTTATTGTAGCAGGCCTGGCGGCCCGAGCACCGGGAGGGGAGCTGCTACGAGCCCCGCCGACCCCAGCCTGAAGGCAGCAGGGCGGTGGCACCGCAGCACACCCAGCACCGGGGCTGCCAGCCCACCTCTGGCAGCAGAGCCCGAACAGTTCACCAACAGGCCTGCCAGCACACCCTCATTTCTGTCGTTTGTAAATCTTCTGAGCTAGGCCAAGGAAAATCTCCTTTGGGAGCCGGTTGGCGTGCTTTTTGATCAGTTCCTGCAGGCGCTGATAGCTCTTCTCCTCGTACTCCTGGAAAGCAGCCTTCATGCCTAGAGTCTCGTAGAGTTCCTTCACCTTAGCCACCTTCTCTGGCTCCTTACGGCCGTAGTTCTCCTGAGAAGGCACCAGAATGAGTAAGTTTGGGGTTTAGCTTATGGCTATGACAATAGTTGCTCTTTCAAAATGTGGCAAGAGTCACCTCTTCTGTTCCCTTGTGTCTTACAGTGCTCAGAACAACTGAGCCTCCTCCCACCCCGGTACCATCACTGCTGCCATGCATAGCGCAGCTTTCCAGGTACACCTTACAGCTCGACACCTCCTCTACACTGTGCCCTTAGGCAGGGAGTCTGCGTTACCTCTCCCACCATGTCAGAGCGGTTCTGTAAGCCTGCGGGCATTACCTCCAGGATCTGCCTCTGATCTGGTGTGACCCGACGCAGGCACTCCACCACCAGCCAGCTGCACTTATTGTCCTGGATATCGGTGCCAACCTTCCCTGTTAGTGCTGGGTCACCAAAGCAGTCCAGGTAATCATCCTGTACAAAGACAGAAACATGAGTACCACAACCACGTCTTACAAGTCCTGTGGGGACTGGGAGGCACCTTGTACCTGGATCTGAAAGAATTCACCCATCTCCAGCAAGATTGCTTTGGCATTGTCGTGTTCCTCCTTACTGTCAATACCAGTCTAAAAGAGAGAAGAAAAAAAAAAAAAAAAGCCTTCCAGTATTTGTTTTTTACACCTTCATCTCCCAGACCACCTGCTTTCTTAGACAGCCTTATGCTGTTTAGGCACCGCCTTTCTCCCCTTAACACCTTTCAATAGAACTCACCATGTACATGGCAGCAGCCACTGGCAGGTAGAAGGAGTAAAATGCGGTCTTGTACTTAACGATTGCCTTATACCTGTGGGAGAGGAACCACATTTAGTGAGAAATCCCAGGCCTTCCCTTCCCATTGGTGCCCAGCAAATCAAAGACAGCAGGAGAAGTGCAGCATCACCCTCTAAACCACCTCCAAGTTCTGACAGCAGACAAAGATTTGGTCTGGACTTTGGTCTGACAGATGACAGCAGAATTTTAGCAAGCTGGTTTTGTGCTTCACAGTCCAGAAGGGACACCAGCAGAGCCACACAGTCAGCATTGGGCTGGCATCTGTCCCCTCCAATTTCTTCACCTTTGCTCACTGAAGCGATTCAAATCCACCTGGGTGACAGGAGCAGTGATGAGGTCCAGCATCTGCCCCAGCTCAGTTTGGTAGGCAGTCTGAAGAGGAAACATTTAAGGATTTATTCACATGGTCCTCAGGAAAGTCTCAACAGTACAGTAAAAACCCCCAAGTTCAGCCCCGTTTTAGCTCCTTGCCAAGGCTGAAGAAGGGTGCATTTTTGGTGGGATGCCCAAGGACTTACAGAGCAGACTAAGATCCACGCACCATCAAACAGGACTGGGATTAGTCCCGAGATGGGTCCATGGAAGGAGACGTGGGGGCAGCCTCACCTGCAGAAAGAGCTCCAGCAAGTGCAGGTAGTACGGGCGCTCCCCACAGTACTTCTTCAGCATCCTGTAGACGGATGACTCGAGGAGGAAGGCATCATTGATCGCATCCAACCCAATTCCCTCCTGCACCAGGAGGACAAGAAGAGGCTGGGTTGCAGCACACCCAACATCACGGCACCCCCACAGCCCCCCAGCAGGCAGCGACGTCCCAGCTCTGCGGCCACTCTCACCTTCTTGTACCAGCAAAGCTGCCCCCGGCGCGTCAGGGACTGGTCCATGATGTCGTCGGCCACCAGGAAAAAGGCCTGGAACTGCAAAAGGCTGGGTTAGGGGGCAGCTGCGGGACGGGGGCCCTCAGAGGCAGGGGGTACGGTGCGGCCCCGTGCCCGGTTCTCACCAGCTCGATGCACCAGCCGACGGCCAGGGCGCAGCGGAGGCTCTCGGGGTCCTGCTGCTGGGGGCCTGCCAGCTCCCGGAAGGCTGCGAGCACCGTCAGCCCCCGGTTGTACTTCCCGCCCGGCGCGTTGTACTCCAGCACCTGTGGGGAGAGGTGAGTGGGCAACCCCCGGCCTCCCCAACACTGGAACCCCCCCCGGGACCTCACCAGGACCCCCCCGGGACCCCCCTGGGACCTAACCGGGACCCCCCCCCGGGCACCCGAACCGGGACCTCACCGGGACCCATGCCGGCCTCACTGGAACCCCCCGGGACCCCCACCAGGACCTCCCCAGGACCCAACCGGGACCCCCCCGGGACCTCACCGGGCCCCCCCCCCGAGCCCCCCCCGTCCTCACCTCCTTCAGCCGGGCCACGGCGTCGCCCACCTCGGGGTGCCCCAGCCCGTCCCCGGTGAGGTCCCGGACCACCTGGGGGAAGAAGCCCACGAACTCCTCCCGCTCGCCGCCCGCCGCCCGCCGCGCGCCGTCCCCACTCATCGCGCCCTGCCCGCACCGGACCCCTCGGCCCCGCTCCTCCACGCTCGCCCCCGCGACCTCCGGGGACGGCTCCGCCCCGGCGCCGGGCGCGGGGTTTGCCGGGGCGCGTAGTCCGGAGCCAGGGGGAGCGCCGCGAGCCGCGCGGCGGGCGGACTACAACTCCCGGCGTGCCCCGCGAGGAGGGGGAGGAGCCAGCGGGCGGCCGCACCTGGCGCCTGCATTCATTGGCCCGCTCCATCGCATGAAGATGGAACCAAGGAGGCTCGGCCAATAGAAGAGCGGGAGGGGCGGCACCGAGACGCCTGATTGGTGAAGGGGGGGAATGGAGCGAGGGCGCGGCGGCAGCGCGGGGGCGGGGTCGGGACTGGGGACCGGGGACCGGGATGGGGACCGGGACCGTCCCGCGTTGCGCCCCCGGCCCTGCCCGGCCGCCGTCGGCACAGCCTGGCCCCTTCGGGGGGCTGGGGCCGGGGCAACCGGCGGCTTCCACGCGCCCCCGCTCCGCCTCGCCCCGGTGTCACCGGGAATAACGGGGCGAGGGAGGAGCCGCCGATGGGCCCGGGGCTCCTCGGGTGTCACCGAGCCTCAGCCGCGCTGTCCCGGGGCTGTCCCGGTGCTGGGCGCAGCGCGGGGGGTGCCCGTGGTGCCCGTGCCCATGGTGCCTGTGCCCGGTGCCCGGTGCCGTGCTGGCGGTGCCGGCGGAGGGTCAGAGCCACCGGGCACAGGCCCGAGCCGAGCCCCGTGCAGGGTGTGCCGGCACCGTGGGACGGGCACTGAGCACCGCAAGCCCCCCGGCCCGCCCCGTGCTGTGTGACCTTCGTTTAATCTGTTTAATGCCCGCAGTCTGCTCCGCAATCAGCCTCCCCCCCGCCCCGGGTTAATAAACGGAAGGGAAATGGAAGGGGAAAATCAGCAAAGATTAAACGTTAATCCCCCGGGGCCCAAATGCCGGTGGGGTGAGGGGAAGGGGGGGATCTGCGGCTGTGCTGCTCCTCCTGTGCTGCCCGAGGTTGTGGGGCTGGGAGGAGGCACCCCAAGATGCTCCTCGGGGTTCCCCATCTGCTCCTGGCTGTCGGGGGAAGGCAATTAAATCCTGCTGTTAACGAGGACCGGGGCTGCCCCTCTGCGGCACCCCACCGCTGCCCCATCCCGTCCTCGTGGGCAAGGCACCGCGGCCGGCGCGGGCTGCACTGAAGGAGGCTCCCTCAGACCAGCTCAGAATCTCTCTTTATTATTTAAACCCATTATGTACAACGACCAAAAAATAAATAATAATAAATAAATTAAAAAAAAAAAAAACGCTTTTAAATTCTCTGCAATATGAAAACTACAAGCTCTGTACATCGACTGCCGTGAGTGCAAGAGTGAAGGAGCATGGTCTTTGGTGACGAGACTCGCGCCCACTCACGCCACAGAGACGCGCACGTGGCCGGCACCCCCGGCCCTAAACCCCCAGCCGCCCCCCTCCTGCCTCCCCTCGGGGACGGGACACCGGGGTCCTGACCGCCGGGGACAGGAGCTGCCGCAGCTCGCAGCAGGCGCTAGTCCCCACGGTGGAGCCGGCCGCAGCGGTGACCGGAGCGCGGGGTGGCTCCGGCTCCTGGCGCGGGTCTGCGGCCGCGGGGAGGGGTGACCGGCAGCACGGCTGGCAGAAATGGTGCCGCACTCAGTGCCACCCAGCCTGGCCCACGCTCTCTGTGAGGAACACCTATGATGACCACTAAGACATCTACATCACGGGGTGTAAACACGGCCTGGGGGATGTCTGACTGCGCGGCCCGGCCGCAGACCCCTTCCCGAGGGGCTGCCGGGGAGACACCGACCATGGGGATGGAGCGGGACGCGGGAGCTGGGTGGGGAAGGGGAGTTCAAGTCCATGAAAAAAAAGGCAGTGCTGGACATCCCCTCCGACGGACACGCTAATGGATTCCCACTGGGCTGCTGCGCCCTGAGGGCTCGGCTCCTGGAGCAGCCAAGTGGTTCAAACTGGTCCCAATATCCCAAAACATGAGGGGGGAGAACTGAAGGACTCACTTCAGGAAGTACTGCGTGAAACAAAACCCTCGCCCGCTGCGCCAGGCGGCTGGGGCCAGGTGTGCCAGGGCCGCCGGGTCCCACGGGCCCCGCTCAGCGGCAGCCAAGCCCCAGAGCGCGACTACAAGCCATGGGTCCTGACTCTAGTAGTGGAAAGCAGCTCGCGCAGCACAGCGGGGTCAGGAGGGAACACTACTCTAACCAGGACTGGTAACGCGGTTGAGCCCAAAGCAACACTGTAAGCAGAGCTCAGCTGCTCGGCAGAGCCACGACTCGAACACACACGGATGACTACTGGCTCTGGAGGGGCAGTTGGGGTTGGCTGCGGAGCCCCCAAGCCCCTGCCCTTCTGTGTGGGAAGGGCAAGGGGAGGCAGCCCTGCAGCCCCACATGCCACCCAGGCGCTGCCCGGGGTTGGTGTCTCCTCAAGCCCGCCTTCTGCTCGCTGCAGCACTGGTGATCAGCCTCTCCAGGCGGTCCATAAAGGGGACCGCAGCATGGGGCAGGAGGGGACCGAAGCCCGGACCACGCGTCCCCCCTGGAGCTGCAGGCAGCCGGATTGCCCCCGCGCTGCTTCCACACGGGAGCATGGCCAAGGGCCTGGGCTCGGTGCCCAGGCATGGGGCAGAGCCCCGCCAGGCACATCCCAGCCCCAGTGAGCTGCCAGCGGAGCTTTGGCAGGGCCAAGCACTCCGCAAAGGCCTTGCAGCACCTCAGAGGTGAGGCAAAGCCAGGCAGAGGCATCCCGGGGGATGCTGTGGAGGCAGAGCTGTCTGCCCCTGCCTTTGGCACTTGGCACGCCAGGGCTGGCCTGGCTGGCACAGGGCTCCAGCAGCACCAGGGCCCAACACCGAGCCCTGAGCGTGGCTGCTGGCACCTCGGGGAGAGGGGACCTGGCCCCCGCCTGGCCCCAGGTACCTGCGCTCTGCCTGCCCAGTGAGACCCCACAGTGGGCTCCAGCCCCCTCTGCCCTCAGCACCAGTGGGGTGCTGGCTCTCTCCCCTCTCCCAAAAAGCCAAAGTGCTGGGCAGATCTCTGTGGGGATGGTGTGGGGATGCTGCGGGTACTGTTGTGGGAGGACGAGCCCAGCAGAGCCTGCCAGCATCACCCTGGCCCCGAGGAGAGGCTGCAGGGAGCGAGGGCAGAGCAGAGAGGGGCCCAGCCCCGAAGGAGTAGCTGTGGGGAGCTGGGCTCCCCTGGGAGGCCTGGATTTGGGGCGAGGGCTCCAACTTTGCCTGCTGCCTCCAGAAGGAGGGTAGGTGGCAGGATAGAAACGGTGATGGAGCGGGTGGGGAGAGCAATGGCACGGTCCTTGGGAGAGCCCCCTCCTCATCCTGCCAGGCCAGCTCCTGGGGCTGCTCCAAGCCCACCCCTGCTGCGTCCCCCGCACCCAGCATGTCCGGTGCGTGTCCCCATGCCCTGCCTCTCACCTCGCCTCCCCTCGGACAGAGCCAGGCCTCCACAAGGTGCTCTGCCTCTCCTGCTGCCTCCGCTCTCCTCCCACAGGTGCCACCTTGGTGCCTGTCTCTCTCTTGCCCGTGCACGGGTGCCGCCAGGGGCTCACATGTTGGATGGGAGCTTGGGCTTCCCCGTTTCCACCTCAGGGCTGAAGGCCACGGAGCCCTTGCGGGAGGGAGCTGCCGCCTGCCTGGGTGCAGAGACTGGGGACTGCGGGGTGGACGCTCCTGCCACGGAGCGGCTCGCTTGAGCCAGCGATCCTGAAGGCATCTGCTGCGGGTGTGCTGGCTGGCCTGCGATCCCCGGACATGGCTTGGCAAGGAGTCCGGCTACCGAGGGAGAGGATCTGCGGGCCAGGTTCCCCACGGATTTCCTCCCCTGCTGCAGGGAGCTCCCGTCTGCTTGCTGAGCAACCTTGTTGGGCAAGGAGGGCTGGGAGGCCGAGAGGAGACGGACATCCTGGGTGAGCCGCCCCACGGGCAGGCCCTGGATGCTCCTGTGCTTCACCAGCTGCTGTGGCTGCATCAGAAGCGAGATGTGGGATCCGGTGGCCCGGGACAGGCTGTAGTGGAGCGTTCTCCCCGCCGGCAGCGCCTGCTCCGAGCTGGGGGACGGAGCCCCCGCCGCCTGCTGCAGCAGAGAAGTGGAAACCGAGGTGCCCCGGGACTTGGAGAGCTGGGGCTGGGATCCTGCCGGGGGCTGCTTGGCCGCTGGCGGCAGCTCTCCCTTCTGCGCCGCACGCGGCAAGGGCTGCCCCCCGTGGCTTGGTCGCTGGCCCCCGCTTTCCAGGGGTGCCTGGGACTGGACCATCGGGGAGGAAGGCGAACCGGCGGCCGGTGTCTGCAGGTGGGACTGCGCCCCCGATGGGGAGCTGACCGAGGAGGGCCGGGAGCCCCCCAGGCTGGGCTGGGACCTGCGCACCTGCTTCGTCAGCAGGGTGGCCTCAGGTGACAGCGGGCTGGAGATGGAGGAGGGCGGCAGGAAGATGTGGGCCTGCAGGCTGTGTTGGTGAGTCAAGGCAATGGCCACGTTGGTGGTGGCAGCGGCTGTCTGCAGGGGCGCGTGCACCAGCGGCTCCCAGATCACCGGCTTGCCGCTCAGCTCCCGGCCCATCGTCATCTGCTGCAGCTCCTGGATGTTGTGGGCCACATCCTGGTCATGCTTCACGATCTGCTGGATCATCTCGTTGTTCATGGGCCCTGAGCTGTGCTCAGCTCGCTTGCGGAGCAAGATGGAGTTCTTCTTCCCTGGGTGAAAGGTAGTGGTGTCACCCTCCCTAGGAGCTCTCAGGGACACCGTGCAGGGCAGGGGTGATGGTGGGGAAGGGACGATAAAACCTCACTGCTTTACCAAATGGAAGCAAGGCTTTGGGGAGGGTCCTGGCTTCAGCACAGAGGGAGAAGTAGGGGCAAAACAGAACCCAAAGGATGATTCCAAAGGCTCCGGGCTGGGGGCTGGAGTCTGTGGTCCCACTTGTACTCAGCAGGCAAGGGGGGACAAGGACGAGCAACTGGCCAATGCCAGACAGGGCAAATATGTGTAGGGAGGGTGACAGCCCCACCCTGGGAAGCTCATCAGCATTGCCCAGATCCTGTCTGGGAGGAAAGAGGGGCCCTGGTGGCAGGCTGCATCCCTCTGCTCCCCCTCCTCATCGCTGGGGACCCGTGAGGCTGGAGTGCTGGGACCCTGGGAGCAGACACAGAGGTGGCTGCGTGGGGCACAGGGGCTGCTCCTCACCTATGCGATCCAGACGGTCCATGGCCACCGTCTCAAAGGCCCTGCGCATCATGGGGTACTCCTCCAGCACCTCATTGAAATTATCCACCGACAGGGAGTAGAGGCGGCAGTAAGTGTCAGCTCGCACGCTGGCCGTCCGCCTGCCCCGTGTCAGCAGGCAGATTTCTGCAGGGAGAGAGATTGAGGTGGCGGGGTGATGCAGCCATCTGTCCCCTCCCCAGAGACCTCCCCAGAGCAGGGACAGGGCTGCCTAGCGCTCCCACAGGAACAGCACGGCTCAGGAGAAGGAGCAAAGCCAGGAGTCTGGACAGCCACAGCCGTGCCCTGGGCCACACACAACCTGTTCCTCCCTCCCCGGGCCATGGAGACATCCTTGGATGCAGCTCCTGCAGTCACCCGACCCAGTTCTCTTCCAGAACTGTGCTTGTAGCCCAGAAACTTGGCCCAGGTGCTCTGCTCTGAACACCTCTGCTCTATGGCCAGAGGCTGGCTGGGCGGATGCCCTCTCTGGCCAAGACAGCCAGAATTCAGGGCTCTCTGACTGCTGGTTCCCCTGATCACCCTGTGGGACAAGACACCCTGCAAGAACCGGGGAGGTGGACTTCTGAGCCCCAGAAACCCGAGGGAGGTGGATGTCCAGCCTTTGGCGTTGGTGCTGAGGGGATGGACAGAGGGTGCAAGCATCACATATCCCCCAGCAGCTCTCATGTCCCTCTGCTCTCCAAGTCCCTCAGCACAGCCTCACCCCCAAAGTAGGAGCCATCAGACAGCTTTGTCTCCTTGTTGCCCTTGGTGAGGATGCTGACCACCCCGTGCTGGATGAAGTACATCTTTTTGCCCACAGTGCCCTCGCGGATGATGAAGTCTCCAGGCTGGAAGACCTCGAAGCGCAGCTTGGTTAGCATGGCTGTCACGAAGTTGGGGTCCGCGTTGGCGAACAGGGGCATGTTGGCCACCAGGTTGCGGCAGTTGAAGTTGATGATCTCCTGTGGGGTGAGGAGCAGGTCAGCGCTGACCCCGGTGAGCACTGCCCTCCTTCCCCCACACCACCAGCACTGGGGTGCCTGCCCATACCTCCTTGAGTGGCTCGCTGAGCTCCCCCAGGATGTTCTCCTCATCAAACATCTTGCCCTGGTAGCGGTGCTCGTAATACTCGTGGATGCGCTGGCGCGTGTCCCCAGGCAGCTTGTGAAATGACATGTACTGCTCCACTTGCTTGTACTGCGGGGACAGGAGAGAGCCACGCTGGGCTGCGCTGAAATGAGCTGCGCCGTGCCAGGGCTGGCAGCACCGCCGGCTCACACCTTCCCTCTCCTTGGCGGTGAGGAGCAGCCGCTGCCAGAGCTGGGACCCCCGTGCGCTCAGGGCAGAGAGGGTCCCATGGCAGAGGCCGGGATGCGGGCCTCACTATGCCAGGGTGAACCCCGGCAGGATGACTGGGGTGTCCCTATCCAAACAGGGAGCCTGCCCCCCTGACACCCCCACCTCCTGAGCAGGCAGCAAGGGCAGAGAGCAGGGCAGGAGGCTGCCGGGCAGGGAGCCCGCACCGAGCAGATTTTGGAGCTCGACCCACTTGTGCCGGCATGACTTCCCCCAGGATCCAGGCACTCTCTCCAGCACCCTGCTGACCTTCTCCTGGTACTGGCGCCGGGATGAGTCCAGCGACTGGATGAGGGCAGTGGCGTGGCCGATGAACATGGCGTAGCAGGTGGCTCCCACGATCATGCTCAGCATCGTGAGCCAGACGTCGGTCATACCCTCGGGCGCCTGCTGGCCATAGCCAATGCACAGCATGTGGCTCATGGCCTTGAACAGGGCGTGCGAGTACTGCTTCCCCCAGGAGTCGTTCTGCAGAAGAGGGAACAGCAGTGCTGGGGGGCTCTGTTGGAAGGAGCCACTGGGCAGAACAGTCCAGTTCCCCCTCCCCGCAGCCAGCAAAAAGGTATTTGATGTGTCCACAACCGAAGGGCAGAGCTCTGCCTGGGGAAGAGGATCAGGGACTGGGACTGCCTCTGGGGGAGCAGACAGGAGCCCTGGTGCCCTGTTCCCTCCTGGCAGGGCACAAGGGATTCCCCTGGCCGGTCCAACTCCAGCAGCAGCCAAGGTGGGCTGAGACAGGAAGAGGATGCAGAGATTCCCCCCACACCATCTCACTGCTGCTCCGCAGCACACGGATCCACCGGGCAGCTCTGGGGGCTGAGTGTGCCCAGGCGTTTGAGCGGTCGAGATGTGCAAGCACCTCCTCTCCTCCCCCTGGTGGATGCAGCACCAGTATCGCCCCTGCCCGGGGCACTCACCACCATGTGGTTGATGGAGACCCAGCAGTCCTCCGGGAAGTCTTGCAACATTGGCACCAGGAACTGGAGGCACCCATCCCAGTGACACAGCAGCAGCATCATGCCGATGAGGTTGAAGATCCTCACCACAGCACTCGCCAGGTCGTAAGTCATATGGAAGATCTGGGGAAGAGGCAGGAGCGCAGCTACAGAGAAACTGTCTCTTTCCCCATTATGGTCGCTTCAACTCCCTCCTCCAGCCAGCCGGACCCCACAGCCAGAGATCCCTGACCTGCCCCGAGACCCTGCCCCGGGCCTGGGACCTCCGAGGGACCCTCACCTCCTCCCACTGGTGGATGTAGCGGATGAGGCGTGAGAGGCGCAGCAGGCGCAGCAGGCTGAGGATCTTGGTGAAGCGGACGATGCGTAGGGCCCGCGCTGTCTTGTAGACGTCCGAATCCACCTGGGTCTCGAGGTCAACGATGAGGAAGATGTAGTCAACCGGGATGGAGGAGATGAAGTCAACCAGGAACCAGCTCTTCAGGTACTTCATTTTGATGGTGTGAGGGTCGAGGATGATCTCTGTGTTGTCCTCCACCACGATGCCTGTCCGGAAGTTCAGGACCAGGTCAGCCAGGAAGAAGGTGTCTGAAAGCACGTTGAAAACGATCCAGGGCGGGGTGTTCTCATCCTTAAAGAAGGTGATGCCCACAGGCAGGATGATCAAATTCCCCACCATCAGGAGCAGCATGATGAGATCCCAGTAGAACCTGCAGGAAGGCAGCAGGCAGGGAGCAGGAGGAGAGGTGGGACAGAAGGTTAGAAAAGAAACCCAGGACCAAAGCTGGAGTCCAACATGTCACAAAGAGGAGAGCGCAGGGAGGACACGGGCTTTGCTCCCCAGAGCTCCCCATCGTCCGCCAGCTCCCAACCACGGCCCAGGCTGGCTTAGAAGGATTTGGGATAAGCCTTGCTGCTTACACAAACCCAGTGCTGAGCTCCCAGGGCATCCAAGGGACTCGGGGCCAGGGAGGCACTTGGGATGGTAGCGTGGGGCAGCCAGGCAGGAGCGAACAAAGGCCAGACAAGTGCCATCCCCATGGAGAAGGTGGAACGAACGTGTCTGACCCCAAAAGGGTGCTTGTGAGTGGTGGGCAGGAGCTACACGGTCCTAGGCCTGCAGGAGCACCTCATCTGCCTCCTTTCTCTGAGAGGACAAGCTCAGAGGCTTCAGAAGTAAATCCACGAGGTCCCCAGCATCGGCTGGTTAGAGTTTGACGGTGCCCTGAAATTCAGCATCCCCAGCCACGCATAAAGGCTGTTTGCCTTCTTCATGCAAACACATGCAATGCTCGGGGGGCTTCCCAGCTCCACGCCCGAAGTTTTTATGGGGTCTGGAAAAGAAAGCCCAGCTCCCGCTTTTGGGTGCCCTGCTCAGTCCCAGCTGAGGCTGGTGCTCTCTGCCCCCGGGGGTGAGGACACCTCGCCCGTGTTAACGCTGCCTCAGCCACGGCCAGGGCTTGCTTGTGTGGGTGAGGAGGCACCGGCCAGGTAGAATGGAGCTGACCTGGCTGCACAAACACCTCCCGCACCCCAACTCTGTGCCCTGAATGGGAAAACAGCCTGCCCCCCGCCAGCTGCCGGGCGCACTCGATTCAGATTTAGGCTTAAGCTCTTTAGGGCAGGCCCCGTCCTTCACTCCGTGTCACGGCGAGCACACAGGGCCCTGATCTCCGTGGCCTTTGAGGATCCCCGTAATGTGATAAACACCAGCGTAATCCAGCCGGCTCACTGCATGTCACCTTCACAACGGGCTGAAGCTCCTGCAGAGCTCGGGCTTGCAAACCTGGGGGGCGGCTTTCCCCCCAAAAGGTCCACGAGGGCTTTGCGCCCCTCGGGGTCACTCTGGGGAGGCGCGGGGCGGTCTGCGGGGGGCACCGCAGGCCCTGGAGGCTGCGGAGCTGCCCACAGGTGCCGGGGACCTGCACCAGGTGCCAGCCCCCCTCTGGAGCTCCTCACCCGGCTGGGGACGTCGGCCGTGTCACGGCTCGCCGTGGGAGATGACTGCCTCGCAGCTTCATCCCCCGTAGAGAAAGCCCACCCTATATGACTCAACATCCCCGTGACACCCAGTTCCTCCCACATCAGCCGGCCCTGCGCTCTTCCCGGCGATCCCGGTGTCACGGTGAGGCAGGCCCGGCGCCTCGCAGCGCCCTGCCCTCTCCTCCTCCGGCAGCTCGGGGCTGCGGGGCCGGTGCTCGGGCAGGCTCCGCGGGCACCGTGTGGGGTCTGCGCGAGTCCTGCACACGTTTGGCAATTCAAAGCGGTGTCAAGGGAGGAAAGCTTTGCGTGGGGGCAGAACCAGGCGGCCCCTTCCTCCTCCTCCTTGGCGTGCCCGGAGCTGGGGGCTGCCGGGGAGCTCCTTGCCCGGCGGGGAGCCCCAGGGGGCCGGGGGGATACCGGAGACCGGGAGGGGGCTGAACCGGAGGAAACTTGGCTGAGTTATCGCGGGGCTGGCTTCGGACGTGCCCAGGGTGGGGAAGGGGCCGGGGGGCTCGCGGTGCGGGCGGCGGGGTCGGAGCCTCGCCAGCCCCGGTTGCTCGGGGCCGCCTCCGCTGTCCCCCGGAGGGGCCGGGGGAGCACCGCCGGTGCCCCTCACTTGTTGCCCCGCCGGGCGCTGCCGGTGCGGCGGGGCCGGGAGGGAGCCGCGCTCAGCACCAGGGACAGCGGCGGAGGGGCCGGGCACCGAGTACCGGGCACCGACCACCGGGTACCGGGCACCGAGGCCGGGCCCGTCCGGGGGGAGCGGGGCCCGGGTCCCACCTGAAGTCGCTGTAGGGGTGGATGATCCAGGCGCCGGCCGACTTCACCCGCTGCCGCTCGATCTCCACGGCCCGGTGGCTGCCGAACATGCGCAGCGAGAACTTGTTCACGGCGGGCTGCAGCATGGCCCCGAGCTGCCGCTGCACGAACGTGCCCGCCGCCGCCGCCGCCGCCTCGCCCTCCGCCACGATCTGCTCCGCCGCCGCCGGCGAGGCCGGGGCCGCGCCCGCCGCCCCCCGAGCGGCCGCCCCCGCCGCCGCTTCCCCGTCCGGCACCGGCGGCTTCTCCCGGGGCTCGGGGCTCCGGCCCGGCGCCGCGTCCATGCCGCCGCCGCCGCCGCCGCCGCGCCTCACGTTTCCTTCAAACGCCCTTGCCCGGGCGCCCTGCCCGCCGCCCCGCCGCACATGCCCGGCCCCGGGCGGCCGCTCGCTCGCCGCCCCCGGCCGCTCGCTCACCGGCGCCCGCGGCCCCGGCGGCGCCCGCCTGTTGCGCACGCCCTGGCGCGGGCACCGCGGCCGGGCCCCGCCGCCAGCGGGGAGGCGCCGGCGGCAGCGGAGCAGCGCCGAGCACCGAGGCCCGGGCGGCGGCACGGGAGCGGCGGCGGCGGCAGCGGCGGCGGCGCGGGACCCCGCGGCGGGCGGGGCGGGGCGGGGCGGGCGGGGCTCAGGGGCGTGGTCTAGCTCGACGCCCCGCCGCCCGCCCCGCCTCCGTCCCCCCTCCCTCCCGGCCCCGCCCCGCCCCCGGTCCCCCGGCCCCGCCCCGCCGCCTTTGCGCGCGGGCCCGTGCGCGCGCCGCGCCTCGTGACGCAAGCGCGTACGCGTGTGCGTCGTGCGTGCGCGCGGCCTGGCTGAGACCCGGATCGGCGGCGCGGCGCGGCGGGGCGCGGCGGAGGAGGCGGCGGCGGCGAGGACGAGCGGCGGAGGAGCCCGAGAGGAGCCGGAGCGGGGCCCGGGATCCCCGGGGGCCCACGGCCGCCATCACGGACTTCCTGTGGGACAAGCGCACCGGGCTGGCTGCGAGGACGGTGCGGCTCGGGGCGGGGCGGGCGGGGTTAGGCCGCGGCGGCCGCTTCCGTGCTCGGCGGCGGCGGCGCCCCCGGGGCCGCGCTGGGCAGGGCCGGGCCGGGCCGGGCAGGGCCTCCCGGAGGCTCCTCGCCAAGGTCGGGGCCGCGCTCCCGAGGCCCGAGCGCTTCCGGGGGGGCGCTCGCGGGGCGGGCCCAGAGCGCCCGAGGAGGCCGCGGCCAGGCCCGGGGGCACCGGGCGGGGGGTTCGAGCTCTCCCCATCCCCTCTCCCCTCCCCCCCCCCGGCGCGGACGGGTCCCGGCGCTTCCTCTTTCGGCGCCGCGTCCGGTGCGGGCCCCGCCCGGCGGCCGAGCTCGCTGCTGGCGGCCCGGCCCCACCGCCGATGATCCCCAAACCGGTTCCAGCGCAGCGAAACGCCCCGGTGCGGCCTCCGCCTGCGTGCAAGGAGGGCTACCCGGCCGCTGGAGGGCTGCCAGCGTCGCCTCCCAGCGCTGCCTTTAATTAAGGGCTGGGAGCGTCTTCCTTGCGCGGCGCTCACAGGGGGTGTGACGGGCTCGGCGCTCGCCTTGGCCCCAGCGCCGGGTGTCGGTGAGCCACCGCCGGGGAGGGACCGCCAGGGGCTCTGCGGAGCCCGGCCTGGCTGCCGAGGGTGAGATTTGTCGGCGTGCGATGAGTACGTGCCTGTAGCTCGCCACGGCTGTGGGAGTAGCTTTGCCTTCTGGTAGCCGTGCCCCTAACGTCAGCAGAGTTTTGCGGGCAGAAAGTCAGCCAGGTAGGCGAGCGTGCATTCTGAGGGGGGAGGAAAGATCCGCCAGGAGGTGTGTGGGCAGAAATCCAGCCTCTTACCTGTGGAGACAGGGCAGATCTAGCAGCTCAATGCTTGAGAACCAAAATACGCATTGGGAAAGTCTGATATTTTTGGAGCGAGGTCTGGGGGTAGGAGCACGACCCTAAGAACTTGCACTTCAGAGGTGGAACTGGGTGTATGGTCTTACTGAGGCGTTTTCTTCTTCATTTTTGACTCTAACGTCCCACCTACAGGGCAGAGTTGTGAGTATTCCTTGCCTCTCAGGTAAGGCCTACGAGGCTGCCTTAACACATCTGTGCGTGCAGACGGTGTTCCTGTTCCTTGGATCCTGTAGGGGCCTCTGTGCTTGGAGTGAGAGCTGTAGGTGGTGCTGGCTCAGCAGCAGGACAGAGGCATTTCTTCAGCAGTTGCCCACTTAGGTGTCTGCAGTGCTGGTGCAAGGATTTGGGCCTGGCATCAGTAATAAGCTGAGCTTTGTTTTATTTTCAGTTCTTCTTGGTGGAGAGTTTATGCTTCCTGGGGAGGGCATAGGGTCAGGGAGAGAAAGTAGGAGCATTGAAAGCACAAATGCTGCTCCTGGAGCTGTGGCCAGTAAAGACCATGGATAAGAAGTGAAGGGGGAATCGTAACCTGGAGAACAAAACCACAGCAGGCGTGGCCCATGGGGGTGGCTTCATCTTCACTCTTATGAGGTTCCGGGGTTCCTCAGCGGTTTGTCCCCTCCCTCTCAAATCCCCCATGCGTACTTAGACATGCTGATTGCCTCCCCCTGTTTGTCCTAACGGTTCTTTGGCTACTGACTGTACGTGCTGGTTTCTCTCCCTTGCCATCGCCTCATAGTCACGGCCTTGTGTTGTTCCTGCAGATGCCTCACTCTAGAAGGTACCGCTCGTCGGAGCGCAGCAGCCGGGGCAGCTACCATGAGCGTTACAGAAGTCGCAAGCACAAGCGACGGCGGACGCGGTCACGGTCGAGCAGCAGCGAGCGTGACCGTCGGCACCGTCGGGAGGACAGCTACCACGTTCGGTCCAGGAGGTGAGTCAGCCCCGCGGAGCTGCTCGGATTTTGGCTGATTCGTCTTGCTATCGCTTTGCCAGAGCCACCCTGCGCCTCACCTGTCCCCAGCTGACCCGAGGTGTTTCGGCCCGTCCTGTACTTAGCAGGCTTGCATGCTCTGAGCTGTCACTTCCTGAACAGTGTTCGTAATCCTATCCCCATGGGTTGCTTCCCCCCCAGCTACGACGACCACTCAGCGGACAGGAGGGCCTACGACCGGCGTTACTGTGATAGCTACCGGCGGAACGATTACAGCCGTGAGCGAGGAGAAGCCTACTATGAACCCGAGTACCGTCATTCCTACGAGTACCGGCGCTCCCGGGACCGCGAGGGCAGCTACCGGAGCTGCAAAAGCAGCCGGCGTAAGCACAGGCGGAGGCGGCGCCGCAGCCGGTCCTTTAGTCGCTCCTCATCGGTGAGTATCCTGCTGTGCTGGGCCTCCCCTGTAACCTTTCTCTCGCAGGTGGCAAGCTGGGTAAGTAGAAAACTCACTTTCTAACACTCTCTCGGACTCAGCTTGAGAAATGCCTAGAAAGCCTTTGATGCAGGCAGCGGTTCCTGTCCACCGTCCTGGTGCGCCTCAGCAGTGGCTGCCCTGTGCCAGCTGGGCACAGGCAGCTCAGACCCTGCCTTAGCGTTGCCCGCTCAGAGGTGGAAGGCCAGGTGTGCCCCGCAGGGCTGGCATGTCCCCCTGGGGTGGTGCTGTGCTCCACAGCTCCTTTATCCCTACAGAGCGCTGCTTTGGTGTGGTGATGCTCATTAAAGAGCTGTCTAGGAACCCCAGCTGAGCGGTCTTTGTGTGAGGTTTGTACAGGAAGCATTCAGCTGCTCCTGATCCCAGAGAGCTCGGTCTGTCTGCGACAGGTCCCCGTGGCCCCTGCTGATCCCTGATCCGGGCCTGTGTTCTGTGGCAGGAAGCCCCGTCTCTGTGAGCTGGGTCCTGTGTCAGAGCAGGATCCTTTGGGTGGGCGCAGCTGACTTGGGTTGTCACGCCAGGGGCTTTGGCAGGTGAACGTAGCTTGTGGCCTGGTCAGTCCGGGTGGAGGCAGTAACCATCCCAGGCTCTTCCCAGCAGTGTCCCCGGCTTTCTCTTCTTGTCTGTTCTGCTGTTCACCTTCCACTTCTGTTAGACCCCAGACATGTTCTCTGCTCTGTGTGTGGAGCTCTCAGTGTTGTCTGGTCTGTTCTGACTGTGTGTCCAGGGACGGGGTTATGGGCTGGATTCAGGTCCCGAGTCTGCTGTCTGGTTGCTCCCAGGTGTGGGGATGCTTAGCGGAACCAAAGGCAGGAGTTTTCTCTTCTCTGACATAAAATCTCTCATCTGCCTCATCCCAGGCTGTCCCTATTCCCTGTTGGGCCTCTGCTTCTCTCCTGGAAGTTGGTCTTTCCAGGATCAGCTTCTTTGGGGGAGGGTCTAGAAAGAAGTGTCACATCTGCCCCCAGGCAGTTACTTGTAAATTCTCTCTGGTTTTGGATGGATCGTTGTACCAAGAGTTGCTTCTGAAATCTCTGAATTCATCTTAATCTGAGTGTTGGGGCTGGGGGAAGCCACCGTGGGAGGTTGTTGGAAGGGGATGGGCAGTGTCTGTGGGGCAGTCTGGCCCTTTGCTTGTGCAGGACTTCCCGGCACCTGCCTCCTGCTGCCTTTCCTCAGTGGCTGATGCGGGGCTGAAGCAAGCCTCTCCCTGCGGTCACTGAGTGCCCGGCTGCAGTCGTGCTTTGGCGTGCTCTCTTGGCACTGATCCGGGACCCATAGGCCAGTGCCGTTCCTCTCCAAGCCCCCACAGGAGCAAGAGCAGCTGGCTCCTTCCACTGCCCCTCTGCTAGCCCTCGTTCTGCCCGTCTCTGCTCTCACACTGGTTCGGGTGGGGCTGTTTGTAGGTTCTTTTTTCTTTTTTTTTTTTTTTTTTTTTTTTTTTGCTACAACGAAAAGCAAACTGTTTTTTTCTTTTCTGAGCTAGTGTGTTGTATCTTGACATGTTCCCTTGCAATATCCCTATCGTTATATATTCCTCTGTGCCGTATGAATTGGCTGGGAATCTCCTCCTGCAACCCCTCCTCAAACAACCATGTGAATTTCCAAACCAACCAATGCGTGACGCTGGCTGCTGCGCTGGTTTGAAAATCTGATTGGTGAATGAT
This sequence comes from Aythya marila, assembly GCF_965140915.1. Lineage (NCBI taxonomy): Eukaryota > Metazoa > Chordata > Aves > Anseriformes > Anatidae > Aythya > Aythya marila. The sequence goes on from NC_139070.1 coordinate 293,238, forward strand.
GAATTCCCTGTCTGCCTGGGCCAGCAGCGGAGTCGACAGAGCAGCAGAAGGGCCAAGAGTGTGGAGGACGACGACGAGGGGCATCTGATCTATCGCGTCGGCGACTGGCTACAAGAAAGATGTACAGCCAAATCGTAACATAATTTAGCTCTCTAGTTAAGCTCCCATCGCAGTCGCAGATCTGTCTTATCTTTCTGTTTCATTTTATTTTCATTGTTTATTAAAGAGAAACCCTCTCCTTTTCCTTCCCCTTTTGTTAAAACTACGTTTATATTTTGTATTGTTACTGAAGTGCCAGGGAACTAGGGCAGTTGCCTTGTGCAGCCGGTGTCAGCCTTCCGCTGCTCCGGTCTCTCAAGCTGTGTGCAGGTTAGGTGTTGCAATGCATTCTCCTCTGCCTTGTGTATGCGCTGCATCCAGGTCGTGCTCACTCTCTCATGGGCTTTTCTCTTCTTCTCTCCCTCCCAGATGAGATTATTAGCACCTTAGGGGAAGGCACGTTCGGCAGAGTGGTGCAGTGCATGGATCACCGGAGGTACGCCCACTCCTGGGGCGGGGAGGGGTGTGGCGATGAGGAAAAAAGGCAGCGCAGCTGGTGAAATAGTCTCGTGCTTCAAGCAGGAGCCTGGGGTGGAAATGGGTCCCTCGATTTCTAGTATTCCTCTGCTGGTGTGGGTGCTCATCCCGTTGGGTCATCCATGTGTTGGAGAGGGACTGGGGGGAGTCTCTGGGCTGTTCATAGCGAGGGAGAGGATGTATAAATCTTCCCATGAAGAGAGTAGTTCAGAAAGCCCATTTTTTGCAGGGCACAGTCTCTGACACAACTCCAGAACGACCTTGAGTTTTCTTCCTGTTTCTCCCCAGGGGTGGTGCACGTGTTGCTCTCAAAATCATTAAAAACGTGGAGAAATACAAAGAGGCTGCCCGACTAGAAATAAATGTGCTGGAGAAAATCAACGAGAAGGATCCCGAGAACAAGAAGTGAGTGCACTCAGCTGGTGACAAAATGGAAGGGAAAGCATCGTCCTAGCGCAGTTGTAGGGATGGGATGGGAGAGGTGTTTGGTGTGTGACTGAATTCATCTGTAGCTAGTTTTTGGTGGCGCGTTGCCTTGGTACGGGATACAGACCGAGCAAGGAAAGGGTGAGCCTGGTGCAGGGACAGCCCGTCTGAGTGGCATGTGCAGATCTGTCCCGAATCTGACTCTTTCTCTTCAGCCTGTGTGTCAGGATGTTTGACTGGTTTGACTACCACGGCCACATGTGCATCTCCTTCGAACTGCTGGGGCTCAGCACTTTTGATTTCCTGAAGGACAACAACTATCTGCCTTACCCTATCCACCAAGTGCGGCACATGGCCTACCAGGTGTGCCAGGCTGTGAAATGTAAGTGTTCACTGTTCTTTTCTCTGCTGGTCCATGACTGACCTGGAGAGCTGTGTGGCTCCCAACTTCAGTGCCAGTTCTGCAGCTGGTGGCCCGATGCAATGAGTTTTTGCCACAGTGCTGCTGTGCCAGTCCTGAGACTGAGCCTTCCTGCCCCTCTGTGGTGAATGTGTGCCTGGGGTGAATCCTTTTTCTTTGCCTGGTTATAATGTTTCTGATGCCTGTGGGCTGGCAGCTGCCCAGAGCACTTCAGCGTCCACCTTCCTGTGTATGTTCTGGTGATCGATGCGATCAATCTTTGTGCTTCTGTCGAAGCACCTTGGCCTAGACTGGCCTGTCTGTTCACACCCAACTTCAAACATGGGCTAAAACTGTGCCAGCAGCAACCCAAGTTAATGCTGTTTGCTCATCAGGTGGATGCAGCATCGTTTTGCTTCTGTTTCTTGACTCTGGTTCTGTTTGCTTCCTCAGTTCTGCATGACAATAAACTCACTCACACTGACCTCAAACCCGAGAACATCCTCTTTGTGAACTCTGACTACGAACTCACCTATAACCTGGAAAAGGTAACGCAACAGCTTTGCTCTAGAAGTGTCCTTTTGGGTTCTTGGTGTCCCTGACCTTAGCACGGGGAGGAGTTGGACTATAGGAGATAGTGTTGGCTGGCTGCGTTCACGCGTTTGTTCAGGACAAATCTGGGTGAACTGCCTGTATACAAGTAAGCTATGGAGACCACAGACTCCAGCTGAGTGAGAGGTTTTTTTGGGAGGTGCTGTGCTGCGCATCGGAGGGTATGCACCAGCACTAATAGACCCTGCAAAGCATTCCCTTCCCCTGGGCCCCTGTGGCAAAGCCTTGGTTGTGTGGTTGTGTAAGGTCCTTGTGTGTTGGTCCTTGTTTGGAAGCTGCTGAGTAACTGCTGTCTTTCTCTCTCACAAAGAAGCGAGATGAGCGGAGTGTGAAAAGCACGGCCATCAGAGTGGTGGACTTTGGCAGTGCCACTTTTGATCACGAGCATCACAGCACAATTGTCTCCACCAGGCACTACCGGGCCCCGGAGGTCATACTGGGTAGGTTCTCCCTGGCTTTCTGCAGCAGCAGGCTTTTGTCTCGAGGGCACGGGGAGCTGCCTGCTGGATTAATTCAGAGAGGGCTGGGGGCAACAACTTGAAACCGGTGGTTTTGGCATTGCTATCAGCTGGGCAGCGTATTGCCACTAATGTAGCAGGAGAAGGCCAGAATGGGAATTGTTTTTCCAGTTACTTGTTGGTTTTTGAAAGGGTAAGGGAGAGGGACTTGGAATCCTGGGCCATAACTGTATTTTCTTTTAAATGCGTTGTTTTTTAGAGCTTGGCTGGAGCCAGCCCTGTGATGTTTGGAGCATCGGCTGCATCATCTTTGAATATTATGTGGGTTTCACCCTGTTTCAGGTGAGAACCGTTTGCTCTGTGGCTTCCTCACAACTGGTGAAAGAGGATGCTGGCTGTTGCCCAGCACAGCCAGGAGCCTCTGGGGCTGATGGAGTTCCCTCCATCACTGCAGGCCTGTGGAGATGACCGAGGCGTTGGCCAACAAGGGGTTCTGAACTTGGAATCACCTGGGTCTGGAGGCAGAAAGACTAATCTGTTCCATGCCTCCCCTTTATGCTTGTCTCCCTCAGACACATGACAACCGGGAGCACCTGGCCATGATGGAGAGGATCTTGGGGCCAATTCCTTCTCGGATGATCCGGAAGACCAGGTGAGAAAGGCCAGCTGGGCACTGCAGGCTTCCTGGCTCTTCCCCGCTTTATGTAGAGTGGTTCTCTTCAAGGGATCAAACTTTGCAGCTGCCTGCTGAGTCAGTCCATGCTGCTGCAGTGTCCTGAGTGATGTGTGCGCCCCTGGCAGAGTAGTGTCAGGGCTGGCGCGTTGCTTCTGCTGCAAGGTGTTTGGTGCTTGGGTGTAACCTGTTCCCACCTCTTACTCTGACAGGAAGCAAAAGTATTTCTACCATGGCCGCCTGGACTGGGATGAGAACACCTCTGCTGGCCGTTATGTTAGGGAAAACTGCAAGCCACTGCGGGTAAGGTGGGGTGGGCAGGAGCGCCTGGTTGCTTTATCCTTTTCTCATTGCAGAGTCTTACAGTGCCAGCCCCAGTTCTGAAGATTCTTCCCGTGGGCAAGGTTGGGCCACTGAAAGGGTCAGACCAGTATCTTCCTGAAGGAGCCTTGGCTGTCCCAGACATAAACTAGGAGGACTGCAGCAGCCTGAGCTTAACCTCAAGTGGATGAGGAGGAGGGCGAGGAGACTTCAGGAAGTGTCTGGGAAAGATGGGGAAGGGGGAAAACCCTTGACAGTTCTGTGCTTGTTAAAGTGGCCTAGAGTTCAGGCTTAGGATGAATGCAGGTCTGAACAGACCAGTCCTCCCCCACCTTAGCTGTTCAGGCCAGGTAGCGTTCTGTGACCAGCACGGGGTGCAGTGTCCTGCGCCCTGACCTCTCCCGTCTCTCTCCACAGCGGTACCTGACTTCTGAGGCCGAGGACCATCACCGCCTTTTTGACCTCATTGAGAGCATGCTGGAGTACGAGCCGTCCAAGCGCATCAGCCTGGCTGAAGCCCTCAAGCACCCGTTCTTCGACATGCTGGAGATGGAGCCAAGCACAAAAATGTGGGACTCTAGCAGAGACATCAGCCGGTGACGCCACAGGTGCCAGCCTGCCCTCAGATTCTAGCCCCCGTGGAGGCCTGTGTGATTTCTATTCAGACATTTGGTGCTTTTTTTATACATAAACTCCCTGGACATGTTTGTAAAGCTGTTAATATGTGAGATACTGTAAATAGCCCATATTCTCTATCAGCCTCTGAGCACCACAACCTCCTGCTGTTGCTGCTGCCGCTATCGTGAGGCGAGGGGCTTGTATGTCCATATTGTAAATACCTCTGTTCATGTGTTGCTTTGTCTCCTGTTCTCTCCTGCCCGCCTCAGTGTAAATACTCCAGGACTCGCAGCTCTGTAGCTTATCTGTTTCCTTGTAAGTTATGAAACTGGTGGGATTGCATGGGAATTATTTTTTGGATCAATGTCATAGCCCATCCCCACACCAGAGTTTTATAAGAATTTTGTACAGTCTTTGTGAGAAATAAATATGAAGTGAATAAACCTTCCGGCCTGTGTTTGGACCAGCAGCAGCCTGTCTCGAGGCTGTTCTGCTGGTGGTTTTTACTCCTGAGAGGTGGTGACTGTGCTGCACCCTGCAGAGGGAAGGAAGATGCATCCTCGTGTTGCAGGAAGAAAGCTGCTTCAGTCTGGTAAACCCCTGGGTAACAAAGCCAGCTTTATTCACCCACCTGCCCAGTTCTTCCCAAGCTTGGATGATGGCCTTGTTGTCTGAGCTGCTCTGAGCTGCTGCAGCTGGCCTGAAATAGGTCCAGGACAGGCAGATTCTGGCATGGTGGGTGGCAAAACATGGGTCCTGTGTTGTGCCCTGAGACTGGTATTCAAAGGTAGGAAGATTTAGTATATGAAACAAGTCTTTCTACTAGCAAAAGGATAACAGGGACTACTTAGATATGTGTGGTAAAGCCAGGCTCAAAAGGTCTGAAGGGAGCAGCCTAAGTGCTGCTTTACTAGAGAAACCCCCTTACTCCATGGGCAGGTGATCGAGGGCTGTACAGATGCCTACAGGGGGTGGCCCAGCAGTGTGTGCTGTAGCCCAGCACAGGGAAATGGGTCTGCCTGTGCCTCTTTGTGAGGCTGGGCCCTTGACTTGGGCTTTTCCATGGGATTTGCTGGGGGAAGTCATAGACCTGATGGGACCTCTGTCTTGCTGCTTTGCCCACGCGTGTCTGGAAGAGTCTTGTATCAGGAACAGCAGACGTGGTCTGTTCTACACAAGTGTGTCCCTTTGTTGTTGTGCCATCAGTCTGTGGCAGACTCTGTCCATGTCATCATGCAAAGAGATAAAGGAAAACACCAGCTTCACCTGGAGTTAGTTGGGGGTGTCACAAAAGGAATGACTCTGGCTCATCTCCACGCACTTGTGGTCTTAAAGAGCTTGTGCTGGAAGCTTTTACCTGGTTCCTGCAGCACTGCCCGGTCAGACAGCAGACAGCCATGCAGCTCAGGTGGTGTGTGCCAGGGAATGAGAGTGGGGGGAAGACCTGGTCCTGCTGCATCTGTAGCCAGCCCCTGGGTGAGCCTGCATTGGAATTAAATTGAGCAAATAATATCTGCAGTCTGTCAGACTTCAGAAAACACAGCACCGTGGTGTCCAAAATCTGAATCTGCAGCTTTTAACTTCCCAGCCAAGAGCACCACGGTGAGGTGGCAGCTGTCCGGGCTGAGGGGGGAGCTCACAGCTTTGTGCATAACTTTAAATCTCCTCTATTCAGAAGGAGGGGAGATTTTTAGACAAGAGGTGTAGTTGCTGCTGAGTACTGAAGTCTGGGATGGGAACTAGAGGCAGGTGGGGATTTATCTCTCATGCTGGGGAATTCCTTTTTGGGAGGGGGCTGTCGGCACGCTGCCTGTAGCTGCTGGAATCGGCAATCCCCATAAATAACCCATCCGGGAGGCACCACTTTAATTACCCCAGCCGCTTGTCGTGCCACCAATTCCTCCCTGACCGTTTCACGTCCACGAAACCCGCCGTGCATCGCTGGGGGGCAGTGAAGCAGCCGCCTTGCTGCACTCGGGGCTAACGCTCGCCTGGCCCCGGGGCTGCAACGGCGAGATTTGGGCAAATCTTTGGCTTTGGGGCTGAGACCTTTTGGGTACCCGCAGGGGAGAGCGCCTTTTTGCTGGGCCTGGCTGAACGGGGCCCAGGGCGGGTGGGGCCAGGCCCGGTGGGGCCGGGTGAGGCCTGGTAGGCCCCGGGGAGGCCGGGCCCCATCCCGGCGTTGCCATGGGGACGGCGTTGCCATGGAGACGCGCTCCCAGCAGCCCCTGCGCTGCGGACGGGGTAGAGCGGCTGAAAAAGAGGGGGGGAGAGAAAAGGGCTCGGCGCCACGTGACCCCAGGTCCACGTGGCCGCGTCACGTGCTCGCTTCCGCCCCGCCCCGCGCAGGCGCAGAGCCCCCTGCGGCGAGGCCCGTCCGGTGCCGTCGCGGGGCGGTCCCGGTGCTGCCGGTGCCGGTCCCGGAGCGGCCATGGCGCAGCGCGGCGGCCCCGCGGTGCTCCCGGACAACCCCTTCCAGGTGCGGGGCGGCCCCGTCCCGCCCCCGGGCCTCGCTTCGGGCCCCGGTACCGGCCCCGCTCCCGGTGCCAGCCCCTGCCGCGTCTCTTGCAGGACCCCGCCGTGGTGCAGCACCGGCCCGGCCCCGAAAGCGCGGCGCTGGACGCCTACAACCCCTTCGAGAACGGCGCGGTGAGCCGGGGGTGGGCCCGGGCCCCGCGGTGCCCCGGGGCCGCCTCCCGGTGGCCCTGCCCGGGGCTCGGCGCGTCGCGGCCGGGCTCTACCGGCGGCTCAGCGCCTCCTTCTCGGTCCCGCAGCCGCCACCGCCGCCGTACCATGCCCCGGCCGGGGCCCCGCCCGCCGTAGGCGTGCCGCCGCCGCAGGGAACCGCGCAGCCCCCGAGGAGACCGAGCCCCACGGAGCCCCGGAACTACGGCTCCTACGGGACGCAGGTACCGGGGCTGGGCGGGGGCAGCCCGGGTGGGCCGGGGGAGGAGCGGGCAGCTGAGGGCCGCGTGTCCTCCGCAGGCCTCGGCGGCAGCCGCCACGGCCGAGCTGCTGAAGCGGCAGGAGGAGCTGAACCGCAAGGCGGAGGAGCTGGACCGGCGGGAGCGGGAGCTGCAGAACGCCGCCCTCGGCAGCGGTGCCAGTGAGTGCCCAGAGCCCCTCGGGCCCCTTCTGCATGGTGCTGCGCTTCTCTGCCTCTCACCTCCTTTTGCTCTGCAGCGAGACTGAACAATTGGCCCCCGCTGCCGTCCTTCTGCCCTGTGAAGCCTTGCTTCTACCAGGACATCCCCGTGGAGATCCCCGCTGACTTCCAGAAGACAGTTTCGACCATGTATTACCTCTGGATGGGTGAGTCCCCGCGTGGAACGTGAGGTCTGGGGAGCAGGTAGAGGATCGAGCCTCCTGCACGTGAGGGAATGCTGCTGCTCTGGAGAAGTTGCGATTGCAACTCGGTGCCTAGGCCCAGGGGGGTGATTTCTTGGCATGGGGAGTGGGGAGCCTTGCTTGGGGCGCCTGACCGATGTCCTCTCCCTCAGCCAGCACCATTGCTCTCTTCCTGAACTTCTTGTCCTCGCTCGCCTGGTTCTGCGTGGATCCCTCATCAGGTTCTGGGTTCGGCCTCTCCATTCTCTGGGCTCTTCTCTACACGCCCTGCTCCTTCGTCTGCTGGTATAGGCCCATGTACAAAGCCTTCAGGTGTGTATCTGCTGGAGCTCACGGGCCAGCAAAGCAGTGGGGTGGGACGTCAGCCAGGCTGGTGCTTGTAACGGAGGAAACCAGGCTCTGTGCTAGAACAGGACTGCGCACTGAGGGTGTCCCAGCGCCGTACCTGTGTTTCCTACGGGTCTCAGGGATGTGATCCTGGGCTGAACCCCTCTGTGAGAAACGCGTTTTGCTCTGGATGGGGCAAAGGAGGTCACAGGAGTGTTTTCCCGTGGCTGTTGTTGGACATCCCTGTACTGCCTTGTGCCTCTTCTTCTTGCTTCCCCCCTCTCCCCGTTACAAGTCCCTTAACCACTGGCACGTCTGGTGCCTGCCTGTTCTCCTTGCTTTTGAGGAAGGTTTGAGAATCGCTTTCTCTGGCCTAACCTCGTCTGTTTCTTTCTCCCAGGAGTGACAGTTCGTTCAACTTCTTTGTCTTCTTCTTCGTCTTCTTTGCCCAGAACGTGATGTACGTGCTGCAGGCCATCGGCATACCCAACTGGGGCTTCAGGTACGTGCTGCGCTCACCCCGGAGCAGGGGGAGGCAGGTGGGGCAGAGGGAACCCGTGGACAGCCGCTGCTTGTTTTACAGTGGCTGGATATTGAGTCTGATAGCGCTGAGGAAGAACACGGCTGTGGCTGTGATGATGATCCTGGTGTCCTTGTTCTTCACAGCGGTGGCTGTGTTGGGCATCATTATGCTGAAAAAGGTGAGTGAGGAGTGAACGCTGGGGCAAAACATCGGGATGCGTGGGTTTGGGCTGGCGTGGAGCACAGCTCTGTTCACTTGGTGTTGGAATGGGGCTGGGGCAGTGACTCCTGAGCCTGCTGCTCTCTTCCAGATTCACTCTCTGTACCGCCGGACGGGTGCCAGCTTCCAGAAGGCGCAGGAGGAGTTTGCCGCAGGGGTCTTTTCCAACCAGGCAGTGCGCACAGCGGCGGCCAACGCTGCTGCGGGTGCGGCCACCAACGCCTTCCGGGCACCCTAGCGGGATGGGGGCCCTGGCTTGTCCCTCACACGTGGGCTGTTTGGTAAAGAAGAGGAAATCCAAGTTGCACTTTCATTGGATCCCCGTGTGTCTGCATCAGCTGTCAGAGGCTGCCTCATCCCAGCTTGGAAGTGCTGGTGCCTGAATCGTTTGCTGCTCTAACCCCTTTCCTCGTGGATGGAGGCTGGTCTGGTTCGTGCTGGTCCCCTTCCCTCCCTCAGCGGACTGGGGGAAGGAGCTGGGGGGGAGGTGCAGTGGCCCAGTCATTGTCCTTCCTTCCAGCACCAGTTGCTGGGGGGCAGGAGTCCCCTCCGGGTGTGTGACAGGGACTGAAATGGCTGCTGCCCTTCCTCTCTATTGGCCAGGATCTCCCCTTTCCCCACCTGGTGATGCCACTTGTGTGCTCCAGGGCACAGAGGGTTCCCACCTGTGTCCAGTCCCAGGGTGTGTGTGGGCTGGCTCAGCCCTGGAGGCTTTTGCCTGCCTCTTCTTGGAAGCAGGACCTCATTCCCTGCCCAGAAATCATTCCTGTCTTCCCCAGGGGAGTGCTCATGTGGGATTGGGCTGGCTCTGTCCCCAGGGTGCTGAGCTGGGAGGCAGACTCCATCCCGTTCCCTTCCTTTGTCCTTCATGGTGCTGGGCTGAGCCTACTCCAAGCACGGGGCTGTGAGGAGAGCACTGCTTTGCAGGCAGCGGTGGCGCATCAGCTTCTGATGGCGGCTCTTTGCCTTTAGCCTGCGTGCAGTCCCTCTCTGGGACTGGTGCTTGGTGGACCCTAAATCCAGGCTGGGTGCTGAGGAGGGCTCCTCGTACCTCTCCAGCTTGAGCTCCCTCTGCCCCTCCTTGCTCCCAGCCCTCGGGGATGTGAACAGCTTTTCCTTTCTTCATCTCTGCCCGTTGTTGGGACGGTGCCCCCCTCCCTCTCCCTAGCACTCCCCAGTCAGCTGTGTCCTTTCTTTGTGTGGCTTCACCCTCCTCCCTCCTGGGGGGCTGAGCCCGTCCCTGCGTGCAGCACTGCCCACACTGTGCCCTGTGTCCCCTTGCCCCTGTTGGCCCCAGCCCCATCCACCAGTGCCCCCAAGAGGACCAGGGGACTGGGGACCACGAGTTCTGCTTTCATCCACCAGTGGATGCGGCTGGTTCCCCTCCTGCTGCTCCTGGGGTGGTGGGACGGGGTCGTGCCTTCCCTTGGGGGCCGGCTCCCTGCTGCTGGGGGGGGGGGGCTCCGCTCTGCGCCCCCCACGGCTGGGACCCGGCGGCCGCCGCCGCTTCCCCTCCTGCTGCCCCGGGGCCGCGCTGCTCCCCTTCCGGCCTGTCCCGTGCTGCTGTGCCGAACGCCACGCCGCCTTCAGGTTTAATTTAAGAAATAAACCGACTCCGACTCCTCCTCGCCTCCGCTGCGTCGCCACGGGGAAAGGGGGTGGGAAACGGGGCCGGCCGGGACGCACCGGAGCCTCCCGGACTACAGCTCCCGGCGTGCCGCGCAGGGGCGGGCCGGGGGGGGGCCGCCGCATCCCGGGCTCCCGGCGGGGCTGCGGGCGGCGGCGGGAGCGAGCCCGGATCCGCCCGGCTCCGCCTGGGGCGCGCCCGCTCCGCCGCCTCCCCCCCGACCCCGCTCCGCGCCCCGCCGCCCTCCGGGAAGCGGCCCCCGGAGGCCGCGGCGGGGGCGATGCTCGGGCGCGCTCCCCGCGGCATCCCGCCGGCCGGGCGGTCCCTCCGCCCGCAGCCGGGGCTGGGGGGCCCGGGACGGCGCGGCCGCCGGTAACGGCAGCGGAGGAAGCGGGGCTATTTTTTGGGGGGAGGGCTCCGGACCGGGCCGGTTTCGCGCGGGGCTCCGTGCGCCCGGACCCTGTGCCCGCTGCCTCCGGAGGATGCTCGGGGGCGCGGGGGGGGAGCGCAACCACGAGCTCGCCCCTGCCTTCTGCCGCTGCCTCGGGGATCCCCTGCACGGCCCGGGGGCCGCGCTCCCGGCACCGTCTCTTGGTCTTTGCGGAGCAGCCCCAGCGCCTGGTGGCCTGAACCCAGGGCTCGAGGGACGGCAAGAGGGGAGAAGCCCCAGGCCCGCGGCTCCAGGCGGGCTCGCTGGCCGGAGCCAGGGCAGCAGTGGGATGCGCAGGGACCGCTGAGGCTGGTTGTCCTCCCGGGACATCCCGAGGACCTCCTGGGAGCCCCGGGTCCTGCGTGGCCGTGGGCGCTGCCCGGAGCACCCAGCGCGGGGAAGAACCACCCTCGGCATCCTCCGGGAGACAAAAGGTGGAGCCCGGCCTGTTCGTGGCGAGTACCCGCTCCTGCTTCCCCTGGGCCGCTCGTCCCCGTCCTGGCGTGGTCCCACCGGTGGCCCCGGGGCTCCAGGGGGCTCTGGGGCCGGTGGCTCCCGCTCACTGCCTGGGGCCGCCATGCCCTCCCCCAGCGACTCCAGCCACTCGCTGACCGGCCGCACGTCTCGCAGCCTCACCCACCTCCGCGTCCAGAGGACCTGGCTGCAGATCCTGCTGGTTCTGGGCTTCATCCAGGTCATCCTGGGCGTCCTCATCGTCACCTTCAGCCTGGTGGCAGCCACCATCACGCCCTCCGCCAAGATCCGTCACTCCTGCCCCTCCTGGGCCGGCTTCTCGGTGAGTGCGGGGCAGGGGCTCGCATGCTGAGGGGCCTGGTGTGGGTCTGCTGCTCTGGGTCCCCGCTGCTCCCAAGGCACCGTGCTGAATTGGCTGCCGGTCCCCGTGGGGAGTGTGGCCCTGCTGTTCCTCCACCTTGTGTCGGGGGGCTGCTGCAAGGCACCGCGGGAGAATCCCGGGGGTTCCCCTGGGGTGACTGTCAGGGATGGGGACCCCAGAGCCGTGTCTTGGTGGTGGGGGGCATGTATCGAGGTGATGTGTTCACTGGCCTGTCCCGAAGGGGCAGGGGAAGGGTGTGTGGGGTGCGGCAGTGGCAGCGTGGAGGGGTACGGGGCAGCCTGGCCTTGCTCCCGAGCTGTGCCACGGGACACTCTGCCTGCCATGGACACTGGGTGAGGGCAGGACCCCGGTGCGACCCTGCGGCACCGGGCCGGGCCTGGCCTTGCTGCCCGGCACAGAGCTGCCTGCAGTCCCCGGGCTCTCTGCTGCCCTGAATCAGCAATTTCTCCAGGCTTGCAGCACAGGAGCAGTCCGTATGGCCCTGCTGCTCCCTGGCCAGCTCTGGGCCAGCAAGGCTTGGGGGGCTCTTCCCAGGAAGGGGGGGGCTGCTCTGGGCCACGCTGCCCAGCAGGGACCCCTCCCCATCCTCACTGCTGGGCATGTGTCTGCAGCTGGCGCTGTCCGGGCTCATCGGCATCGTCTCCTGGAAGCGGCCCTTCACCCTGGTGGTAGGTGTCGTGGGGACCCTCCCCTGTGCAGATGTCTTTGGGCAGGCTGGAGGGGGCCGCGTGTGCCCCCCGCCACCACCCTCACACTCGTGGCCGTGCCCGCGTTTCGGCTCCCTGCCCTGCCAGCCCTGCCCAGCTCTCAGCCCCTCTCCTCCCCGCTGCAGATCACCTTCTTCACGCTGCTGTCGGTGCTGGGCGTCATGCTGAGCCTGGCCGGGTCCATCCTGTCCTGCCAGAACGCGCAGCTGGTGAAGTCCCTGGAGGCCTGCGAGAGGGTGAGGCTGGACAAGGCGGAGAGGCCGTGGCACAGCGAATCGTCCCTAGCTGCAGGGCTCCGAGGACGTGGGGAGCTGGTGGCTGGGTTCTCTGGTGGCTCTTGGGAGAGAGCACGGGGTCTGGAGGTCCCTCATGGCGTTCCTCGTCCCCAGGAGAAGGACTCGTGCATCTGCTGCCAGACCTACCTGGAGCATGCGCCTGCTTCCTGCAGCCAGCAGAGCGAGATGCTGACCATGTTCCCCAACCCTGACTGCCGGAGCATCCGCGTGGCACTCAAGGTGGGTGAGGGCTCCTTGGAGAGCGCCCCTCCAGGCTCTGTGGGTGCCCATAGCTCGTCCTGCTCCTCCCCAGGATCTCCTCTTCAGTGTTTGTGGCTTGACCGTCTTCTCCACCATCATCTGCACGCTCTCTGCTGTCGTGTGCTGCATCCAGATCTTCTCCCTGGATATTGTCCACGTGGTGAGGCCTGGCCCTGACCCGCAAGGACATGGGACTGGGCAGCATCCCCAGGCTGGCTGGGCCACCAGGGGGCCGGGGCAGGACCTGGCTGAGGGGCCCTGTGGGGACCAAGAGGAGCAGGACGTGTACTCCTGCCGGATCTCTGGACAGGGAGTGTCTGCCCCTTACGCCAGCTCTTCCTTGTTCCCTCTCCCTGCAGCTGGTCCCCCAGCGCTCCAACTCTGTGACACTGGAATGCACGTCGCCCCCCGACACCTTTCTGCAGAGCATGCTGGACTTCGAGGAGTTCGTGCCTCCGGTGCCACCCCCCCCATACTACCCACCTGAGTACACGTGCAGCTCCGAGACCGACGCGCAGAGGTACCCAGCAGGGAGCAAGGGCGCTGTAGTCGGGCCTGCGCGCTTCAGTGCAGCAGCAGGGGGGGCGTTTGTCACCAAACAGAGCTTGTCCCACCTGAGGTGGCTTTTCTGCTCTTGCCTCTTCAGCATCACCTACAATGGCTCCATGGACAGCCCTGTGCCTCTCTACCCGACCGACTTTCCCCCCTCCTATGAGACCGTGATGGGGCTGCGCGGGGACAGCCAGGTGGGAGCCGCAGGGCCGTGGGCAGAGCGTGGCTCCGCTCCTGCCCTGCCTGTGCCCTGACGGCGCTGCCCTGCAGGCCACGCTGTTCGACTCGCAGCTGACTGATGGCTCGCACGCCTGCACCTGCGACCGCGTCCCCTCCATCGTGCTCAGCGGGGAAGGTGAGCGCGGCCTTGTTTGCGCACCCCCGGTGCGGAGCAGGGGGGAGCGGGCCAGGCCCAGCGCTGCAGGACCTACCCTCTGCAGCAAGCTCGATGCTGACGCCTGCTCTTCTCCTTGCAGTGTCCATGGACAGCGGGTCCCTGATCATGTCCGAGATCGTGGACATCCCCGGGGACAGCAGCCCCTCGGAGGACTCGTGCCTGCTGGAGCTCCAGGGCTCCATGCGCTCCGTGGACTACGTCCTCTTCCGCTCCATCCAGCGCAGCCGTGCTGACTACTGCCTGAGCGTGGACTGCGTGCAGTGCAGCCACCACGCGCGCAGCCCCACGCTGGGCTTGCAGGGGCCCTTCGAGGAGACGCCGCAGCCCCGGGCACGTGGCGAGCGCTCCTACTCCTGCTCCACGGCAGAGCCCGGCCACAACGGCATCTTGGTGGGGGGAGCCGTGACCCACAGCTGCAACCGCCTGGAGGGGCTGGCCCGCTGCATCGGGCCCTGCTTCCCCGAGGTGCGGCTCAAGGACAAGAGCTCACTACAGGGGCAGAGGGGCAGCCGCTCCGCAGGACCTGGCAGCGGGCGCCTCTTCCACCCGCGGCGCAACAGCGAGACCTCCTGCCCCTCGTCTCCAGCCCCAGGGCTGAGCCAGCGGCCCCTCGTGAGATCGCACAGCGACCCCGGTGTCCTGATGGTTGGTGACACCGGTAGGTGGGAACGGCTGCCGAGACGGGGACGTGTGTGCAGCAGTTTCTGACTGGTGCAGCTGGAATGCTCCGTGGGCTTTGCTGCATTTCTTTGAGGCCGGGCAGGGTTAAAGCTGGGCTGGGGTTGGTGGCTGCTCCAGGGGAAGGGGGAGGGGCAGGCACATGGACTGCTTGGCCGGGAGGATGGGGATGCTGGTGTTGGGCCTGGTGGGGGTGCCGGCTGGTACTGTGGGGCTGCACGGCAGCACAGGACAATGCCAAACTTTGAATGTGTTCTTTGTGCTTCCAGCAGATTTCAGGGAAGTACTTTATACCAAAGCACTGGAGGATAACGTGTCCAATTCCTCTGCAGATACAGGTCAGGGCACAGTCCTCTGCGGGCACTGGGAAACAGTGGGGAGGGTTAGGGGGAGGGTTTCGGCAGTCCCTTGAGGGGTCAGCATCACCCTTTTTGGCGATGGGATGCTGGAGATCTGCATGTGCTTCTGTGCCCACTGGTAGGCAACAGGATATGAGAGGGTCCCCAGAGCTGTGGGGACAAGGGACAGTGGGGACGGGGACTGCAGGGACAGGGCCACATTGCCTGGCACATCATAGCTCCATCTCTGCAGGGCTGTGCTCGGAGGCCTGCCTGCTCCACCGTTCGCACTGTGACTCGCCCCCGCTGCTCCGCGCTGGCTCCGTGGGGAAGAACAAGCTGCCGGTGTCCAAGAAGGTGACGCAGCAGCTGTCGAAGACAACGACCCGCTCCCTGGGGGACCTGAAGGTCTGCCGGGGCACCCGCGGGTTGGTGGCCAGGTTCCTGCAGAGACCCAAGCGCAACCCCGCAGCTGCAGTGGAGGTGCCTGGGCACAGCCCCCAGGGGCACAAGCAGGTAGGCTCTGACAAACGGGGCGTCCCTGCCCACCCTTCCCCAGTTCTCCTTCCTCAGGGAGCCCCACACATGCCCTCTCCCACCCACCAGCACCTTGGCGCTGGCCTCCCTGGGGTCCTGGGTCCTCTGTCCCCCTGCGGCTGGGTGTTGCCTGTCCTGAGCCAGGATGTGTCCCTTCCCCTTGGCCCTGGCCAGCTGTAGCCGTGAGTGTGAAAGCCCCGTGTGTTGCAATGGCTTTGGCTTTGCTCCTGAGTCACTGCAGCCTCGAGGAAGCCACTGTGAAATCCCAGCCTCGATTTCCCAGCTGGGGAGCGTAATGATCCTTTTCCTGCTTTCTGGGATTAGCCGTCCCTTGCGGGACTCTGGAGGCCTTGCGCAGCCCGGGGAGCCGCGATGGGAACAAGTCTGTCCTTAATGACAGCGTGTGCGTGTCATGCACGCCTCTGCCATCCCCTGCCACTCCTGCCATCCTGCCCAGCACATCCGCCTGCCTCCAGCCTCCTTGCTGGAGCACACAGGCTTCCCCCAAAGCACAGGCATCCCCTCCTGCTGCGGGAGTCGTCCCTTAGGGTGGGCAAGCAGTGCCACAGCCTGTCTCCATGGGGTTGCAGGTCCCCTGGAGCGCCTGGCCGGGAGCGGAGCAGCGCCAGGAAGGCATCCACCTGCGGAGCTGCGGGGACCTGAGCTCCACCTCGTCCCTGCGCCGGCTCCTGTCCGCCCGCCGGCTGGAGCGTGGCCGCCCGCGGAGCCTCAGCGGGACCTGCAAGGAGAGCGTCCTCTGAGGGCA
Organism: Aythya marila; assembly: GCF_965140915.1. NCBI lineage: Eukaryota > Metazoa > Chordata > Aves > Anseriformes > Anatidae > Aythya > Aythya marila. Next base: position 309,163 of record NC_139070.1, read on the forward strand.
GCGCTGGCCCCGTGGCACAGCCTCGGCCTCCGCAGAGACCCTGGAGCTGGGGGGTGCCAGGAGGGCCCCGCTCCTGGACGCTGCTCCCCACCTGTGGGGCCGGGCCCTGGTGTCGCTGTCCTGGGGCTTCCTCATGGCCCCTTCCCGGGGTCGGGGGCGAGGGGCTGGTCCCCTGGGGTGGCCGCTGTGGGGCCAAGCGGGCTGTGCCCCCGTCCCCTGCCCCGACCCCGTGCCTGTGCCCGCAGTGCCCGTGCCTTGTCCCCACTGCTGTCCCTGGTCCCCTGCGCTGGCCGTGCCCCAGCCCCGTCCCGGTAGCGCCCTGGCCCCATACCGGCAGTGCCCTGGCCCCATCCCGGTAGCGCCCTGGCCCTGCACCCACGTCCCAGCCCCGCCGGTTGTGCCTGGCCCCCCCTGCCCCGTCCCGCACCGGCCGTGCCTGCGTGTCCCCGCGCCCCCCGCCCCCCGGTACCGCCCCGGGGGACCCTGCACAGATTTAGGGGTGTCGGTGTGGGGGGGGTGGGGGCCCGTCCCGTTGCCACCGGGCTGCGGCGCTTGCAGCTGCTCCGCCACTCGCTAGAGAACCAAATAAAGGTGTTCGCCTGCCCGACGGGGCCGGGGGGCCTGGATGGGCGCCTGGGGGCTCCGTGGGGACCGTGGGGACCGGGGAGGGGGGGGGGGGACCCGGTGCCGGTGTGTCAGCTGACACCGGCGGTCACGTGAGCGGCGGGGCGGCGCCCGGTGGCGGCTCCGTTCGGTGCCGGGAGCGCGGGGACGGGGCTGGTGCCCGGGGACGGGAGCCGGGGGCCGGGAGCCGGGGTCCGGGGTCCGGGCCGGCGGTGGGTGAGCGCCCGGCAGCCTCCTCCCGGGACCCGCCGGTGGGGGGGGGGGGGCGCGGCTCCCCTCGGGCGTCCCGGAACGGGAACGGGAACGGGAACGGGAACCGGGCTACGGGCCCGACGGGGGCAGCGGGGAGAGGAGCGGGGCAGGAGGCTCGGGGCTGCCGGGGGAGGGGGCTCAGGGGAGGGGAACGGGGGGAAATCCTTCACCGGGGGGGTGGCGGGGAACGGCGCAGGCTGCCCGGAGAGATGAGGGGACCCAGACCTGGGGGGGGGGCCGGGGCCAGGCTGGAGGGGACCGGGGGCAGGAGGGGGCTGGGGGCTGGAGGGGGTCGGGGGCACGAATGGGGCTGGGGGCAGCCTGGGCTGGTGCCCGTGGTGGGGGTGGGAACGAGGTGGGCTCTGAGCTCCCCGCCACCCCGATGCGCAGTGCCGTGATTCCGTGACCCCGGTTGAGCAAGGCGCTGCCGTGCCAGGCACGCGTGCGGGATGGGCCTTGGCCTGTCCCCATCACGCCCTGTCCCCGTCCTGCTCCTGGAAGAAGAGCCGAGGCGTGGGAGGGACGGGAAGCTCGGGTCCCCTTAAAGGCGAGGCTGGCACCGGCGCTGCGGAGGCGGCCTGGCAGCGAGCGCGGACGCGGTGCCAGCACAGCTGCGAACGGCTCTTCTGGGGCTGCTCGAGGCTTTCCTAACGGCGTGCCCCCCGACTCACAGGGTCTGCTCCCCCGGGTCTGCCCGAGCCAAGGGGACGTGGCGGTGCCATGTGGGCCCAGTGTGCCGGGGTCCTGGGCTGGCTGCTGCTGCTCCAGGCGGTGCCCAGGGCTGCAGGTGAGTGCAGGGACGGGGTGGGGTGGCAGGGGCTATATGGACTCTATATGGATGCTGTATGGGGGGCTCTGGGGTGCGGGTAGGGTGAGGAGTGTGGGGCTGGAGGGTTTCAGGGAGCACCCCATGGCACGGGGAGAGCTTCCAAGGGGCACAGCCCCTTAGGGAGCGTCCCCCTCCAGCATCTGCCCGTGCCCGCAGGTGCCCGGCCCTGCAGCCCCAAGTACTTTGGCCGTGACTCCATGGTGTGCGTGTGCAATGCCACGTACTGCGACACGCTGGACCCCGTGGTGCTGCCGTCCCCAGGCACCTACGTCAAGTACGAGAGCAGCAAGGCCGGCAAGCGGCTGGAGCGCAGCGAGGGGAGCTTCCAACGCAGCCTCCGTGCCCCAGGTACCTGCTGTGGCTGATGGAAATGGGCCTAGCCCTTCCCTCAACCCTCTGTCACGCTGCGTTTCTTCCCCTGCAGATCTCGTCCTGACTGTGGACACGACGCAGCGATACCAGAAGATAAAGGGATTTGGTGGCTCTGTCACTGACTCAGCTGCCATAAACATCCTTTCCCTGCCCGAGAAAGCCCAGGACCACCTGCTGCGCTCCTATTTCTCTGAGGAAGGTGAGGAGTCGTGGGGAAGGCAGGAGGGCTGGTGATGGGGACCCTTTGGAGCTGCTGCCTGGGAGCTGGTGGGGCTTGGAGCCCTCCTGTCACGCTGCCTATCCCAACCCCTCTGTGCCTGGCAGGGCTTGAGTACAACCTCGTCCGCATCCCAATGGCCAGCTGTGACTTCTCCCTGCACGCCTACACCTACGATGATGTCCCCTATGACTACGAGCTCACCCACTTCAGCCTGCGGGATGAGGACACGAAGCTGAAGGTGAGCAGCGGGCGGGAGCAAGGGGATCATGCAGGAAGGGGCACAGGGGCTTATAGCTGAGCCGCTCTCTCTGCCCCGTGCTGCAGATCCCCATCCTGCACCGAGCCTCGGCCATGGCCAAACGGCCGCTGTCCCTGTATGCGAGCCCCTGGACCTCTCCAGCCTGGATGAAGACCAGCGAGTCCTTCATCGGGAAGGGCACGCTGAAGGGGCAGGCGGGGGACAAGTACCACAAGACCTGGGCCAACTACTTCGTGCGGTACAGAGGCGCAGATGGGGGGAGACGCCAAGGGGATCCTTGGCGGCAGAGCTGGGGAGATCCCTGGATCACACCTCTTCCCTTGCGCTCAGCTTTCTGGATGAATACGCCAAGCACAACCTGACCTTCTGGGCGGTGACGGCTGAGAACGAGCCCTCGGCCGGGCTGATCAACAACTACCCCTTCCAGTGCCTGGGCTTCACGGCCGAGCAGCAGCGGGACTTCATCGCGCGGGACCTGGGCCCCGCGCTGGCCAACAGCTCCCACCGCGACATCCAGCTCATCATCCTGGATGACAACCGCCTCCACCTCCCGCACTGGGCCAAAGTGGTGAGCGCAGCGAAGGACAGGGGGTCCTGAGCCCCTTCCTGCTGGGACGTGCGTCCCTACGGAGGGCTCAGCTGCTCCGTCCTGCGGCACCGGGGTGCGGGTGCTGGTGTGCTGCCCCCCAGCACCTGGCGCTGGCCGACTCTTGTCCCTTACAGGTGCTGGAGGACGAACAGGCAGCTCGCTACGTCCACGGCATCGGCATCCACTGGTACCTGGACTTCATCGGTCCCATACAGGACACCGTGGTGCCCACTCACGAGCTCTTCCCGGATTACTTCATCCTGGCCACGGAGGCGTGCATCGGGGCCCACTTCTGGGAGCGGGATGTTATCCTGGGCTGCTGGGAGCGGGGGAACCAGTACAGCCACAGCATCCTGACGGTGAGAGCCTGCCCTGCCCCGCATGGTGGGTCCTGAGGAGTGGTGCTGGTACCCCCCACCTCTTCCCTCATCGCCCTGCTGCTTGGGCAGACATCTGTGCTGTCTCCTGTTGCAGAACCTGAACCACTTTGTGGCCGGCTGGACCGACTGGAACCTGGCGCTGGACCTGGAGGGGGGTCCTAACTGGGTCAAGAACTACGTGGACAGCCCCATCATCGTGGACAGCAGCGAAGGCGTCTTCTACAAGCAGCCCATGTTCTACCACATGGGGCACTTCAGGTGGGTCAGGGCTCCCCAGCTGCCTGGCCTCCAGCTCTGTGGTCACAGCAGCGGCTTGGTGGGAGCAGAGCCGTGCAGGACGTCTTGAGAGAGCTCCGCTGGGGTCTGACCTCATTCCTGGGCTTGCTTCTTGGCCTTACTTGTGCAGTAAGTTCATCCCAGAGGGCTCCCAGCGTGTGGGGCTCGTCGCCTCCAAAGAGTCCAAGAAGACCGACCTGGAGTACTCGGCCTTCGTGCGCCCCGACGGTGCCGTGGTGGTGGTGGTCCTCAACAGGTGAGTGATGCAGCCCGGCCTGCAAGCACGGGTCCCCATCCGGCCAGGCTGTTACGTGCGCACCCATCCTGCTGGGCCTCATGCACTGCTGGTGCTCAGGACCTGCTGCAGGATCCTCCTGACCCTGCTGCCCCTCCTCACCCTCCAGGTCCCTGCAAAATGTGACCTTCGGGCTGGCCGACACGGTCGGCCTCATCGAGGCCGTGGCTCCGGCCAGCTCCATCCAGACCTACCTGTGGCGGCGGCAGTGACGAGGCTGAGATGCCCATGGCTGGCCAGGGGCTGGACTGAGGCAGTGGGGGTGCGGCCCCACGCTGCCCGCGTGCTCCGTCCAGGGAGATGTGGCCGAGGCGGCGTGGTGCTGTGCCCCGTGGTGGAGCCGAGCACTTGGGTGAGATGGGACCCAGAGCGCCGTGCACGGGCCGGGGGCACTGGCACCCCCAGGGCGGGGATCCTACAGGCTGTGAGCGCTGGTGCTGCTGCTCCAACATTAAATGCTGATGCTGGCTCCATGTCTGTGGCTGGAAGAGAAACCTCTGGGTCCCTGCCCGGGTCCCTGCCCTGCTCCCTGGGTGCAGTGGTTGGGTGCAGCCCTGGGAGGGGATCCAGGTACCGGGGGATCCTTGGCAGGGGGATGAGCAAGCCTGGATGCTTCCCAGCTGCCTTGCTGTGGGCAGATTTAGGATATGGCTCCAGGTTTACCCTGCACATGCATGCTCCTGGAGCAGGAGGAGGCTTCAGCTTTCCACCCTGCAGGGTGGGAGCCCCCTGCACATGTTGCCTGGCCTCATTCTTGTGGAGCTGGGGCTTGCTCCCTGTCATCTCTGCTCTGCACTTGGGCTCCCCAGCCCTGCAGGGCTGCAGGTTCCCCGGCCACGTCTTAGCCCAGGCTGCAGGGAGCTCCCCAGCACCGGGGCTGGAGGCAGAACCAGCTCCAGGAGTGCTGCAGTGTGGGGGGTTTGGGACACGAGTCTGCTCTGGATGGGGTCACGGGTCTGCAAGCTTCGTGGGGCTCTGCAGGGAGGTGGATCCCTGGATGCTGCTGGAGCACAGGCGGCTTTCATCCTCATGAGCCACTTGAGGTTTTGAATCACCCGGGTGAGCTTCAGCCCACAGACCTCAGGGAAGGAGCCGAGATGGCACCCGCCAGGCAGCAGCAGCCCTGCGATGGGGCACGCTGTCCCCAGTGGGACTCAGCATCGTCCGGAGCTGCGGGGCCAGGCAGGGTGAGTAAGCAGGCATGGGACCAGGAGTGGGTGCAGAGCGCCGGCACACCCAGGAAGGAGGGAGGCAGCGATGAGGGTGTGCGGGGGATTAGGGCAGGGGAGGTCACAATTGCAGGCAGGGCTGGGAAGGGAGGCTGGGGCTGGGTCAGGGCAGGCAAGACGCAGCTTCCCGGTGCTGTCAGGGCTGACAGAAGTGAAGGGACTTCCCTTTAAGCCCCCCATCCAGTGTTTGGGGTGGCACAGCTGCCATTTGGGGAGTGGGGTGGCTGCTGGACCCCACTGCTGCCCAGAGGCCCTTTGTGTTTGTCCACAAGAGGGAAATATTTCTCCAGGATTGCGGCGGCTCCCAGCCTGCTCCAGGCATCCCCACAGCCCAGCACCAGGCTCCAGCAAGCAGCTGCTGCTCTCCCACCCGCTTCTTTTTTCGCAGGTCCCTCACTTACACGCTTTTGGAGGTTTTCCCAGCCTCAGTAATAAAAGCCAGTGTCCAGATGCTTCACCTCCTCCAGGCACATCCCCTTGTCCTGCTCCTCTTCTCGGCCCCAAAGGATCAAACAAGTCTGGGTTAAATGAGGAGGGGAAAATCCCATCACTGCACTCTGGGCTTGGCTCGTTAACCCATGTACAAAGCACTGACCCATTTGGGGCACACACAGACCCCAAATCCCACATGGGCAGCTCAGCCCTAGCTCTGTGTTTGCACGGGTTCCCGTCCCCACAGGACGGCGCTGGACTGGCTGAGGGACAAACTCCTCGTGCCCCAGGCTCCTTCACCCGAGAAGGAGTGAGAAATCCCGTGTGCTGGGGACGTCAGCAAGAAACGGCTTGGCTGAGGATTCAACGGGGTTGCCCAGTGGCTCCTGTGCCACCAGCTCAGCGCCGAGGCGTTGCCCTTCCCCTGGGTCTCACTTTTCCTGCTGAGCAAGAAGCTCTTATCAGCCCTTGTTGATAGGGACGAGCTCCTGTCTGTCCCGGCAGCCTCCGCGGTGTTTTTGTTTGGGGACGCTTTGGGGCTGCCAGGCTCTGCTGGGGCTGTGGTGAGAGCCCAGCCTGGCCACGGGGCCACGGCTGTGCCAGACCCCAAAACAGGGAGGAAAAGAATGGGGCAAGCACGGGGCATCCCAGGTCAGGGGCAGCAGGCCAGCAGCCTCAGGATGCATCTGATCAATTAATTCCTCCCCAAAACTGGGGCTAATTAGCCTGGGTGTAGCACCTGGCTGATGAGTTAGTCACAGCTGGAGGTGGGAGTCGTGTGGGGCAGAGGGGACGGGCCAGCAGCTTCCTTCTGGGGCTGCCTGTTCGCTCCCTAGGTTTTATCCGGGGGCTGCCTGGCCCCAGCCACCCTCTTCCTGCAGTGGGTGGCCCTGGGGTTTGGCCCCAGGCACACAGGGGGGGGCTGTGGTGTGCACCGCACTGCAGCGGGACAGTGCTGGAGGGCAGGGGAAGACGGATCGGGTTGCCCTACAGCTGTATCTGATATGGCTGAAAAGGAGAAAATTAGTCATAAATTGCTGCTCCACCCTGGAGAGGGAGAGCTAACGGCGCAGAGGGTGGCTGAGCAGTTTAACCCTCACCAAGTGCTGGTGGAGAAGCAGCTGGGAGCCTTGGGCTCTGCTGCCAGCCCCAGCTTTCGGGCAGGGGGCAAGCTGTTCCCTGCTGCTCTGGGCTGCTGAGGGTGCCCGTACAGAAACGGGTGTGTGTGTATGTCCCGCACGCTGTGCCCAGGAGCAGGCGGTACCCGTGTGCCAATTTCAGCCCTGGCAATTTTGACGGTGAAGCTTTGCTCGAGGAGCAGCCCCGTGGCCAGGAGTGTTCCGGAGTTGGCCCCGCGGGCATGGAAGAGCTGAGCTCTGCGCCCTGGCAGTGCGGCTGTCGGGGTGGAGGTGCCGCTGGCACCGCAGTGGATTCCCCTCCACGGGTCTGGCTCCTCGGTGCTACCTTGTTGGTGCAGAAACAGAGGAACGACAGCGCTTGGCAGCCTGCTGCTGCCCTCCTCCAGCAGTTCTGGGGTGGGGGGTGAGCGATGCAAAAAGGCTCAGGCACGGCAGGAGCCCCAGCTCCCACACGGTGCCTGGTGGATCCTTGCCCTTTGCCATCCTTGCCGGGGCATCCAGGACCCTCCTCAGCCCGGCGTGTGGCTATGGCACCTCTTAGGGAAATGAGGTGAGGGGCAGGGGTAAATTGCCCAGCGTGCTGTTGGAAATCATTAGCAGGGCAGCCCAAAATGTCCCCGAGTGCGTTTGTGGGCTCTGCTGTGGTTTTGGGGATTCATCCAGAGCCCGTCTGATGAAAGAAAGAAATTAGTTTCTTCTTCAGAGCATTGCAACAACTTCTCAGAGCTGCACCACGCTGTGTCTCCCCATACTGGCAGGGCTGGTGGCACAGCTGGATCCATCAGCACAATGTCTCTGGCGCTGCCTCTCCTGGGGGTGAAGCAGTTGGAGGCAAACAGGACCTGATTTCCTTCAGCACCGGCCCCACCAGCCTGTGGCAAGACATATACCTGATGGTCCGGGTCCGAGACCAGAGGAAGAGCAAGGAGGAGCTGTGGGGGTGGGAGAGGAGGGTGTGCTGCAAGGGAGGGTCTCGACTCGGCTCCCCTTAAAGGCAAGGTGGGGAGCTCGGAGCTGCCTTGGGAGGAGGAGGAGGTCTGCTGCAGCGCGGGGCCGGAGGCAGCAAGGCACAGCAAGCGGCACAGAGGCAGGTGGGCTCTGGGTTCCCCGGGGGCAGGATGGAGCCACCTCCCCTGCCCCAAATGAGGGTCTTGGCAGGAGGGCAAGGGTCTTGGCTGGCAAGGCAGCAGTTCCAGCAGCTGAAGGCGAAGCAGCCGACCCAGCCCTGCTCCCCAATGCAGCCCTGTCCATCCCCTCCTGCACCAGCTCAGGGTTTCCTAACAGCATGCCCCCCAAATGCAGAGTCTGCTCCCCCAGGTCTGCCTGAACCAAGGGGACGTGGCAGTGCCATGTGGGCCCAGTATGCCGGGGTCCTGGGCTGGCTGCTGCTGCTCCAGGCGGTGCCCAGGGCTGCAGGTGAGTGCAGAGACAGGGTGGGGTGGGGTGAGCAGGGTGGGGAGCGTGGGGCTGGAGGGATTTAGGGAGCACCCCAAGGCACAGGGAGAGCTCTCGAAGGGCCACAGCCCCTTAGGGAGCGTCCCCCTCCAGCATCTGCCCGTGCCCGCAGGCGCCCAGCCCTGCAGCCCCAAGTATTTTGGCCGTGACTCCATGGTGTGCGTGTGCAATGCCACGTACTGCGACACGCTGGACCCCGTGGTGCTGCCAGCCCCGGGCACCTACGTCAAGTACGAGAGCAGCAAGGCCGGCAAGCGGCTGGAGCGCAGCGAGGGGAGCTTCCAGCGCAGCCTCCGTGCCCCAGGTACCTGCTGTGTGCAGGCAGCGGGTGCTCCTGCAGGTCTCCCGTGAGCTGAGCCAGGCTGGGTTTTCCCTCGCAGGGCTGCTGCTGACGCTCAACATCTCTGCGCTGTACCAGCACGTGAAGGGCTTCGGTGGGTCTCTCTCGGATGCTGCTGCCCTCAACATCCTGGGGCTGTCGCAGCCGGCCCAGGACAACCTGCTGCAGTCCTACTTCTCCGAGAATGGTGAGCAGCGAGGGTGTCAGCAGTGTGGGGCAGCTCGCTGGGTTCCTGCTGGGAGCTGTGGTGTCCCAGCTGCAGGGACGTGCATCGCCTGAGCTGCTGTTGCGGTGCTGCTCGGTGCCTTTCCTTCTCCGCAGGGATCGAGTACAACCTCGTCCGGGTCCCCATGGCCTGCAGCGACTTCTCTGTGCGCCCCTACAGCTACGACGATGTCCCCTATGACTATGAGCTGAAGCACTTCAAGCTGGCAGAGGAGGACGTGAAGATGAAGGTAGGAGACTGAGCCCGCCGCCAGTGCCTGGGTCCCTCTCTTTCTATCGGCTCCTCTGTAGGAGTTCCTGCATGGGGACCCTGGTGCCCGGGCACTGCCATCCCGGTGTGGGGTGTGTGGGGACAGCCCGCAGGAGCTGGCACCTCCTCTGGGGTGCGTCCCGGCGTGCCCGCCCGGTGCTGGCAAGGAGCAGAGCCAGGGCTCTGTGCCATGGGTGGTGCTCTCTGGCTGCCGTTCCTCGCAAGGGCCCTTCAGTGCTCCCCTTCCTCCTGTTGGGGTTTTGAAGAGCTGCAGCTGGAGCTGAGCCTCTCTCTGCCCCGTGCTGCAGATCCCCATCCTGCACCGAGCCTTGGCCATGGCCAAACGGCCGCTGTCCCTGTATGCGAGCCCCTGGACCTCCCCGGCCTGGATGAAGAGCAATGAGGATGTTCGCGGGAAGGGCACGCTGAAGGGGCAGGCGGGGGACAAGTACCACAAGACCTGGGCCAACTACTTCATCAAGTACCATTCCTTGGGGCTGGGATGCCCTGGGGCTGGGGCAAACGGGGGAGCGTGTTGGGGGCAGGGGACACTTGCGGTGAGGCCAGCATCCCTCCACTCTCCCCTCTCCCAGGTTCCTGGATGAATACGCCAAGCACAACCTGACCTTCTGGGCGGTGACGGCGCAGAACGAGCCCCTCGCGGCGCTCTTAGCGCACCCCCAGTTCCCGACCATCGCCTTCACCGCCGTGCAGCAGCGGGACTTTGTGGCCCAGGACCTGGGCCCTGCGCTGGCCCAGAGCTCGCACAGCACCCGGCTCATCATCATGGACGACCAGCGCATCCACCTCCCCGCCTGGGCCAAAGTGGTGAGGCGCGGAGCTTCCCCTCCAGCTGTCTGCTCTGCTTCACACCTAACCATTGAATGTTAACCTAAAATTAAGCCTGCAGCCGCTCCCAGTCCTAGACAGACGGGAAGGCAAATCAGGCGTGCTGCAGAGGGAGCAGAAGCTGGGTAATTGGTAGCAGCCACCCCTGCGCTCTTGTCTGAGGCAGGGACAGGAGGAGGCTTCTTCATCCCACGTTCCTGCAGCAGGGCAGCCACAGGCACTGCCTGCACGCCGGCTGCTTCTCCGGGCAGTTTCAGCTTCTTTGTTTTACTCCTTGCCCTCCTTCCTTTGCACTACTGAAGAGGCGTCATGGGAATTCCTCTAGACTAGGAACAAGGAAAGGAAAATTTGCTCCTGTCTCTACCTTGAGCAAGGACGGAGCTGCAGGGGGAGGGCAAAGCGTGAGCGTGTTCCTCCCTTCCTTCAGAGCAGCAGGCCCTGGGGGCGAGCGGTGCCTGACCATCCTGCTGAGGATGAGGAAGGAGGGGTGGGAGGTGTCCCTCCATGTGCCCAGCAGGGTGCTGGAGCCACCTCTGGGTGCTTCTTGCTGGTTAGGGTGCAGGTGAAGGAGTCCCTGGTGCTTGCGAGAGGGGAGGCTGGTAGTCTTGGCGGGCCACAATGGGGTCCATGTGCCGAGCCCCGTGGGGACGGGGGCGTCCCCTGAGGCATCTCCTTTGTCCCGCCAGGTCCTGGGCGATGCCACCGCTGCCCACTACGTTGCTGGTGTCGGCGTTCACTGGTACCTGGACAGCATTGTCCCAGCCAGCTGCAGCCTGGAGGCCACCCACAAGCTCTTCCCCAACCATTTCCTCCTCTACACTGAGGCCTGCAGCGGTTTCCTCACCTATCGGTTCTCTGTGTCTCTGGGCTGCTGGGAGCGAGGGGACCGCTACAGCCACAGCATCCTGACGGTACGGCCTCTCCCAGCATGGCTGCGAGCCCAGCACGGCCGCCCTGAGCCCCTTTCCTTGCTGCCCAGGTCCTGAACCACTTCGTGGCCGGCTGGACCGACTGGAACCTGGCGCTGGACCTTCAGGGGGGCCCCAACTGGGTCGAGAACTACGTGGACAGCCCCGTCATCGTGGACAGCAGCAAGGACGTCTTCTACAAGCAGCCCATGTTCTACCACATGGGGCACTTCAGGTGGGTCGGGGCTGGCTCCAGTGGTCCTCGGAGCTGTGCCCCATGCCTGGGATGAGGCTGCCTGCCCCCCACGGTCACTGGGATTGGGACGGGGTTGCTGGCATCCCCTGGAGCCCCCATTCCCTTCCTGCAGCAAGTTCATCCCCGAGGGCTCACGGCGCGTGGGGCTGCACAGCAGCCGCCGGTGCCTCTTCTGCCAGCTGGAGCACGTGGCACTGCTGCGCCCTGATGGCACCATCGTCCTGGTGGTCCTCAATAGGTCAGTGGGGGCTGGGGAGGGGGGCTCACGGTGCCAACCTTCTCAGCCCCTCTCGCCTTTCTCCTAAGGTCTGCCTGGGATGTGTCCTTCGGGATCTCGGACCCCGCTGTTGGTTTCATCGAGGCCGTGGCTCCAGCCAGCTCCATCCAGACCTACCTGTGGCGGCGGCAGTGACAGGGCTGTCCCCAGGGCTGGGGGTTGGTGCTGGGGGCTGCGGGTGGCAGCTCTCCCCTCTCCATTTCCAGCATTCTCCAGTGGTGGTGGCACCCCAGGGACATGGGGTGGCCCAGGGGTCCTCCCACCCCTGTGCCAGGGGTGCCACGGTCCCATTGCATCCCCCTCCCAGTGCGGCAGCGTCCCCCGGGACACCATGCCCTGCACCAGGCCACGCTTCCACACGTGGCTCCCTCCAAACCTTCGCGTGTGTCTCGCACGCCAAGTAAAGCCTTGACGTGCTCCCTCCGGCATGCACCGTTCCCCGTCATTGTTTCCCCTACGTGCTCGGAAATTGTTCCGTTTTCCTCCCTTTTCTTCCACGACGTGGGTGAGGCGCAGAGTGCCGAGGGGGTCCTAGGGCAGCCTCCGTCCCCGCGTCCTCTGTGTGGCTGCCTCGTTTGTAGCTGCAGCCAGAGGCTGTGCCGTGGGCCAGCTTTTGATTCGTTTCATATGTGCCGTTGGTTTTCCTAGCTTGCTTTTTTTTTTTTTTTTTTTTAAATGAAAATGTCATGCTGCATCGGGGGGATGCTGCACAAAAGGCCGAGTATGCTGGAGCCATGTCCCCATCGACCAAACCCCGCAGCCGCGGCAGCCAGATTAATTTGATACCATCTCTTCCATAAATTCACACCGCCTGCCATCTCCAGTAATCCTCTGCTAATGGAGCCTCATGACAGACTCCCCTCTATTCTGGCTCTGTCTGAAATCAAGCTGACAGGCTACAATTACCTGACCATCCTGTTTACTCTTTTTAAATACCAGTTACAGTTTTTGCTTGCTCCAGTCTTTGGGAAGGTTACCAGTATCTTTGAAGTCCAGGAATTAGAAAGCCAGAGAGCTCCTTAGCAAATTCCACTTGTGTGTAAGCTGCGGAGTTGCTGATGTTGGAGGAAAAAGAAAAAAAAAAAAAAAAAAAAAAAAAAAAAGAGGTTTAACAGCTGTCTTGTTGGAGCTCGACAAGAAGACAGCACCTGGCTGGTTCTCAGCCCTTTTCATAGGGCATTTCTGCCCATCCTGCTCTTCTGTCGATGCTTCTGGGTAGCGCTGACCCAAACCGCAGCTGGAATTCCTTCCCTTCCTAATTTAAATTAAAGCTCTGCCATGCAGAGGAGGCACACATGGGCATGTCTGGAGCCCCACAGCTGCTGTTTGCCGTGCCTGAAGCACACGCGTGCGCTGCAGCACTTCGGCACAGCCCCTGCAGCCAGCCTCGGTGCTCCCTTGCCAGCTGCAAGCACGGCTGCCGCAGGCTGGTGCCTTGCCTTCTTCCCCGTGTGCCGATGGAGGAGGCGAGGGCTGTGCCGTCCCAGGCACTGTGCCATGGCTGCGAGGGGCACAGGCTGCGGGATTTGCCCTGGGGACCTTGCAGTGGGGAGCCTGGGGGGGAGCGGGGCTGGCACAGGGCAAGTGTTGCCCCCATCCTGTTTCTCTTGATGGGCAGGTGCTGGCAATTAGGAAGGATCCTAAATTAGAAGGTGCGCTGTCTGGGCTTGTTCCGCAGCCCGCGATGCGGTCGATGCAGCGCTGCAGCCCGCTCCACCCAGCGCTGCTGCGGGCAGGGGCTGGCATCGGGGGATGCGACCCCATGGCAGGGGCGAGTGGGGGAGCACGGGGCAGAGCCTGGGGCCCCCGGCAGCACCCGCAAGGAGGGGCGGTGAGGGGTAGTGTGATGGCTCCTGCTGCTTTCGGATGGTCCCAGGGGTGCCCTGCAGCCCTGGCCACACGGCTGCCACATGGGGAAAGCCGGCTGGTGGACCCATGAGTGGGACGTGGGTCTCAGCCACAGCACTTGCTAGAGAAGGTTCCTGCCTGCGTCTGTGGCACAGAAGACACGGAGAGAACCACGTCAGGGCCGAGGGAAGGTGTCTGCATGGGGAGATGTGGCCAGAATGACCAAGGCATAAAGGGGAGCTGCTGCAGAGAGGTGCAGGTGGGCAGTCCTGTCCCCCTCCCTGGCTGCCCTGCAGATGCTGGGACAGGTTTCGGGAGAACTTTGCAAACGCTGCAGGGAAGTGTTGAAAGCTCTCATTGGTGCGGTGTTGCAAAACCCTCCTCGGGCTCCTCTTCAAACGCACCCAAATCCCATGGGCCGTCCTCTCTCCTGAGACTCACCTTTCCTGCTCAGCCAGAAGCTGTTGCCTCCTACCCGGCTGCAGCCCAGAGAGCAGGTCCTGCTGCCTTGCCGCCCTGCTCCCGAGCAGAGACACGGCAAGAGAAGGATTTCTGGGAGCAGGTGAGTAGCCTGGATCTGGAATGGCTTTTTTTCAGACAGCGGGGATGGGGTTGGCCAAGGACCTGGGACCAGGCTGAGGCTGTGAGCACCATGTCGGCCGGTCGCTGCCGGCAGATGATGGGTGCACGAGAACCCTCCTGGCCCCGGTCCCTATCCCGCAGGGTCTCTTGGTGGCACTGTCCCAAACCTTGCTTCCCCCTGTCCTGGTGGCAGCAGCACAGGGAGGCACAGGGGTGGCTGATCCTGTGTTTCCTTTGGGATGCTCCTTGCCCAGCAGAGCAGGGTGGACAAGACAGAGTGGGAGCAGCTGCAGAGGGCAGGGAAACGTGGGACCTCCCCGTGCTGTGGGCTCCATCCCCAAACCTCTCTGGCTGGGCAAGCCCTGGCTGCCACACTTTGGGGTGCAAGCACAGAGCTGTTTGCTCCTGACCATGGCTCAGGAGGCACCAGGGACACATCCAGAGCCAGTCCCGTGGGGCCTCAGCATGTGCTAGCCCCCAGTCCTGCTGGGGCACGGCACAGCTGAGGGTCACACAATGTGGGGAGGAGGCAGGCATGCACTGTGAGAGGGGAGGGAGGAAGGCGAAGACGGGAGTGATCCGACACACCGGGTGCTGCCAGCGTGGGCGGCTGGCAGTGCCAGAATGCCGGGCAGAGGGCGGCACATGCTGGGGGCTGCACCTCTGGCTGGGGTGCGCATGCTCTGGGCTGCAGTGTGGCTGGAGACACCCATGGGTGACAGCCCTGTGGGAGCAGCACGCTGCCAGTGAGGCAAGAGGGAGGGCGAGTGCCGGGCCAGGGTGCTGGTGGGTCCTGGGGCTCCCAGACCCCGTTGTCTCAGATGAGGAGCTGTCACTGCCTGGGGTTTCTGCCCCCGTGTGGGGCTGGGATGGGGCAGAGGAGCCACTCGCTGACATCCACTGCCCTGCTCCCAGCCCCAGAGCTCGCTGATCGCATCTGTCCGAGTCCCACGGCAGCGGAGGCGCCATGTGGCCTGGGTGTGCCAGCGTCCTGGGCTGGCTCCTGCTGCTGCAATCAGCACCGCACGTGGCAGGTGAGTAGCCAGGCTGTGTCCCCAAGGGGGGTGCAGGGCAGAAGGGGTGAGCTGGGGGCCGGAGCAGCTCCTTCCTGGCAGGGGAAGGTCTGTGGCAGACCTCTGCCAGCCCCTCTCCTCCCACTGCAGGCGGCCGGCCCTGCAACGCCAAGGACTTTGGGCACGGCTCGCTGGTGTGTGCCTGCAGCGCCGCGTACTGCGACACGCTGGACCCCGTGGTGCTGCCGGCCCCGGGCACCTACGTCAAGTATGAGAGCAGCAAGGCCGGCAAGCGGCTGGAGCGCAGCGAGGGGAGCTTCCAGAGCAATGCAGAGACCCCAGGTACCTGCCCCAGCTGCGGACGCAGTGCCGCATCCCCAGGGATAGAGTCCCCATCCCCACGCTGTAGCCGTGATGCTGCTCATCCCTGCAGATTTCCACCTCACTCTGGACACGGCGCAGCGCTACCAGAAGGTGAAGGGCTTTGGAGGCTCCGTCACGGACTCAGCTGCCATAAACATCCAGTCCCTGTCCAAGGAGGCTCAGAGCCATCTGCTCC
The DNA here is from genome assembly GCF_965140915.1 of Aythya marila. Taxonomy (NCBI): domain Eukaryota; kingdom Metazoa; phylum Chordata; class Aves; order Anseriformes; family Anatidae; genus Aythya; species Aythya marila. Next base: position 324,621 of record NC_139070.1, read on the forward strand.
GCTCCTATTTCTCTGAGGAAGGTGAGCACGGGGCAGGGCAAGAGCACTGGGTGCCTGGCCTTGGTTTTGGAGAGCAGCTGAGGGACTGGGGAGTTGCACCCCCCCCAAATGCCTCCCAGGGACCCCCATCACCCCCCGCTCCTTCCCCAGGCATTGAGTACAACCTCGTGCGCGTCCCCATGGCCAGCACCGATTTCTCTGTGCGTCTCTACACCTATGCTGACGCAGAGGGTGACTTTGAGCTGAAGCACTTCAACCTGACGGAGGAGGATACGCGGATGAAGGTGAGTCCCGTGGATGGGGGGCAGCCATGGGATGGGCAAGCCTGAAGTGCTGGGGCTGGGTCTGGGGTGGGACGGGTGGCCTGAGGAAGGTGGCTTCCCAGGGCAGGGGGAAGGAGAGGGCTCACCCTGCCACTTGTGGTGCTGGAGCTGGCACGGACCCAGGAGAACTCGCTGCCATCTCTGTGTTGTCCCCAGATCCCGATCCTCCAGGCAGCCCAGGCGGTAGCCAAGCGTCCCCTGTCACTGTACGCCAGCCCCTGGACATCCCCGGTCTGGATGAAGACAAACGGTGCCATGACGGGGAGGGGGACACTAAAGGGAAACCCAGGGGACAAGTACCACAAGGCCTGGGCCAAATACTTCATCCGGTGAGCAGCCAAGGGACCCCAAAGGGCACTGGGGGCTGCACCCCAGAGCCAGGCTGGCGCTGCTGTGATGAGGCCGCTCACCTTGCCGCTCCTGTGCCCAGGTTCCTGGATGAATACGCCAAGCACAACCTGACCTTCTGGGCTGTGACAGCAGGGAACGAGCCCACGGCCGGCGAGATCGTCTTCTACCCCTTCCAGTGCTTGGGCTTCTCCCCAGAACACCAGCGGGATTTCATTGCACAGGACCTGGGCCCTGCGCTGGCCAACAGCTCCCACCGCAACGTCCAGCTCATCATCCTGGATGACCAGCGTGTGATGCTGCCCTACTGGGCTCAAGTGGTGAGGCCCCACGGTGGCTCTGCCCTGCCCCACAGCAGCTCTGCCCTGCCCCACAGCGGCTCTCAGGGCCTTGCTTTTTTCTCCTCCCAGGTTCTCAAAGACCCTGTGGCCGCCAGCTACATCAGCGGCATCGGCATCCACTGGTACCTGGACTTCCTGGCGCCCATCGACCTCACCCTCTCCATCACCCACCACCTCTTCCCCAATTACTTCCTCCTCTCTACGGAGGCCTCCACTGGCTCCTACTTCTGGGAGCCCCGGGTGGTGCTTGGTGGCTGGGACCGCGGGAGCAAGTACAGCCACAGCATCCTCACGGTAGGGCTGGGTGGGCCCACGGGACGCACTGCCCCCCTCGGCTGCGTGCGGCTCAGCACCGCGACCACTCCCGCAGGACCTCAACAACTACGTTACGGGCTGGACCGACTGGAACCTGGCACTGGACCTTCAGGGAGGCCCCAACTGGAGCAAGAACTACGTGGACAGCCCCGTCATCGTGGACAGCAGCAAGGACGTCTTCTACAAGCAGCCCATGTTCTACCACATGGGGCACTTCAGGTGGGTTGGGGCTGGGGGCGGCCAACAAGGGGACCCAACAGCACTCCTGGGTGCTGCGTCCAGCCCCTGCTTGTCCCTGCAGCAAGTTCATCCCTGAGGGCTCGCAGCGCGTGGGGCTGGCTGTCTCCAAGAAGTGCCGCAGGTGTGAACTGGAGCACACGGCTTTCCTGCGCCCCGACGGCGCCGTGGTCCTGGTGGTCCTGAACCGGTGAGTGGCTTGGCCCTGCGCCCTGACCCCACAGCCCAGCCACCTCCTCTGACCTGCTTCCCTCCTCGCATCCCCCCCAGGTCCCCCATGGATGTCTCCTTTGGGATCTCAGACCCCAGGGTTGGCTTCATTGAGGCCACAGCTCCCAGCGACTCCATCCAGACGTTCCTGTGGAAGCAGCTGGCCTAGCATGGCTGCGGTGGTCCCGGGGCCAGCAGTGCTGCTGGGGGGCTGCTTCACCCCCCTGGGGGCTCGGGGACAGTCCCCTGTGGCCCTGCACCACCCCAGGGGATCTGACCGATCCACAGGCCACAACGCCTGCTGTTTTCTAGATGTTTTCATAAAATAAAGAGGTTTTCTACAATCTCGCCTGCGCGTCCTCTGCCCTCCCTTGCCGCCTCCTCACGGTGCTGGAGCTGGGTGAGGAGGCAGGTATGGAAGCGGCTGTACCCACAGGCCCCCCAGACCCCCACTGCTCCCCCCCAAGCTGTGACCTTGGTGGGAGGCAGCCCCACCTAGGCTGTGCCCGAGGGGACTTGGGGACCTCGCTCCCCTCCCCTGCCCACGTGCAGCGTCCTGGTGGCAGAGCTGCAGCCTGAAGCCGGCGGGGGCCTGGGGACGGTGGCAGCTGGGCTCGGCCGCCGGGATTCAGCGCGGGGCCTGACGTCAGCAGCCCCAGTTTCTCCTGCTGGCAGGAGCAGGAGGCTGCTCACTGCGGTTTGTGCTGCTGGAGCAGCCATAAACCCCTCTGCTAATGGGAAACTGGAGCGTCGGGCGCATACTTCCCGAGTGACGTTATGGGGGGAGCGGGGCCGGGGGGAGCTGCGTTGAGTCATTCCCCTCCCGGCAGGGCCCCTCGAACTGGAGGCTCCACGGCCGCCACGCGGGTGAGGGAAACCATTCACACCCTGGCTCCTCTCCTGGCCCCGGTGCAAACCTGGGGGCCCCCGGCCTGCAAACCCATGCCCGGTGCAGGACCTTTGCACCAGGACCCCGTGTGCCGTGGGGCTGTGTTCCCAGGGTGCAGAACCCATCCCCGTCCCCCCACCACCCCAGGGGGCACCCGGAGCCAGGGTGGCAGCCCCAGCACGCAGCCGAACAAGCGAGGGCTGTGTGCCGCCTGGCAGCGGGTGCACGCGTGCGCGAGCCTGGCCAGACACCGCTTTTCCATTTACACCCTCGTAAACTGACGGCAGCTGGGGGAAACCGCAGCATCGCTGACGGCCCCGCTTGCCCCCAGGGCCGGGTGCTGAGCCCTGAGGCCGGGCAGCCCCTGTTGAGAGCGGCAGCTCCGCTCGGTGCTGGGACAGAAGCCCCCTCCCCATCCCAGCCCTGGGTCTTGCAGGGCTTGCGGAGCGACGTTCGCCGCACTACGTGCTTTTTGGCAGTGCCAGCTGCAAGGAACTCCCCATTCCTGGCAGGCGTGGAGGAATGCAAACAGAGCTGTCATCCTTGGAGGAATTCCTGCTGCAGCCGCAGGCCTGGTGGCTGCTCGCCGCCCCACGCGCGCCGCTGCGGTGAGCCGGGCTGGCGGGCGGCCCTCCAGCAGCAAGGGGAGAGCTCGTGCCCTGCCGGGCCGGGGACACGTCCTGCTGACAGCCTGGGCTCCTGCGCTGCTGCTTTCTGCTGCACTGCCCAGGAGGCAGCTGGCCGGGGGCTGTCCCCAGGCACACTGTGGCACAGCAGGAGGGGGGCACCAGTGCCATGGGGCTCTGCACAGCCACGGGGCAGGGGAGCTGCGAGGACAAGAGGCAGAGGGCTCAGCCCCATGACTGCCGAGGGAGGGAGATGCTCCCAGCACCGCCACAGATGCAAACTAAGGTGCTGAGCAGATACAGGACCTTGAAGACCCACAGTTTTCCTTCTTTGCCGTGTTCCCCAGTGCTGTAGATCCCGCAGCCCTCCTGGGGGTAAGGGAAGGATTTGGGGGGGGCGCAGACAGGATTGGAGCACTGGTGGAGCAGCACATTAGTGCCCCCAGCCTGGGCACCTGGGAGAAGGGGAAAGGGAAAGGTGGCCGGCCCTGCAACCATGAGAGGCCACAGGGAGGATGGGAGAGCGCGGGTGGAGAGAGTGAGGTTTATTGGTGCGGCGGGCGAGGGCTGTAATTTCTGCTGGGACGCAGAGCGGCACACCTGCAGGGAGCAACGCTGCGAGGCCACCGGCGTAAAAACAGTCAGTTCGAGTGGCCGGACGAGTACATAATCACAGCTCTGAACGCGGCCGCTCTTCCTCACTCCTCCTCCTCCTCCTCTTCCTCCTCCAGGGCGATGGGCTGGCGGCCAGCCGGCCCCACGGCGCCACGCTGGATGGAGACGATGCCGCTCAGGAAGGCGTAGCCCAGCATGGCCGCCAGCCCCACCAGCACCGACAGCAGCTGGTTGCGCCGCTTGTGGGGGTCCTCCTCTGTGTCGCCACCCTCGGCACCCCCAACCCGCGGGGCGCTGGTGGGGAGGTCACCTGGGGGGAACAGAGCACAGCAGGGCACCAGTGTTGGGTTTAGTGGTGTTTTTTTTTTTGAGGGGGGCACCCCAAAGGTGCAGCGTGAGGCTGGGGGTGCATCTCACCTCCATCCCAGGGGAAGTAGAGGCTGAGGATGGAGGTGCAGTAGTTGCACAGGTTCTGCAGGGACTTCAGGTGCTGCTGCAGTTTCCCGTTGGGCAGCTTCGCTTTCAGGAGCGGCGCCAGGCGGCTGAAGACAAAGGCGTCGAGGGAAGCGGGCCTGGGGAACAGAGATCCGCCACTGGGTCATGGGCCCTCCCTCCCCCATCCCCACCCGAAGCCACCAAGATGCGGCCACCCCCAGCCTTCTGTGCCACCCCGCCGTGCTCCTGGGGACAGCAAGTAGCTCCTCCTTGCCGGGAGGGCTCCCTGCTCCCAGTCCCAGCAGTGGGGACAGGGCAGGGGCACGGGATGCAGGACAGTCCTGTCTCTGAGCAGCCTTGCTGGCTCCAACAAGTGCTCAGAAGCTGGGGAAAAGCGATGCTGAGGCTGGTGGCAAATCCCACAAGCTCTTGCATCGTTCCTGCCCGTGTCGCTCCATCCCCTCCAGCCTGTCCAGCTCCCCAAAGCAACATTTGTGGGCTACGGCTTCCCCGTGAGCCGCGGGGGCTTGGTCCTGCCTGCGTGCAGGGGGCTTGCAGTCCCCGCAGTATGTTCCCCCTGTAGCCACGTACGAGTCTCCGAAGAAAAACTTCTGGGAGCCAAGGCGCTGGGACAGGAGTGTCAGGCATTCCCGAGCATCCCGGTACAGCTAGAGAATGAAGACAGAGCCAGGGCTGCAGAGTGTCGCGGTGTCACAGCGATGGGGGGGGGGGTGCTCAGGCTGGGAACCCCAGATCCCAGGCTGAGATTTCAGCCTTGCGTGATCCCTCCGGGCAATCCCTGAGGAGCTGCAGTGTTTGGAGCTGGGCACCTCCTTCCCACACATCCCCTCACCTCCTTCTCCAGCTTCTCCTCATCCTCCATGTAGCCGTCTCCCCACATGAGCTGCAGCCGCTCCACGTGCTGCTTGTGCATGCAGTTGGGCAGGAAGAAGTTCAGCGGGAAGGGGATGGTCTCGGCGTACCACTTCCGCGTGTGCTCCACGTAGTTCTTCGCATCCACCCAGAATGTGTGGATCTGCAGCAGAGGACAACCCGTGCCGATGCCCCGGGGAGTGCCAGAGCCGGCACAGCCGATGGCAGTGGCACAAGGACAGCCCGTGCCCAGCGCACGCAGGCACCTCTGAGATGTTCCCCGCGGCCACGCTGAGACTCACCAGCACTGGCAGCAGCTTCTCTTCTAGCAGGGACACGAAAGCCAGCGTGTCTGCTCCTTGCGTGGCTGAGAGGTCGAAGTCAGCGTTGTATTTCTGGGGAGGAAAGGAAACGGGGCTGAGCTGGCAGGGAAGCAGCCATCCTGCAACCTCGGGGGACCGTGACAAAGCGAGTGCCTGCGTGCAGAGGGATCAGCCAGCAGGGCCAGCCCTGCTCTGTACCCACCCCTGCTCTCGCTCCTCTGTGAGCTGGGAGGTTGGGAGGTTATCAGGATGGACACCCGGCCAACCCCAGGAGCGGAGCAGGCAGGATCTGGTGCTGTGCCCCCTCTGAGCTCTACCCACCCATGTCCAGACCCAGCGCTAGGAGAGTTAAGGTTTGTCTTGACTTCCAGGCCCAAAGGGAAGAGCTGGGAGCGGGCAGCTCAGGGTGTCCCATGGGCCCTGCAGGTCTGCTCCCTGCTCACAGCCACGCTGGAGCACAGACCATGGAGGGGACAACGCCCACCTTGCTCGAGATGCACAAGGCTCGAGATGGGGTTGTGCTTGCCCCCAGAACAAACACCACCACGGGGACAGCCAGGCTGGGTCCACAGGGCAAAGCTCGCACCGGTTCACACCACGCTGCCTCCAGAGCAGGGAGCTGTGCCCTGGCCCCATCCCCGGGGATGCCCTTGCTGCTGCTGCTCCAGCTCCAGCTCCCTCCATCCCAGTGAGTGCTCCGGCCCCCTGCAGCACCCAGGGGGTGCCCGTCGCCGTCCCCTACCTGCTTCCTGAGGTGAGTTATGATTTGCTGCGTTTTGGAGATGGTGCCCTCATCCCGCGTCTTCAGCGCAGGCAGGCGCCCTGAGGGCAGGGAGAGGGGTGGCTGCAGGGCGTCCCCCTGCAACCGGTGATGAGGGGCTGGGGGGGTCCGTGGGGGGTGCAGGGCCCCCACACTGGGGTGAGGGCACACAGGGCAGAGCGAGGGGCGTGCAGGATGGGGGGGAGGGCACACGCACAGGGGTAGGGGGCTCGGACGATGCGAGGGGGGCAGATAAGGGGATGAAAGCTGCGTGATGGGACAGGAGGAGCACGCTGGGGAGGGGGCAAGTAATGGGGCAAGGGGAGGTGCAGTGGGGCAGGGGGCGTGAACTGGGGTACAGTGCTGTGATGGGGGGCATGCAACTGGACGGGGGACGCAATGGGGTGGGGGGCGCAGTGGGGTGGGGGTGCAGCGGAGCAGGGCTGTGCGATGGGTCAATGGGGGTGCAGTGGGGCAGGGGGTGCGGCGGGGCTTGGTGCCCCGGTGCGGGTCCTTACCGGAGGGGCTCCTCCAGGGGCTGCTGACCCGGTGCACCTTCAGCGGCGCTCCCGTGAACCGCGCGTACGTCTGCAAGAGAGGAGAGGGGACGGGACGGGAGGGGGGGGCCCGGCCGGGAGGCGCACACCGGCCCCGCCGCCGGCCCCGCCGCCGCTCACCAGCACGGCCAGGCAGTCGGGATCCACCGAGGGCAGCCCCCAGCCCCCTGCCCAGCAGAACAGCTCCATGGGCGCCGCCATCTTCCCGCCCGACCCGGAACCACACGGCGGGGCGGCTCCGCCCGCCGCCACCTCGGGGCGGGCCCGGCGGCACCGGCGGCGGCGGCGGCGGCTCCGCTACCGGCGGCGGCTCCCGCGGCCGCGCCGTCGGGGCAGCTCCCGCAGCGTCCGGGATCCCCTCCGCGGCCGGGGGATGCGCGGAGCCCGGTACCGAGCAGCACGGAGCGAGGCCCCCCCCCCCCGACACACAGCGGTCCGTTACCGGCCGCTCCAGCGCGTTGCTATGGGAAAATTAAATAAATTAATTAATTAAATAAAAATAATAAAATAAATAAATAAATAAATAGAATAAATATAATAAATAAAATACATAAAATAAAATAAAATAAAATAAAATAAAATAAAATAAAATAAAATAAAATAAAATCAATAAAACCCCGGGGGGGGGGAGCGGGCACACACCGGACAGGACAGGGAAAAGGGGAGGCAGCCGTGTGGCCCCGGCCGCCCTGGCGTGCACCGGAGCGGCTGATGTGGGGGGAGCGGGGCTGGGGCGGCCCCCGGGGCTCGGCTCGGCCCGGCCCGTTGTTATGGAGGCGGGGGAAACAGCCGTAAACACGGCCGGGGAGCCGCGCTGCTCCTCCGCCTTGGCCGGCGCTCAGCGGGAGCTGCCGGGCCAGCTGCCGGGGCCGCTCCGCCGCCGGGCCCGCCCCGGCCTCCCGGCTGCGCGGCTCCGCTCCCCGCGGCCTCCAGCTGCAGCCTGGCCGAGTGCCCCGGGCTCTGCCCGAGCCCTCCGGGAGGCTGAGGCCTGAGGGCGCAGGCGGCCCCCGGGGCTGAGCAGCGCCGGTCCCGGGGCTTGGACGCACCCCGAGCTCCGCGCCCCGCTGCCGTCGGGATCGGCCGTCGAGGCTCCTGCGGCGTCCCCAGGGCTCCCGCTCCCAGCCCAGGGCAGAGGTGAAGGAGCTTCTCGGATGAGCTCATTATTTTGCTCCGGAGGCTTGGGCCGGTTCCTGAGGCTGATTTATGCCGCTGAGCCGGCTCCAGGTGGCCTGGCTCCGCTCGCTCCTCTCCGGCCAGGGGAGCGGGGCCGGTCCCGGAGGCTCCGCTGCCCGGGGGGCGCCGCCTGGCCCCGGGGGCTGGGACCCCACCGCGAGGCACCCTTGGCCAAGCGGCTCCTCCTCGGCCATCCCCCGTCCCCCGCGCTGTCCCCGCGGCTCCCGGTGCCCGTCTCTCCCGGGCCGGACGCTCCGGCGCTGCCGGGGCCGCTCCGGCTCCCAGCGAGGCGGCCCCAGACTGCCTGACCTCCCGGTGAACCGGCGCCTGCCACACTCAATTTCTGTGAGCGGGAGCCGTGCAGGGGCGGGCAGCGCCGAGGTGCCCGGGGGTCTCCCGCAGCTCCGGGCCCTGCCGCCGGCCGGTCCCGGTGCACCGCGCCCCGCCCCGCCCCGCCCCGCTGCTCTCCGCTTGGCGGGGCTGCGGCCGGCCCGCCGCGGCGGAGCGCCCGCCGGGGTCCCCGGGATGCGCGTCCGTGATTGACGGCTCTTTGTTTCCTCCTCGCCGCCAGCGCCGGCCCCTCCCCGCTCGCGCCACTCCGCCCCGCCGCGCTCCGCTCCGCACCGGCGGCACCGGCGGCATGGGGGCACCGGCGGCCGCGGGGGGCCCGGCGCTCGGCGCGCTCCTGGCGCTGCTCCTGCTGGGCGCCGCCGGAGCGGCTCGCCAGGGGCTGCAAGGTAAGGCGGCTCCCGGTGCCGCTCCGTCCCGCCGGGCAGCGGCAGGCGCGGGGACGGCCGGACAGCCCCGACGGGGCGACGCGGACGGGGCGCCCCCGCCGTTCCCGGCCCGCTGCGAGCCGGGGAAGCGGCGGTTCCTTGCCCCGCTGCCCTGAGCCGGGGGCTGCTGGCCCCCGCCGGCCGGCCCGGGGCCGCTGACAGCGGCTGTGCTCTCCCTGGGAGGTCTGGCAGCCGGGCTGCGGGCAGCTGCGGCGAGCCGGCGCTCCGGGCTGGGGACAGAAGGACATTCATCCCCGGAGCTCGGGACGGCCGCCAGCACCCCCGAGGGTCGCCGCTGCCCGCAGTCCCGGGGCCAGCTGCGGGCAGGGCCGCCGCCAGCCGCGCCTGGACGCCGGTCCCCGTACCCGGCTCTGTGCAGCGGTGCCCGCGGCGGGAGGGCTCCGGTTCGAGGGGCGGTGGGGCCAGAGGGGAGGCTGCCGGGGTCGGGCTGCGCGGCCGCCGCTCGCCCCAGGGTCGCGGCTCCTCCCGGGCTGCCCGGTGCGGCGGCACGGAGCGAGCGGGCTGCCGTGCCCCGGCGGGACCGGGCTCTCCGTGCTCCCCCGGAGCGCCCCGGGCCTGTGCTGAGGGCCGGCCCGTTCCTCGTCGGGGCTCCGGTTCCCGCAGCGCCTCGGCGGGGCGGCCGCGGTGGCTGCTCAGCGCCGGTTCCCGGGGCCCGGCGCCGGTGGGGCTCCGCGCTTCCCCCTCCCGGAGCCTCCCCGGGAGCCGCGTCCCCGCTCCGCTCCGTTCCCCGCGGCCGCCGGGCCGGGGGCTCCGCCAGCCTTCCCCGCCCGGCAGCTGGGATGCTCGGGGCGGTGCGGCCGCCTCCGCAGGGAAACCCCGGAGCGAGGGGGGAGCGGGGAAGGCCCCGAGCCGGGGGCCCCGCCCGTTTCCCGGGCTCTGGGCCGCCGGTGGCGGGGACTCCGCGGATCCTTCTCGGAGGGGCGGCCGCTCCCGCTCCCGGTCCTGGAGCGCCACCGCGCGGGGTCGGGGCTGGGCGGAGCCGGCGGGACCGTGCGGAGCCTCCCCGGGAGTCCTCGGGGCTTCCCCGGGCCCGGCGGGGCCGGTTTGCAGCGGGTCGGGCCGGCGGCGGTGCCCCGAACCGGGCATCACCCCTGCTCCCGAGCGGCCGGGCAGGATGCGACCCCCGTCCTTGGCTCCCCGCAGTCATCGACCTGCTCCTGGTGAGCGAGGCCCGGCAGATGGCCAGCATCACGCACAAGATCCGGATGGAGCTCCTGACGGTGAACGACGTTTTCCTCCTCTCCACCTTCCGCCTGCCCCCCAAGCAGGGGGGGACCCTCTTCGGCCTCTACTCCAAAAAGGACAACACGAGGTGGCTGGAGGTGTCCGTGGTGGGGAAGATCAACAAGGGTAGGTGCCTGCTGCATGGGGACGTGGAGGGCACACGCTGGGGATGTGGGAAGAGAAACAGGGACCGAGCTCGGCAGGGACTGCTCAGGTCTGCTGCAACTGGTCCCAAGGGGCCGGGGAGGAGAGCTCACGGCCCCTTCCCACCCCTCCGCAGTGCTGGTGCGCTACCTGCGGGAGGACAACAAGCTGCACTCGGTCAACCTGCAGCACGCGCACGTGGCGGACGGGCAGAGCCACACAGTGATCGTGCGCCTGAGCGGGCTGCGTGGGGACATGCTGAGCGTGGAGCTCTACGTGGACTGCAAGCAAGTGGACTCCAGCGTGGGGCTGCCCGAGCTGTCCGAGATCCCCCTGGCAGAGGTGGAGTCGATCGAGGTGCGCACAGGACAGAAGGCCTACCAGAGGATGCAGGTGAGTGCCGGGACCCCGCGTGGGGCCGAATGTCCTTCGTACCCCTCGGACAGGCAGAGCCTCCCGTGGCTGACTGCATCTCCTCTGCTACGTCAGGGGTTTGTGGAGTCCATGAAGCTGATTCTGGGAGGCTCCATGAGCCGAGTTGGGGCGCTGAGCGAGTGTCCGTTCCAGGGAGATGAATCCATTCACAGCGCAGGTAACGGCACGTCCGTGTTCTGCTCCGAGCACGGGGGGCTGGCCATGGTTCCCCCCATGCATGCTACGTGTCGTACGGCACCTTGGGTGGGCAGCACAAAGAGCACAGGCTAATGCATAGGGGGCACAGCACCGCATCGTGCAGGGGGAGCTTCTGCCTCTGCCCCATGCCAGACAGCCCTATGCACACGGGAGCTCCTGTGAATGTGGTGGCCAGGAACAACCATGCAAGGGAAGGTGAGGGTTGCGATCTGGAAGGCCATGGAGCCTCAAGAGCCTGCCCAGCAGTTTGTTGTGTGGGGATGGCAGGTGGCATCGCAGTCCTCCACAGGGGGAACTTGTTCCTTGGTGGCTCCTCTGTCCCTCGAGCACACCCTGGCAGGGGGCGTGCTGGGTCTCCAGGCCATGTGCTGGCCAAAGCAGTGTTCAACAAGATCTTGTCTTCCTCCCTGCAGTGACAAGCGCATTGGCTTCCATCCTGGGTAAGTCCCTGCTCCGCTTCCCCTTTTTCCAGCTGTGGGGATGGTGATGGTGGTTGGGGCTCCATGGAGGTGTAAAACCCTTTGGAGCCTGTCCCAGAGTCCCTAGCACCTGCTGGGCACCCTGGAATGGGGCAGATCAGAGGGGCATGGGATGTGTTATACAGAAAGGGTCCTGTGAGGTCTTAGGACCCCAGTGGGGATGAACTAGCACGTGGCTGGGCAGGTCCTTGGTGCTGACACCTGTCCTTGCAGTGCAAGGACCAGGAGCTGGGTGGCTTTGCATCTGATGAGGGAGGAGAAGGAAGGGTCAGGGGTTGCCTTGTGCCCCCTGGTGCGGTGTGGGATGGGCAAGGCAGCCCTTAGCCCCTGGCCCCAGGAGGCTGCCTCTGTCCTGGGGCTGGGGCTGACCTTGTCCTCCCTGCTTGTGGCAGGCGAGCAGACCAAGGCGCTGGTCACGCAGCTGACCCTCTTCAACCGCATCCTGACAGACCTGCGAGAAGACATTAGAGACCAGGTGAGGCGGGGCAGTGGTACTGGCACTGCCCAGGCTGGACTTGGCCAAGGGCAGGGTGCTGGGCACCGTGAGGGCAGCATGGAGCTTGAAGATACGTGGCAGAGCTTGGATGCGGGTTCTGCACCCCAGGGGCGTGATGTTCCCCAAGTCACCCCTGTCCCTAATACCCTGTGCTCTGCTGCTTCACAGGTGAAGGAGATGTCCCTGATCCGCAACACCATCATGGAGTGCCAGGTCTGCGGTGAGTGTTGTCATGGCTCAGCTCCCACCCCGGGGAGCGTGCGTTCATCCCGGCTCACCACCCTGCCCGGCCCTCATCTCCACAGGCTTCCACGAGCACCGCTCTCGCTGCAACCCCAACCCCTGCTTCAGCGGCGTGGACTGCATGGAGACGTACGAGTACCCCGGGTACCGCTGCGGGCCCTGCCCGCCGGGCCTGGAGGGCAACGGCACACACTGCGCCGACATCGATGAGGTGAGCGGGCCTCGTGCCTGTCAGCGGGGGGGAGTCTGAGCCCCAGAGCTGGCAGGCAGCACGGGCAGGTGTCACACACGAGATGCTTCCCGTCTCCGTATGTGTCCCTAAGCCACCCGGTGGGGACAGACCCACCAGGGTGCTCTCACTGGTGCCGTACCCGTAGCAAAGCTTTTCTCTCTCCCCGTGCCCACAGTGCGCTCATGCCAACCCCTGCTTCCCCGGCTCAAAGTGCATCAACACTGCACCGGGCTTCCGCTGTGAGCCCTGTCCCCGTGGCTATCGGGGCAACACCGTCTCTGGCGTGGGGGCTGACTACGCAAAGGCCAGCAAGCAGGTGAGTGCGGTGCTGTGGGATTTGGCCATGGGTGCTCCGGTTTGTTGGGCTGCTGGGACGGGCAGGGGATGCTGAGCCTGCCAGACCCTGCTCTGAAGGAGAGCAGTGCCAAAGGCAGGCTGTGGGCATGGGGTGGGTCTCCTGCAGGAGCTGTGGGGGCAGAAGGTCGATGGTTTCTCCCATCCTGCTCTCAGGTTTGCACAGATATTGATGAATGCAACGATGGGAACAACGGTGGCTGCGACCCCAACTCCATCTGCACCAACACGCTGGTGAGCGGAGCTGCCCTGGTCTCCCGCCTGACGTCAGGGGCCTCTTCACTCTCCTGACCCTGCCCCGTGCCCCGTTTCTCCCAGGGCTCCTACAAATGTGGCCCCTGCAAGTCAGGGTTTGTGGGGAATCAGACGTCTGGCTGCATCCCGCAGCGGTCCTGTAGCACTCCCACCTCCAACCCTTGCGACATCAACGGCTTCTGCGTGTTCGAGAGGAACGGTGAAATTTCCTGTGCGGTGAGCGGGAAGGCCAGGACGGGCCGACCGAGAAGCAGAGGGTGCTGGAGGAATTGGCAGGAGCAGCGGTTGCTTCTGCCAGGACTCTTCCCTGTTTCCCAGCCCCTGATTCCTCCTTTCTCCAGTGCAACGTGGGCTGGGCTGGCAACGGCAACGTTTGCGGGCAAGACACCGACCTCGACGGCTACCCCGATGAGCCCCTGCCCTGCATCGACAACAACAAGCACTGCAAGCAGGTGGGCCTCCCCGTGGCGAGGAGCGCGAGGGGCTTGGGAGCTCACTAGCCTGTAGTGGGGCTGGGCTCCGGAGCTGTCCTCCTCCCTGTTTTTACTGGTGTCTGTGCTTCCAGGACAACTGCCGCCTGACGCCGAATTCAGGGCAGGAGGACGCCGACAACGATGGCATCGGGGACCAGTGTGACGATGACGCCGATGGTGATGGCATCAAGAACGTGGAGGTGTTTGTGCTACGCGGGCAGGACATGCCTGTGGCTCCAGGGCTCGTGCTGTGCAAGGGGCAGAGCTTCTTGCTTTGGCTTGATTCTGGTGCCCCCAGGATGCTGCTCCTGGGGGGCAGCAGGCCGGGGTTTGTGGCTCTGGGACAGTCTCAGCGGGCACGCTGGAGATGTCCCCCTGCCCTGACCCATGCCAGAGCGTGGCTCTGCTCTGCCAGCCACCACAATGGAGGCATCTCTGTCCTTCCCTTCCCTCCAGGACAACTGCCGGCTCTTCCCCAACAAAGACCAGCAGAATTCGGACACTGACTCCTTTGGGGATGCCTGTGACAACTGCCCCAATGTGCCCAATAATGACCAGCGGGACACGGACAGCAACGGCGAGGGGGACGCTTGTGACAATGACATCGATGGGGACGGTGAGTGGCTCATGAGGCTGCACTGCATGTGGCCAGGGGCTCCTTGCGGATTTAGGACTGTCACAGTCACGCTGGGGTGCTGAGGGCACCCACACGCCTCTGTCCTTGCAGGAATTCCCAACATGCTGGATAACTGCCCCAAGGTGCCCAACCCGCTGCAGACAGACCGGGACGAGGACAGCGTTGGGGATGCCTGTGACAGTTGCCCTGAAATGAGCAACCCAACTCAGGTATGGCCTGGGGCAGCCAGCACAGGGGTGTCCTGGGGTCTGCAGGACCCTGTCCCCCGACTGGCGGGGTTTGGGGTCCTGTCACCCCAGCGTGCCCGCTGAACTAGGGCTTTGGTCTCTTCCAGACAGATATGGACAGTGACCTGGTAGGAGACATCTGTGACACCAACGAGGACAGGTGAGGGTCCTTGAGATCAGGGGTCTTTGGGGTGGGTGAAGGTGCTGGAGCTCAGTGCCAGGTTGCTGGGTTTGTGGTGCTGCCCTGACTGCGTTCCTCCTGCCAGTGATGGGGACGGGCACCAGGACACCAAGGACAACTGCGCCGAGATCCCCAACAGCTCCCAGCTGGACTCAGACAACGACGGGCTGGGGGATGACTGTGACAACGATGATGATAACGACGGCATCCCTGACTACACAGCACCCGGCCCCGATAACTGCCGCCTGATCCCCAACCCCAACCAGAAGGATTCGGATGGTGAGCGCTGGGCGGGCAGGGGGAGGCAGAGCCCTCTGGAGGGTCCCATCCATCCGTGACCCCTGCGTGTGTGCCCAGGGAACGGCGTGGGCGACGCGTGCGAGGAGGACTTCGACAACGACACGGTGATCGACCAGCTGGACGTGTGCCCGGAGAGCGCCGAGGTGACGCTGACCGACTTCCGCGCCTACCAGACCGTCATCCTGGACCCCGAGGGGGACGCGCAGATTGATCCCAACTGGGTGGTCCTCAACCAGGTGTGGGTGCTGCCCCCCATGTTTCTGCTGGGGTGGGAGCGGAGAGGGGCCGGGAGGTCCCCGGGGATGCCCCTAACCCAGGTCTCATCCACAGGGCATGGAGATTGTGCAGACCATGAACAGCGACCCGGGCTTGGCTGTTGGTAAGAGGTGCAGACCCCACGGGACAGCCCCTTTATCCTTGTCCCCTGCTTGCTGGGGGTTGAGGGCCACTTCTGTGCCCTATGGAGAGGGGTAAAAACTGCCCTGGATGGAGGCAGTGCGCGGGGTCCCGTCCCCATGCTGGGGAGGGGGCTCCTTCCTCCGTTTGCCCACCCGCAGGCTACACGGCTTTCAACGGGGTGGACTTTGAGGGCACCTTCCACGTCAACACCGTCACCGACGATGACTACGCCGGCTTCATCTTCAGCTACCAGGACAGCGCCAGCTTCTACGTGGTGATGTGGAAGCAGACGGAGCAGACGTACTGGCAGGCCACCCCCTTCCGCGCCGTGGCCGAGCCGGGGCTGCAGCTCAAGGTGGGTGCCGCCACCCTCCTGTGTCCCCCCCACCCCGGAGCGGGTCAGGCCCTGCCGGTGGGGTCCCCCTGATGCCCCACGCCCCCCCAGGCGGTGAAGTCCTCCACGGGCCCCGGGGAGCACCTGCGCAACGCACTGTGGCACACGGGCCACACGCCCGAGCACGTCCGCCTGCTGTGGAAGGACCCCCGCAACGTGGGCTGGAGGGACAAGACCTCGTACCGCTGGCAGCTGGTGCACAGGCCCCAGGTGGGCTACATCAGGTGAGTGGGGGGCACTGGGGGGGGCGTACTGGGGCTGGCAGCACCGCGGGGGGGGGAAGGCAGGAGCCCGGCCAGGCTCAGCGCGGAGTTTGCGGGTCCCTGGGGAGGGGGTGACAGCATGGGGAGGGGTCCTGGGCTGGTGGGACCGACCTGAGTGGGGGGGTGACAGCATGGGGAGGGGGTCCTGCCCCCGTGGGACTGACACGGTGGTGGGGATGGCGTCCCTCGGGAGGGGGTCCTGCCCCCTCTGGACTGACCCGGAGGGGATGCCATCCCGTAGGAGGGGGTCCTGCCCCGGTGGGACCGACGGGGCGGGGGGGAGGGCGGCATCCCCTGGGAGAGGGAATGGGACCCGTGGGGCGGATTCCGTCCGCTGGGGGTGGCTCCGACCCCGTTGCGCCCCCCCTTCCCCGTTGCTTTTCCCCTTTAAGGAGCCCGTCGGGGCGGCCGCCGGGGGGGGGCTGGGGGGGGGGGCGCTCCGGGGGCCGGGCCCGTCCGCCCCGTCCGGGCCCCCGCGGCCATTGTCCCGTCGCCATGGCGACCCCGCCGGCCGCCGGGGCCTTTCACATGCAAAGCGCCCGACAAAGGCAGCGGGGCCGGGCCGGGGGCGGCGCGGGGGCCCCGGCCTCCATCCCTGCGGGGTTGGTGTTTTGTTGTGTTTTGTTTTTTTTTTGGGGGGGGGCTCACAGAAACCCCCCGGTGGTGCGCCTCCAGCCCCGACGGGGGCCCCGTCGCGGTGCCCCGGTGTCTCCCCCCAACTCCCCCCATGTTGGGGATCCCCGGTTCTGGCTGACCCCCCCCCATTTGTTGCCCCCCCCTCCAGGGTCCGGCTGTACGAAGGCCCGCAGCTGGTGGCGGACTCGGGGGTGATCATCGACACCACCATGCGCGGGGGGCGGCTGGGGGTCTTCTGCTTCTCCCAGGAGAACATCATCTGGTCCAACCTGCAGTACCGCTGCAACGGTGAGCACGGGGCTCCCCCCGGGCACCGGGACCCCCCCCGGGCACCGGGACACCCCCCCGGGCACCGAGACACCCCCGGGCACCGGGGCGAGGAGCGAGCAGCCTCGCCCCTATGGCCCCGTGGCAGACGGAGGGGGGGGAGCGGGAAGCCCCCCCCCGGGGGAATCTCACCCCCGAGGGAGTCCCCCCGGGCTCCCCCCGCGTGGGCCAGAGCCTGTCCCGGTGCCCGGGGGGGGTTTGTCCCGCTCCCTGGGGCAGCTCGGGGGGGGTCCGTCTGTCCCGGCAGGGGGCTCGATCCCCCCGCCGAGCCCCCCCCGGCTCCTCACGCCCCCCCCTCCCCGCTGTCGCCCCGCAGACTCGATCCCCGCAGACTTCGAGCCCTTCCGCCGGTTCCTGCTGGAGGGCCGCGAGTGAGCCGCCCCCGCCCGGCCCGGGGCCCCCCCCCTCCGCCTGCGGCACCCGGGCTCGGTCCGGGCTCCGCCGCCCCCCGCCGCCGCCCCCTCCCCACCCGCGGCCCCGCGGACTTTGCAGTGCCGGGAGCGGCGGGGCGGCTCCGGTGGGCGGCGGGGCCGCGTCCCCCCCCCGGCCCTGCCTCTCCCGCCGCCGGGCCATAAAGTTTCCACCGGATTTTCGCCTGCGCGCCCCGTTCCTAGGGGGCGGCCCCGGCCCCCTCCCGCCCCCATTCCCCCCCCCCCCCATCCCTCTCTCCCGCCCCGTGCTCCCGGTTCCTTCCCTCGCCGTCCTCCCGGTGGGGTCGTCGGGGGGGGGGCGGGGGGGGGGGCAGCCCGGTGCTACCCGGTCCTACCGGCGGAACCCGGGACGGCGGGAGGCCGGGACGAGTGCAATATTGGTAGGCGAGGGCACAACACTGCACCGCATCCCGGCCCTGCCGCCGCCCCGGAGGGACCGGAGCGGAGCCGCCGCCGCCGCCGCCGCCGCGCGGGGCCGCTCCGTGGGAACTGCGCCGTGAGCGCCGAGCCCCGGCGGCAGTGCCCGGTCGCCATGGCGACGGCTGGCCCGGCAACGCGGCGGAATGTGCCCCCCCCCCCCCCCCCGCCTCCCCCGAGCCCGCCCCGCCCCGCCCCGGAGCGCGCGCGGGGCCCGCACCGGCACCGGCCCCGCCGCGGCGGAGGTGGTGGGCCCCGCTCTTCAAAGGGCAACGCGGCCGGTACCGGGCAGCCGCCGCCCCGGTGGTACCGGAGCCTGGAGGGGATGGGGCGGTGCTTGCTGCCGGCACGGTGCTGCCGGTACCGGGCGGAGCGGAGGGGCTGCGGGCACGGGACGGGACGGGACGGGACGGGACGGGGGCAGGCACCGCTCGGTACCGAGCGCCTCCCGTCCCGTCCCGTCCCGTCTGCTCCCAGCCCTCCGCCCGGCGCCGTGCCCGTATCCCCGGGCAGCCCTCGGCACCGGGCCCGAGGGAGCGGGCTGCGGCGGGGCACGGAGGCGCGGGGGGCTCCGCTGCCGGCCCCGGTCCCGGTCGTGGTGCCGGTGCCGGTCCCGTTCCGCTCCACCGGGGCTCGGTGCTGGCGCTGCGCGGGGCCGCGCCCGCCAGGAGGCGCCGCAGCTCCAGCGCCGCCGGGCGGGGCAGCGGGGGCGCGCGTGGGGCGGGGGCGCGCGTGGGGTTCGTGCCCCGCGTCCACGCGTGGAGGTGGGGGGGGGGGAGCCCGGCCCCGCGGCTCCCGAGCCCGGTGCTGGGGGGCGCTGGGGGCGCAGCTCCGGGTGCCCGGCCCCTTCCTCCCCCCCCCTCTGTGTTTTTCTGCTAAGAGGAGTTTTGCAGCCCATAAAAAAGCCAAAAACAAAGCCAAACCACGACAACCACAAACCTGTGCCCATGTGCTGAGTTGGGGGGGTAGTCGGGGGGGAGGGCACGGCTCGCAGCCTGGGACCCCCATCCCCGGTGCTGGGCACAGAGGTGAGGGGCTGGGTGAGGAAGGCGCAGCCCCATCGTGGGCACTGGATGCAGCTGGGTCCCGCACGCACTGGGCTGGTGCCCGGGCAGCCTCTCCTTTGTGCTGCTGCTCCTGCAGCCGGGGGTGCCCCCTCTCCTGCCCTCCCCCTTGCCCCAATACCCCCAGACCACCCCCACCTCCCCAGTGCACAGCAGTACCCCCTGCATGGGGCTGGGGGGGGAGTTTGGGGCTGGGACCCCGAGCCCTCCACAGGAACTGGGGCTCTCCCCCCTGGGCAGGGGTAGGGGGGCAGAAAGGACCCCACAGACGTGGGGGGAGCACATGGCACCGGGGGGAGGATGGGGGCTCTGTGCCTGGCCTGGGTGGCACCTGGTGCCTCTGGGGTGGGGCTCAGGCATCCGGTTTGGCACCAGGCATTGGGGGGCCACGGCCCCCCCACGGGGTTTGCTCCTGGTGTCCCCCGGGGCGAGCAGAAAAGTCTTCTCCAGCAGCAGAGGGGGGCTTGTGCCCCCCGGGATCCTTGTGCCCAGCCCAGGGACCAGGTGGGGACATTTGGCGGTGGGGAGGGACTGGGGTTTAGTGGGGCCCTGGGCCTCACCTGCGTAAGCAGTTTGGGGTGGGGGGGTGCCAGAGTTTATTTGAGTGTAGGGCGAGGCAGTGGCCGAGCCGGTAATGATTAACCCCAGGCTGAATGAGAGGATGAGGCCCCCCATCTACAGGGGGGCTGCGGGGCTCCAGCCCCCGCCCCATGCTCCCCACCAGCTCCCAGGAGCCATGACACAGCTGGGACCCCCCTGCACGGGGACCCCAAAAGCAATGCCCCTGCCCTAGGCCACGTCCCACGGGATGCTGTGGCAGTGTCCCCTCCCTGGTCCCCAAACTGGGAGAACGCAGAGCCACGAGGGGACCCCAGCACAGAAGGCACGGAGCTGCAGGGGGACCCCAGCACAGGACGGAGGGTGCCCCAGGGGTCCCAGTGGTGGGATGGCACCCTCATGCCCTGCGTCAAGCAGGGTGGAGGGGCCCCCCCTTCACCACGTGCAGGTCGGGGCCGGTGGCGGGGTGGGGCCTCCCCACCTGCTCCAGGTGCTCTATAAAGCTGCAGCCGCCGCCGAGCCACCAGTCCCCGACCGCTCAACGCTGCTGCCTAACGGGAGGAGCAGCTGCTGCTGAGCCCCCCCCCCCACAGGCACTGGGCCCCCCCCGGACGAGCCCCATGGAGGTCACCGCGCTTCTGCCGCTGCTGCTCGTGGTGCTGGGTGCAGGTGAGGTGCGGGGGCTGGCAGCACCGGGGGCTGGTGGCACCTCAAGCTGGTGGGAACTGGGCTGGGACCTGGGTGTGCGGGGTGGTAACCGGGTGGGGAGGCGAGGGGGGGGGTCTCCCAGTTGGTTTTGTGAGCAGGGACCTGGTGGCACCCCGTGACCCTCAGCACCCAGCAGCGGGTGCATCACCACCTGGTGCGCTCTGTCCCCGGGGTGCAGTGCCCTAGGGCTGATTGTCCCCCCCCAAAAAAAAAAAAAAAACAACAGGAGCTGGGGACCTTGCTCAGCCCTTGGTGGTGTCCACGTCCCTTTTAGCGCCGAGCAAAGGGATCGGCCGGGGCTGAGCACGGGGCGGACGGGCTGTGCTGGGGCTGGATGGAGCAGGCTGCGCCTGGGGCTCGCAGGCTGGTATGCGGGCGTGTGCCTCAGCAAGATGTCCGGACCCCGGGCGCTCCTCCAGGGCTCCTGCGGCACCTGCTGGGAAAGCGCCCGCGAGGAGCCGCCTGCGCTGGCCCTGAGCCAGGCGATGCACGTCCCGGGGAGCAGGGGTGTGAGCGCCGTGGGGCTTTCTGCCTTCCTAGCCCAGCCGTTTGCATTCATCACAAAGGTTTTAGTGGCACGGCGTGGCAGTGGGTCCTGAGCGGGGCACGGCTCTGCAGGGCTGGGCACGGGGCAGCCGCCCAGGCACCCCTTGCTCATGCCACGTGTGCCCAGCATGAGTCTCACCGGGGATGTTCCTGAAGTTCTTGCTGGCCTTGCAGGCATTGCTCTCATGGAGGTTGTGGGACTTCTCTGCACCTTTTTGTCCTGAGAAGGGTCTCGTGAAGGAGCCTCGTTGTGTAGAATTTCTTCCCAAATTGATGCTGTAGCCCCAGTTCCTGACCCCCTTTGTCCTTTAGGTACGCACGCCTTGAACACCACCACCACCACCGAGACCACCACCACCGAGACAACCACCACAGAGACCACCACCACCGAGACCACCACTGTGGAGACGACCACCACTGAGACAACGGTGATGACGCCCACCCTGAACAACGCCACCTCCCAGAACACCAGTGGCAACGGGTCCCACGGCTCTGTCCCCTCCCATGTGACAGCGTTTCCAACAGGCAACAGCTCTGCTGGCAATGACACAACCGACAGCACCGTGGTGTCCGTCTCCATTATCCCTCTGTTCCCCCACAACAACATCAGCACAAATGACAGCAATGGGGTCCCCCCCTCCAAAGCCAGCACCGCAACCGATGGCAGCTCTGTGATTCCCACGTCCAACACCAACGCCACCGTGAACAGCAGCGCCGAGGTTGTCCCCACAAAGACAGCCTCTGTCACCTCTCAGGGCAGCACAGCGCACAGCAAGACCCCCATGGCCGTGCTCGGGAGCAGCGGGGGTCCCAACCCCAGCAAAGCCGCAGCTCTGCCTCCCACCGTGGTCCAGCTGCTCCTCCGCGTCCCGCTGTCCTTCCGCATTCTGAACAGAAACTTCAACCAGAGCCTGCTCGATCCCATGTCGAAGGAGTACAGGAGCCTGAGCCGTGCTGTCTTGACCATGGTGAGTGCCAGCCCTGCTCGCTGGCTGCCCTCAGCAAGCAAAGACCTCGTGGTCTGTGCCAGGAAGGAGCCACCATGGGTAGGGGCTCCCTGTAAATGCACCCTGGGCTCTGTGAGCTCCTCCTGCAGCCCCGTCCCACTGGGTAGAGAGGTGGGGGCAGCAGGAGATGGGGCCATGCTGGGGTGAAGGGGAGGATGCTGGGGTTGGGAGGCAGTGGGGTGAGAGCTGGGGATGTGGTCATGACCCCCCCAATGTTTTTTTTTTCCAGTTTGAAAGTGTCTATGGCTGCACGAGCTGCATGGGCAGGCAGACCTACAAGGGGTGCAGTGAGCTCCGATTCAGGTACCGTGGGTGGGGGGCTCGGGCTGGGAAGCCCAGCACAGTGCAGAGCCCCTGGCAGGGGGATGGCCGGGGGGGCAGCGGGAGGTGGCGGTCCCGGCTCCAACACCTCCTCTCTCAAGCAGCCAAGGGTCGGTGGCCGTGCAATCCACCCTCGTGTTTGGGCACAGCGACGACTCCATCACGAGTGACTCTGCCGAGAAGAAGCTGAGAAGCCAGCTGGACTCGAATGGGTACATCATGGACCTGCAGCTGGCCGACATCCAAAGTGAGCAGGGGGCTCGGGACCTTGGGGGTGCTTTGAGCAGGGGGAGCCCGGCACGGCCGCTTCGGGTGGCTTCTGTACCTGTCCTGGGTTTATCCCCGGTGGGACAAGTGGGACGAGTGTCTGTGTCAGTGTGCTGGGCTGGGCCCGAGGGGAGAAGGGCTCTTTCCCTTCTGGCCCCTTCCCGGGGGTCTGGCAGGGCTGTGCCCGGAGGTACGGACACGGCTCTGCTGCTCTTCAGGTGGCGTGGAAGTGACAGCCCCGGTGGAGCAGCCTCAGGTTCCGGACTGGGCCATTGCTCTGCTGGTCCTGGTCTGCGTCCTGCTGCTGCTGAGCATCCTCATCTGTGCTCTCCTGGTGAGTCCCCATCCTCATCCTCACCGGCTTTCTGCTGTTGAGCCCCTGTCCCCCTCCCCATTGCCTTTGGGCCCCTGACCCCATCCCACTCACGGAGCCCCCCTGCCCCCCCAGACCACCTGCTCTTGCCGTCGGAAGAGCCGAGGGAAGCTGGACCTGTTCAGCACGAAGGACTCCTACCACCCCATGGCCGAGTACCCCCCGTACCAGAGCCACGGGCGCTACGTGTCCCCCAACACCAAGCACAACCCCTACAGCCAGGTGAGAGCCGAGCGCCCGCGGTGTCCTGGCAGCGGGGTGGTGCCGGGGCCGCCGCTTTTCGGTGCGGCCGCGTCCCTCGCCCCTGCCCTTGACGGAGCCGGCAGGACAAAACCAGCCGGTGGGGACGGGCACTTGGTGGCCCTGGTCCCTGGGAGCCTGCCCCGGGCTGCGGCTGGCAGGGAGGTGAGCCTTTCACCTTTCACGCCTGGATGGAGCCGTGGCGCTGGCAGCCCCGGCTGGAGCCAGGAAGCTGCCGGCGACCTTGGGTGGTGGCTCCCCCCCTGCCCACCCTCACCGGTGCGCGGGGGCTTGGCGGGACCGCTGCCTCCCCGCACCCCATCCTCAGGCTCGGCCAGATCCTGGCACCCTGGAGCCGGGGCACGAGGGGGCAAAGGGGAGGGTGAGGGGGTCCAGATCTGGCACCAGCAGCGTCGGGCGCCGCGTGCACACGTGTGGGGCTGCGGCTGGCCCCAGCAATGTGGGTTTTGGGGCTGGCCCCGGCCCCGCTGTTTGCTGTGCCTGGTGCTGCGGGGCGGGGGCCGTATCCAGCTGTTCCGCGCTGTGCAAGCAGCTCTCGCTGTTCAAATACCAGGGGCCTGGGTAAATATTTACCTTCGCTCTTGCTGGGCAGGCTTAGCCAGCGGGAGGAGAGAAAAGCGGCCCAGGCTGCTCTGGCTGCGCTGATCCTCCACTGGCTCCCGTGGCCGGGGGGCTGGGGGTGTCCACGTGGGTATTTTTGGTTAAAACCGGGCTGTTCGTGGTGCCCGTGGTGCACTGGCTGCTGCAGGGCTGACCCCCATGGATCTGCTCGCCAGGGGGTCTCTCACCGCCCCCAGGCCTTGTGGGGACTTTGGGGGGGCTCAGCCCCCGGCCCTTCCCAGCCCAGCTCTGTCGTGACCCCCCCTTGTTTCCCCTCTCCCAGGTGGCGGGCACCATTGCGGGGGGCGGCACCTTCACCTACACCAACCCGTCTGCCTCCTCCGACAACCTCTGAGGGATGCGAGGGGACGGGACGGCCGCGACCCCCCCGCTCCTGGGGCGGCAGCACCGGCCCTGGGCACGTCCCCCGGCGCCGCTCAGCCCCTCGCCACGGGCAGCGGGAGCCGGATGGTTCTGGAGCAGCCGGATTCGTGCGCATGACAGAACTGGAAGAACAAAGATTTGGGCACGAGTGCCCCCCCCCATCCCCCTTTTTCCTCCCTCATGGCCCCACTCCAAGCCCCCCAGCCTGGCTGTGCACCCCCTGCTCCGTGCTGCAGGCAGGGGGCTGGGCTCGCATCCTGCCTGCGCTCGCCCCCGGGGGTCTAATTGTTCTTTTTGTGGTGTTGTTTTATATAATATATATATATATTTAGGGGATGGCGGTGCCAGGCTCTGCGGCTGGGCTCCGTGGGGCTGCGGGGTGCGTGGCGGTGGTGTATTTATCGCATTTCACAATAAAAGGATGGGCACAGTCGGGCTTGGTTCCCCGCACAGCCAAGGGGGGGACTGTGGCAGTTCTGGGCACCGCGTCCTGTGTGGGGACATCCCCAGCACCCGCGGGGTGGCTCCCATGGGGGGGTCTTTGCTGATGCCTTCAGGAGCAGCGGCGGGTGGAGGTTCCCCGGCATCGCCATCACCTCGAGTGACGCTCAGCTCGGCGCCTGCTCTCGTTTCTCTTTCCAGGCACTCTCAGGTTTCTGGCTTATGAGGTCATTTCTGTCACTTTTCCTACAGTCACCTGCATGTGGGTGGTGTCCGTCCCCCCCCCGGGGTGTGACACAGGCTCCTTCCAGGCCCTGTTACACCCCCCCTGCCTGGCCAGCACTGTTCTCCTGGGGTTTGTTTTGTGCAAACACGGGGCTCGGGCAGAGCAACTTGTCACCCTGCACGAGCCGTGCGTGAAGGTGATGATGGTCAAGCCATAAAGCCGTGGGGAGAGAGCTGCAGAAGACCGATCGTGTGCATCACTGTCACAGCTGCCTGCGGGCTGCAGTCGTGTCTGAGCCAGGCTGCTCCCAAAATCATCCCCTGCCTGAGCCAGGGCTGCGTCTGGGCTCAGGAGCCTGGAAAGCTGTGGCTGAAGCCATCCCGGCACAGCCAGAGCCCCAAAACTGCTTCTGGGGCCATGGAAAGAGGAGCTGGGCTGCAGGGCGTGCGGAGGGGCGAGGGTGGGCAGCGGGAAGCCCCGGGGCTGGGGACGCATCCTGCCCCGCTGTGGGGACATGCGCTGAGCTGCTTGGCTCGGGCTGGGCCGGGGCGCCTGCTCTGGGGACTGGGAGAATTTTGGCAACTACCGAAGAGCCAGAAAAACAAGGAAACACAACTTATATAAAGAAAGCATTTGTCAGATGGGGCACGGGGCCAGCAGCTTCAACAGGAACCAGCCGTGGGACCGGGACCAGCTGTGACCCGATGGCACGTGGCTCGCAGGCCCCTTGGCCACAGCACGTGGGCCCCGGGCGGGGGGACATCACCGGGGTGCCTGGGGACCCCGATGGGTGCCGGGGGGTGCCAGGGGGTGAGGGCGAGGGGCTGGGGGCTCCGGGGCACGGCTGGGCTGGCTGTGAGGGTGGGTGACGCAAGCCCTGAGGCTGGAGATGGGGCCGAGGGGTGTGGATTAGACTGGGGGGGGGGCATGCTTTATATTTTCCATTGTGCCTCACTGACAGAGCTGCCAACAGCAACCGAAACCAGCAGCTGGGCGGCACGGGGCCGAGGGGCTGCGGTGGGAGAAGGCAGCAGGGGCAGGGCAGCGCCGGGGGGGGTTCACGTGCACGGCCACAGCAGCATGGCCCAGGTGGGGGGGGCTGTGCCGGATCCTGCCTCATTTGCTGGGAGGAAGGAACGAAGCTAAAAATAGCCCCGGAGGGGGGGCTGCGGCGTGGGGCCATGGCCACCCTCCCCACCCCACAGCCAGCCTTGGGGACGGGGAAGCAGAGCGGGGCGTGCTGCTGGGGCAGAGCCCCAGGGGTGCACCAGCCCTGTGCACGTGCCTCTTCCCCTCACCCCCCTTCCCTTCACCCCCCTTCCCTTCACCCCCCCCCTTCCCAGCTCTGGGCAGGGCCTGGAGGAATCGAAACAGAGATTTGGGCTGGGCCCTACAATGAAACTCCTGTTTGCAGGGTTCCCATTCCGGCCCCGCTCCTTGCCTGGCCCCACCTGTGCCGCCTCTCCCGGCAGCAGGAGCTGGCCCCGAGCAGGGGACCCAGCCCCACAAGCAGCTCCCCCCCTGCCCTCATGGTCCCAGGGGGGTTCCTGCCCCTGCTGCTCACCCCCAGAGGATGCCGGAGAGCCCAGGAGGTTGTGCCAGCGCTCCCAGGACCCCCCTGCTTCCCTCTCATCATACCCCATTAACGCTAAACCCGCTACCAGGATTTGTCCCTTATGGGGCCAGCAGGAGCCAGGTGGGACGGGAGCGAGACCCCAGGGAGGCTGAGCAGCAGCGGCCACGTGGCCGGGCACAACCGGAGCGGGTGCCGGACACGTCAGCGCTGCCCCGGCCGTCCCTGGGCAGGATTGGCCTCTGCTGGCCACAGCCCGAAGGACAGCTCTGCCCCACGGCCTCCACCCCACAGGGTCCTGCCCCACGGGGAGCAGGCAGCGGGGCACGGGTGGGTGCTGCTGCCCTGCCCTCCGCCCCCCAGGGGGCTGCGGCTGCCCTAGGGGGGGCTCTGGAGAAGTCTGGCATTGCAGTTTATTGTAGGAAACCATGAAAAGACAGCAATTGTAACAGAACCCATGAGAAACTACAGCAGCTCGCACGGCTCCCAGCGTGGGACCGCAGCCCCGAGGCCCCTGCAGTGGGGGGCAGCCCCCCCATGGCTCCTGGCCACGTCGGATCCCAACCCCGCAAGCCCCGGCTGGCAGGGGCTGCTTGGCACTGAGCGGTGGAAGGGGGGCACTGAGAGGGTCCCGGGGGTGGGGGCCACACGGGGCTGGCCCCACGCCGCGGGGAGGGAGCAGAGAACCCAGCAGAGCTCTGCAGCCCCTCAGGAGGGTGGGGGACACCGAGGTCCCACAGCCCCACAGGACCCAGCGGCGGCTGTGGCTGGCCGCGACACTGCAGCCGGATGAGCCGTGTCAAAAATGAGCCATTTTTACAAAAACGTCCTCGTACCTTGTTCCAGCCCAGCCTCCCCCCTCCCTCTCTCCCCCAGCCCATCTGCCTCCCCCGCCCCAGCCACTGCCCAGCCGCTCCCCCCACCGTCAACCCCAACCAGCTCCTGCCTCCCCCCTCCCCACGCAGCCCTGCGTCCCCCTCGCGTCCCCCTCCCTGCTCCACCTCGAGGGCTGACCCTCTGCCAGGACCTGCCGCCAGCCTCTGCCTGCAGCCCCAGGTCTGTGCCACAGAGCTGAGCTGGTGAAAGGGGCAGGTGGATGGGGAAGGGAGGGGACGGCGGAGCTGTCCCCGTCCCCCCCAGTCCCACAAAACAAACACCCGGCCTGCTCCAAACCCCGGGCAGGGCTGGGGCTGCCCCTGCTGAGCTGCGCTCCCTGCATGGTCGCGTCCCCTCCAGGCCCTGAAGCTCGCTCGACAAAAAGGGGTCACACCAGATGTGCGTGCAGGGAGCGCGCGCGCGGCTCAGTCCAGCTTGGAGAAGCCCCCGATGGTCACTTTGCGCTCCTGCTTGTTGGCCACCAGCTCCTGGAGATGCAGGGCACCCCCTCCGATGAAGCAGAAGGCGGGGCAGACAGGCCCCGAGCAGTCCACGCCACACTCCCAGAGCTCACGGAAGGACACGGCGTCGTAGAAGCTCACCTTGCCCTGCTCGTAGTCCAGGCAGATGCCGATGCGCGGTGGCAAGGGCACGGTGCAGCCGTTGGGGTCACGAGAAGTGAGCGCCGAGCCATGCGAGAGCAAGATCTTGCCCATGCCGATGGTGAGGAAGGCATAGGGCGGGGGCGCGTCCACCGTTGTGTCCTCTGCCCCGCTGTCGTGGCCGCTGTCAGGGTCATACCTGCAGCAGGGGGACAGGTGAGGCCCACTGTAGAGGCTCTACAAAGGCTGCCTCACCACCTCCCGCAGACCCACGAAGCACCCCCACCCCGCTCACCTGGGGCTCACCACGTCCTGAGGCACCTGGAACCACTCCTGCAGTTTGCTCTCCAGCCCCACGCCCACCTTGACCAGGTAAGAGCTGGGATCCACGCAGCAGGCCCAGTAGCTCTTGCCCTGCGTGATGGCCACGTCCCCGATGACCAGGTCGATGGAGAGGTGGCAGCTGGTCATCAGCCGCTCCGCCGCGAACAGCATGGGGATGCCGGGGACGCTGCGCACGGCGCGCTGGTCCTTGCTGATAGCCAGCCGGTCCCGGTTGAAGCCCCAGCGGTTGTCCAGGAAGAAGTTGAGGACTGCAGGGAGGAGGAGAGCAGAGGAGGTGAGAAGGGGACGGCGAAAAGCCCGAGGGATGGGCTTTTTTTTTTACTCCCCGGGGGCGTCCCCTCACCTGGGGCGGGCGGCGTGTGCAGGTAGATGTCCTCGCTGTACTCCCCGAAGCCAGCCTTGTTGCAGCCCTTCACCCGGAGCACGTAGACGCTGTCGGTGTCCAGGTACTCGACCAGGGCGCTGGTGCCGCGCACCTCCTCGCGCCGCTGCCACAGCTTCAGCCCTTTGGCCTTGGCGTCCGTCTTGCGGTACTCCACGGTGTAGTGCCAGGCGGGGGGCGAGTGCTGCGGCAGCCGCCAGCACAGGAAGATCTGGTCGTAGGCGTAGGTGCGCTGCGTGTCGATGACGGGGGCCTCGGGCACTGCGGGGAGAGGCACGGGGGGGGGGGGCAGGCATCAGGCAGCATCCCCCCGCCGTGGGTGGGGAGGCGGCCAGACGCAGGGAGGGGGCATTCCGGACGGACGGACGCACAACCAGCAGGAGTCTAGGGGGATCTGGCTGCAGAGACTGTGTGTAGGCACCAGAGGGGGGAGAGAGTTGGGGAGACAGAGGAGCTGGCTGCTGTGAGGCTCCAGGGACCAGAGAGGCTGAGTGCAAGTCGGGGGGAGGGAGGGAGAGAGAGAGAGAAAGAAAGAAAGAAAGAGAGAGAGAGGATGGAGACAGCAGGAGAGGAGGAGGAGGAAGAGATGGGAATGGCAGAGTGGTGCGAAGATGCCAGCGTAACTGGAGCAGGGAGGCAGGGGTGGAAAGGAGACAGAAATGGGGTGAGGAGGGGATGGAGAGACAGAAATGGGGTGAGGAGGGGATGGAGAGAGAAATGGGGTGAGGAGAGGGTGCAGAGAGAGAAATGGGGTGAGGAGAGGGTGCAGAGACAGAAGTGGGGGTGAGGAGGGGATGCAGAGACAGAAATGGGGTGAGGAGGGGATGCAGAGACAGAAATGGGGTGAGGAGGGGATGGAGAGAGAAATGGGGTGAGGAGAGGGTGCAGAGACAGAAGTGGGGGTGAAGAGGGGATGCAGAGACAGAAATGGGGGTGAGGACGGGATGCAGGGACAGAAATGGGGGTGAGGAGGGGATGCAGGGACAAAAATGGGGTGAGGAGAGGGTGCAGAGACAGAAATGGGGGTGAGGAGGGGATGCAGGGCAGAAATGGGGTGAGGAGGGGATGGGGATGGCAGGAGGAGCTGCAGCAGATGGAGGGAGGGGGCAGAGAAGGGTGGCGAGCGCGGGCAGAGCCACCACCTGCCAGCACCAGCAGGCAGGACGGGGATGGTCGATGGCAGCGGAGTGGGAATGGGGCAGGAGTGGGGATGGAGGGATGGGACAGAGAGAGCAGGGGTGGCTCTGGGGCAGGGGAGTGACTTGCCTCAGTTACTTCGGTGACGATCAGCAGCGGCCGCAGCCTATAAACAAAGAGAGGTAGAAGCAGGTCTGAAAAGTGTTGCCAGCCGGTCCGGCAGGGCCCAGGCGGCACCTGCCCTGGTGGGGAAGCGCCTGCCCTGCACCTGGGGCAGCCTCCGCTCCGTACTCACCCTCCTGCTGCCCTTACCTCACACCACAGCCCTGCCTTTCCTGCCCCCTTGCCTGCAGCCCTGGCAC
The DNA here is from genome assembly GCF_965140915.1 of Aythya marila. Taxonomy (NCBI): domain Eukaryota; kingdom Metazoa; phylum Chordata; class Aves; order Anseriformes; family Anatidae; genus Aythya; species Aythya marila. Next base: position 354,221 of record NC_139070.1, read on the forward strand.
AGGGCAGGGCAGGGAGCACTTTGGGGGCTGCTGGGGCCATTCCTGACAGGGAGGGGGGCCGGCAGATCCACGGGCGCCTGCCTGAGCGCATCCCTCTGTGGCTGGAGCCGAGCTCTGGCTCCAAGAGAGGAGACGGGCGGGCACGGAGCTGCTCTGCCCGCAGGGGCTGCGCCTCCACATGGGCCGCAGCCGGTGCCGGGGTCCTGCTGCGGTTACCTTTGATGAAGGCCAGGTCTGTGAGCAGCTTCAGCTCCCTGCTGACATCCAGCTGGAAGTGGCTGAAGGAGGCCGTGGCTGCAGGTCGGAAGCTCTGCAGCGAGTCGGTGGCCCTGAGGATCCTGCAGCACAGGAGAGCGGGGACGTCAGGGCGGCACGCGAGGGCTGCCTTGGGCACCGGCCAGCCCCAACACCGCAGGGACACCCACGCGGGTCCCCGCAGCCCGGTACCTGTTGTGCAGCTGCTTGGCAGCCTGGACAAAGCAGGGGTGGTCGGTCTCCTTCAGCACCTCCTGGGCGTAGCCCACCATGCCCGAGTTCTCCAGCATGGCCTGGTGCTCTTGGATCTGGTAGTGCAGGCTGGCCAGCCGCTCCTGCTGGCACTCCTCGATGGCCTGCAGCAGGGATGCCCGCTTCTCCTCCAGCATGGAGCACAGCCCCTGGATCAGCTGGGACACCTCCTCCTTGGCCTGCGAGCCGTTCACCTGCCGAGCACGGCGCTGTCAGCGCGCTGTACGGCCCCCACGGGGCAAAGAGGGACCAGCCAGATGGTCCCCACCTAGGGACTGCTCGGGGACCTTGTGCCCTTACCTCCGTGTGCTTCACCGTCTCCTCCAGCTCAGCAATCTGGGTCTGCACCGTGTCCTGGCTGCTCAAGATGTAGGCAAGGCTCTTTGTCAGCTTCTCCTGCAAGGAAGGAGGTTAGCCACCACTGGCCTCGTGCGCCCCCGACCTGCAAACAGAGCCCTCACCCCATCTGTGCTGTGAGCTCAGCTCGCACCCCTGCTTCCTCCCTGCCTCCCCGTGGGCGTCCTGACCCCGACCCGAGCGCGCAGCCCCGCAGCAGCCCTTACCCTGAGAGCCTGGTAGGCGCTGAGCACCGGCGTGATCTTGTGGCTGGTGTGAGTGCGTCGCACGCGGCAGAGCTGGCACACCAGCCGCTGGCAGGTCTTGCAGTAGTGAGTCACCTCCTCCTTGTGCTCTGGGCACATCAGACCCTGCACGGACACGAGGAAGCTCAGCAGAGTTTTAGGACCCTTCCCCCCCAAGGGTCTCTCCCCAGCTCGTTTACTGTGGCACCCGGGGAACCCCAAATAGCAAAGACCCCGATGGAGGAGGCCGTACCTTTGGGCGGAAGGTGAGCGTGGGCGGCGTGGGCTCGTGCTGAGCCTTCTGGGTGCCCCAGGGGTGGTAGAGTTTGAAGCACTCGTTGCAGAAGCTGGACTTGCACTCCGTGCAGCCCTTGGTGGCCTCCAGCTGCGGGGGCTTGCAGAACTGGCACATGATGGCGGCGCTGATGTTGATGGTCTGGCGGTAGCGCTCCACCACGCGCTCCAGGGTCAGGTTGCGGAAGAGGCTGCCGAGGCCCCGCTCGCCCAGGTCGATGTCCCGCTGGCAGGCCGGGCAGGGGAAGCTGATGGTCTGGGGGTGCACGGTGCCCCGCTTCCGCCCCGGGTAGGTGCCGAACCCTGCAGGAGGCCGGGGAGGCGTCACGCACAGCCCAGCACCCCACGGCTCCTCGGGGCCGGCAGAGCCCCTCCGCCCCCCAGCAGCGCCGTCCCCGTCCCCCCCACCTGACTTCAGGAGCCGGTCCAGGCGGTCGGGTTTGGGGACCCCCCTGCGGCCCAGGCGCGGGCTGCGGGTGGCCGGGGTGGCGGCGGGCGAGGAGGGCTCGGAGGTGGGGTCGCAGCAGAGGTAGCCGTGCTGCAGCAGCACCTCGCTGGCGCAGACGTGGCAGACGTTGTGCATGCAGGGCAGGGCCAGCGGCTGCTTGTACATCTCCTTGCACACCGGGCACACCAGCTCCCGCTCCATGTTCTTCATGCTGGTCTGAGGAGAGAGGGGGAGAGCGTCACCGGGCGCAGCCAGGATGGGGACCGGGACAGGATGGAGACCAGGACCCGGATTAGGACTGGGAATAGGGCCAGGATAGGGACCGGCACTGAGATCAGGATCAGGGCCAGGAGCAGAACCAGGATAGGGCCCAGCACCAAGACTAGGATTAGGGCCTGGGTAAGGACCAGCATCAAGGCCAGGATCAGGGCCAGGACCAGGACCAGGACCAGGACCAGCACTGAAACCAGGATCACGATCTGGATCAGGACCAGGATCAGGGCCCAGCACTGAGACCAGGACCGGGGCCAGGACAGGGACCGGCATCGAGACCAGGATCAAGGACCAGGCTCAGGGACTGGCATCAAGGCCAAAATCGGGGCCAGGATCAGGGCCAGGACAGCGACCGGCATCGAGACCAGGCCTGGAGCCAGGACGGGGACCGGGACCTGGATGCGGGTTGCGGCCAGCACCGGGATCCGGTCCCGAGTGGGATCAGCCCCAGGACCCCAGCACGGCACCAGGACACCCCCGGGCCCTCCCCGCCCTGCTCCCCGCGGGGTCGCCGGGCTCTCAGCATCCCGGGAGGCCTCGGGGGGCGCTCCCCGGTGCCCGATGCGCCCCGCCCGGGGCTCGGCGAGGGCCGATCCGCCCCCCCCGGGGCCCGGTGGGGAACGGGGTCGAGGCAGCGAGGCCTCTCCGCGGCCCTCGGGGCCCTCAAGGGCACCCCCGGCCGCCCCCCCCCGGGGCCATCGCGGCCGCCCCGGCCCCGCCGCCGCCCCGCCGCGTTGCCATGGCGACGCCGGTCCCGGGAGAGCCCGGCCCGGTCCCGCTCGGTCCCCGCCCGGTCCCCGCCGCCGCTCACGCTGATGCGGACGAGCGCGTCCATGATGGAGGTGAAGGTCTGCAGGTCCTCGCCCTCGGCCATGGCTCCGCGCCCGGGGCCGGTGCCGGTGCCGGTACCGGCGGCAGCAGCGGCCGCCCGGTTCTGCTGCAGGGAGCGGCGGAACCGGGGGGAGGGCGGCGGGGGGCGGCGGCGCGCATGCTCCGAGGGACCCGCCCCGGAGAGGGGGGGGCGGCGGGGGGCGGCGGCACCGGGCCGGTACCGGGACGCCCCCTCCGCTCCCCGGGGCGGCCCCCGGCGGCTCCCCGCGGACGGCAGCGCGGCGCCGGGCCCGGGGCCGGCAGCGGAGCCGGGAAGGGGCCGAACGGAGCCCGGAGGAGGGATGGGGGGTGGGGAGGAGGGGGCCGGGTACGGGGGAGGGGGGCGGCCGCGCCCCCGCCCGGTGCCCCGGGGCCTCCCCGCGCTCCGCTCCCCGCCGCCGGGGGGCGCGCGCGGAGCGGCGGGGCCTGCAGCGCCGCGCCCGGCCGCTAGGGGGCGCCCGAGCGCCGGCCGAACCCCGCGCGGGGGCGCGCCTGAGAAGGGCGCGTGCCCGCGGCTGCCGCCGTGTCGCTTTGTGGGGGGGGGGGTGGGGAGCGCGCAGGGCGCGTGCGCGGGTCCGGGGCGCGCCTGCGCAGTGCGGGGGGAGCGGCGGCGGCGGGGCCGGGAGGGGAAGGGGCCGGGGGGCGACGCCGCGGGGCATCATGGGTAACGGGAACGGGAGGAGGGGGGGCGGCACCGGGGCCTGAGGGGCGGGGGGGGCACCGGGGGGGCTGCAGGGGGCGGGGGTGGTTTTGGGGGGGGCGTCAGGGGGCGACCCGGGCCTCGAAGGGGGGTTCAGGCACCGGGACCGGGGCCTGAGGGGCGAGGGGGGCCCCGTGGGGGGCGGCTGCAGCCCGGGGGGGGGCTGCGGGGACCGGGCCCGGGGCCTCGGGGAGCGGGGGAGGCCTCGGGGGGAGGTTCAAGGGGTGATCAGGGCCGGGCGGGGGCTGTAGGGACCGGGACAGGGGGCGGAGTGGGGGGCGGAAGCCTCGGGGGGGAGCTGCAGAGGGAGACTGGGGCCCTGGGGGGGGTCAGGGGGCAATGAGAGGCTTGGGGGGGCTGCAGGGGGCGATCGGGGCCTGGGGGGGGCTTCAGGGGGTGATCAGGGCCTCGAGGGGGCTTTGGGGCCCGGCCCCCCGCCCTGCTGAGCCGGGGCCATGCTGCAGCCGTAGGCACGGGCACGTCGCTGGCGCTGTCGTCGCTGCTGTCGCTGCTGCTGTTTGCCGGGATGCAGATGTACAGCCGGCAGCTGGCCTCCACTGAGTGGCTCACCATCCAGGGCGGGCTGCTGGGCGCCGCGCTCTTCGTCTGCTCCCTCACCGTATCCTTTGGGGCCACACGGGGAGCGGGGCTGGGGAGGTGGTTCCCGGTTCTGTGCCTTAACCCCCTGCGCAGGCCTTCAACAACCTCGAGAACCTGGTGTTTGGCAAAGGCTTCCAGGCCAAGATATTCCCCGAGAGTAAGTGCCACCAGCGGGGAGGGGAAGGCGCCGTCAGCTGTGGGTGCTGGGCGTGCAGCCCCACGTTGGGTTTGCAGAGGGCACGCAGCGCGGCTCTTCCCAGCGGGTGCTCTGCTTCTCCGGGCACCTCGGCATCCCAGCCACCAGCTAGGGGAAGAGCCCATCCTGCCGTTCCCCTCTGTGCTTTACGTGGGTTTGTCTTGCCGCGTTGCTGAGGTTCTCAGGAGGGGCTGCACAGCTGATGGAACGGCGTGGCTGCATTTCTTTTCTCTCCTGTTTTTCCCTGCAGTCCTCACCTGCCTCTTGCTGGCTCTTTTTGCCTCCGGCCTCATTCACAGAGTCTGCGTGACCACCTGGTAAGACCAGAGCCTGGCCCGGAGGGTGGGGAAGCAGCTTGTCACCATCTGGGGCAGCTGCCAGGGGCCCTGGTGGCTCGTGCTCCCTGTCGGTGGGGCCAAGGCTGGCCGGGAGCACCTGGGGTGAGCAGTGCTCAGCCCTGCAGTGCAGTGGGAGCACGGGGTTGCTGTCAGTTTGGCCTCAGCCTATTCCTTCCTGCCTGCAGCACAAGGGCCGCAGCTGAGTAACCTCTTCTCTTGTTTACCTGCAGCCTCATCTTTTCCATGGTCGGTCTCTACTACATCAACAAGATCTCCTCCACGCTCTACCAGTCCGCAGCGCCCGCGGCCGTTCCCACCAAAGCCCCTGGCAAAGGCAGGAAGAGGAATTGATGTCCCGGGGCCCCTTCCCGGGGCAGCTCCCTCTCCTCCAGCCTGGGCTCGGACTCTGGGCCGGGCAATAAAGCCGTTTCTTTGTAGCTCCTTGTCTGCCGCTGCCTCAGGGTTGGTTCCTCAGCACCCGGGGGTCCCCTCCTCATCCCCCCAGCCCCCGCTGCCGGTCCCGCCCGCTGCTCCCGGTGCCCTCGGGGCTCGGTGCCTGGCCGGGCCCGTGGGAGAGCCGTGCCGGGCCTGCTCCCACGCCGGCCCCGCGCCCCCCGCCGCGACCGGACACGGAGGAAGCCAGGTGCTTCCTGCGGCCGGGCCCGGCCCCGGCGGACAAAGCGCGGCGCTTCCTGAGCCGGCCCCGGGCCGGGCCCCGCCGCCAGGGGGCCCCGCGGCGGACTACAACTCCCGGCGTGCCCCGCGCCTCACGCCGCGCCGCGGTGACGTCACTGGCGACGGGGAGAGCAGCGCCGGGCCTGGGAGCGCTGCAGGTGGGGGGGGGGCGGCCCTGAGGGGAGGAGGGGGGGGGGGAACCGGGGCCGGCCCCGGGGGCACCGGGAGGGAGCGGGGCCGGTCCCGGGGGCTCGGCGCCGCCCTCACGGTGCCGTCGGTGTCTCCGCAGGCCGCCATGACCAAGCTGGCGCAGTGGCTGTGCGGCCTCGCCCTGCTGGGCTCGGCCTGGGCCGCGCTGGCGCTGTCTCCGCCGGGGCTGCGGCTGCCGGCGCCGTGCCGCCAGGCCCTGCTGCCGCTGCCCGTCTACCTGCTGGTGGCCTTCGGCTGCTACGCGCTGGCCACCGTGGGCTACCGCCTGGCCACCTTCAACGACTGCGAGGAAGCGGCCGCCGAGCTCCGGGAGCACATCAGCGCGGCGCGGGAGGACCTGAGGCGGAGGGGGCTGCGCTTCTGAGCACAATAAAGACGACAAAGTGTGCTGTACTGGGCTGTACCGGGCCGTGCTGGGCTGTACCGGGTCATATGGAGCCGTGTTGTACCGTACTGGGCTGTGCTGGGCTGTACCGGGCCATACTGGGCAGTGCTGTGCTGTACCAGGCTGTACCAGGCTGTGCTGTGCTGTACAGGGCTGTGCTGGGCCGTACCGAGTCGTACTGGGCCATGCTGTAGTGTACTGGGCCGTGCCAGGCCATACTGGGCCATACCGGGCTGTGCTGTGCTGCCAGGGGAGGAGAAAGGGGGCCCCGGCCTGTGCTGTGCCGCCCTGGTTGCAGGCAGGGGGTGGCCCCGGTGCTGCTTTGGGGCTGCTCCCCGCCCTGCCCGGTGCAGCCGGGCTCCAGCTGTCTTTACACGGGCTCCAGGCAGAGCAGGGCGTCCGCTCGGCCCCCCCCTCGGCACCCACCCCCCTCGGCAGGTGCTGCAGGGAGCCTGCGCCGGCCCACCCAGCCTCCGAGCATCCCCGAGCTCGGCTGCACGGGCAGGGCTGCGAGGTGGGGAGGGCAGGATCGGGCCCTGCCTCGGCAGCCCGCGGCGCTGGGTAGCACTGCGGGCACGGCGCGCTCCCGGCAGCCCTTCAGATGTGGTTTGCGCCGTCAGGTGGGAGCTGGAGAAGAGTTGGCCCGGCCCTGCCGGCCTGCTGCCAGGGGAAGGAGGAGAGAGCGTGGCTGGGTGGAGCGGCTGGCGCAGCCTTTAAAATGCAGAGTGCCCAGAGCCTGTGGTCTCCCCCAGCCTGCTGGGGCGGCGCGGCCCATGCCGGGGGGGCTCTGCTCCCCGATGCCGGCGGAGCAGCGACTGCGGCTGCTGCTCTGCCCCACGCCTCCTCGGGGAAAATGGGACGCAGGTGCTCCGGAGCCGCGTGTGGGGCTCCTGCGGCAGGGCCGTCCCTGGCGCGCCGGGGGGAGCCCTGGGTGGCCTCGGTCCGGGGGTGCTCCTGTCTGGGGGTGCGCGAGAGCCGCGCTGCCGGCCCGGCTGGCGGAGCCGCGCTGCCGGTGGTGACGCATGCTGGGGCCTGCCTCGCTGGCAGCCTCCCCGGCTTCTTCGCATACCAGCCGAAGGACTTTCTTGTTTTTTTTAATTATCGGCTGCGCATCCTTCTGCAAAAAGGAGCAGTTGGTAGCATGAGGGAGGACTCGGGCTAATTAGCAGGAGCGACTAATTAGCTGTTTCCTGAGCAACAGTGGCAGCTCGGAGCGGGGTGGGCGGCTCCCGCAGCCCCGTGCCCGTGTGCGGCCGTTTGGGGGTGGCAGCCCCTCGGCTTCAGCGCTGCCTTTACGGGGCAGGGAGCGTGGTGCTGGCATGGCACGAGGCCGGGAGCCCTCGGCGGGCTCCCTGCAGGCTGGCAGGTAGCAGCACGGCCCCGGCTTCTCCCTGCACGGGCACGTGCCCGCTGCAGGCGCTCGCGTAGCCGGTGGCTGCTCTTGCTCACCTCCAGCCTCACGAGCGGGGCTGCGTCACGGCCGCTCGCGGCACACGCCAGCCGGAGTGACCGGTTGGCAGCCAGGTTTCTGCTCGCTTGCGTCACCAGGAAAAGCTGCCCTGTCCCCCCCCACGTTCCTCCCGGGCCACGAGCTGAAGCCCCAGTGCCAGGGCAGCCAGAGCAGATTGGTGGCTCCAACCAGGTAGGAAAAGCATCTGCGGGGCCCCGGGGAGCACAACCCTGTGGGGGAGTCCCGAGGGCAGAAACACCTGCACTTGCAGCTGGAAAAGCCAAGGGGAGCCCAGCAAAGGAGCTTCCTCGAGGGCTCGGACCCCGCGGGCCACAGCAGCAAGACGCAGCACGCCCCGCAGTGCCGCAGCACAGCTGGAGTTCATCTTTCCCTCTCCTGTCCCTGCTCTGTTGCTGGCGTGGCGGGGCCGCTGCGGCCGTATTGATTTTTCCCAGGACACGTCGCAAGGTGTGAGCGAGCGCCTGAGCCCACGAGCGCGGCCAAATTCCTCGTCAACACTTCCTTAATCCGGGCTGCGTCAGCCGGGCTGCGGCCGTGCCCACGCCGAGGGCCTCCCGGGAGCTGGCAGGGCCGGGGCTCCTCGCCGCGCGGGGCCGCCGCCACCCCGGGCCCCTGGTTTTGCACGGCTCCGGCATCTGTTGTGTAACTTGGTCACCCGCGCTCGCTCCCGTCCATCTGCTGATGCGCTTGCCTGATAACTTCATTCCAGATCATTGTTAATTCATTAATTGAGCTTGGGTCGACGCCAACGGCTGCCTTGATTTGATGCGCACACTCGAGCGTCGTGGTTTTAGCGAGGATTTTAATTGATTTTAAGTTTGCTGGCATAATGGGCGGTAGCAAGCCCTGTGTCCGTGCTACGGAAGGGACTTTTCTTTCCACTCCGTGACCGGTGTCCCTGTGCTGCTGCTTGGGGAGGTCGGAGGAGCTCCCTCAGGCAGCGCTGCCTTCCTCCGTGCCCCGCTCCCTGCCCCTACCACCCAGTGCTGCTGCCCACTTCCTGGGCTGAGGCTGGAGCCCCCTGTGGGGGCTTCCTGCACCCCATGGGCAAGTGGGTGCTGGTGGATGAGGAGCTGCAGAGCTCAGAGGGTGTCAGGATTAGCCCCAGCATCCCGAGGCCAAAGTGCTGTGGGGACAGGAGCTGTGCTGGCCCCGGCACCCAGCACAGCCCAGAGCGGGAGGGGACGACAAGCAGGCGCTGGGAAGAGTCTGCGATTTATTAAAAGGCACTTCGAGTCGTACAAAAGGGGGCTGCCCACCCAGCCCGGCGCTGGGGCAGGGCCTGGAAGAACATCACGGGGATGGGGGCAGGGGGAGCCCGCCACCCCCAAGGCATCGCTGCGAACAAACCAACCACCACCGCAGGAAAAAACGGCCCCAGGGACAACGGAGAGGAGCTGCCAGAGGGCAAACCGCGGCGGCGAGGGACTGAGGCGTCCCCACAGGGCCCCAGTCCTGCTGGGTGCCCTCAGCCGATGGGGACGCCCTGGTGTTACCCAGCAGGAGCTGGCCACGCTGCAGCAGCAGGAGCAGAGTGGTGAGCAGGGGGGGCCTTCCTTGGTCACCAAGTGTCTGACACTGGCCTGGCTCTGGGGCTCCGGCACCGGCAGGACCCCCTCAGGCGTGCAGGGGTCTGTAGGGATTGTCCCGGCCCGGGGCGTAGCGCCAGAACAGCCAGAGCCGCACGACGCTGGTGACGATGCCCGGCACGTTGGGGACCTGCGGAGCACATGGGGCCGGGCGGCGTTACCCAGCTCGCGGTGCTGCTGCTGCCCTCCCCCGCGCCACCAGCCCCGCGTCGCCGGGGGAGATTTATTGGCCTTATCCCATCTAATTAATTAAAATCAATACTCATCTCGCCGAGCCTAGTCACGGGCTCTGCTGTGTGACACACGCGACGCCGGACGGGGTCCGGCCTGGTGCCAAGCGCCCCGCTGAAAGGGGCTGGAGACGGGGGGGGGGGGAACCCACAGCAGCCCCCGGCCTCCCGCTGCCCCCAACCCACCATGATGTACAGGTCTTCGAGCCACAGCCCGTACAGCGTCCAGCTGCTGGAGGCCAGGAAGGTGGTGACGGTCAGGGGGAAGGACAAGCAGCGCGTCGACCTGCTCCGGATCACCTTGTTCTGCGGGGAGCGAGGGGCTGGCCCGGTGCCACGCAGCCCCCCCGACACCTCCCCCGGTCCCACCCAGCTTTACGCACCAGGTCGGCCAGAGGCGAGGCGTACATGACGATGGTGAAGGTGCTGCAGAAGAGCCCCACGTGGCTCCGCCGGGTGTCCTCGTCGGTGACGTAGCAGGTGAAGTAGCCATAGGCCGCGGCCAGCAGGGCCAGGACCATCAGGACCTTCAGCAGCACCTGACGCTGCGGCACACAGCGCGGGGCCATCAGCGTGGGGGTCCTCTGTGCCCCCCCCGACCCAGCCGGGCCGGCACCCACCTTGGTGGGGCTGTAGTAGAAGTACACCAGGATGTAAAGGCTTTGCAGAGTGGCCCCGATGCTGTTGACGATGATCAGCGTCCGGTCCAGCTTCAGGCACCCGTACCCCAGCCAGCTCAGGTTGCTGCAGGATGAGCGGCACAGGCGCTGCTGGAGCCTGGGGGCTCCTGCCTACGCCCACCCCCGAAATTCAACCCCCCGGCCCCAAAAGGTTGTGCCCCCTGCGTACTTGGCATCGGTGGCGAGGAAGGGCAGGAGCTGGATGTTGTCCACGCTCTTCGCAGTGATCATCCAGCGCAGGTCAGACCTAGGGCCGGGGGGGGAGAGGCCTCCTGGGTGCCCAGCACCACGGGGAGGCTCTACAGTGTTGGGGGGGGGGCTACAACCTTAGCCCCATAAAATACCACCAGCCCCCCCTCAGCAGCTGGGACCTTCTCTGCGTTTCCTCCCACCCCCCAGTGCCCCCCTCCTGCACCCCCAGAGCCCCCACCTGACCCTGCACGCCCGGCCTTCAGCCTGGAGCCCCCGGCCCCCCCCCAGCCCGCCTCAATACCTCCCACACTGCACCCACATTGCACCCCCACCCCCCACTGCACCCCCAGCCTCTTATCGCACCCCCCATTGCCCCCCCCATTGCCCCCCCCATTCCATTGCACACCCCCAGCTTCCCACCGCACCCCCCTATCCATTCCCCCCCCCTCAGCCTCCCATTCCCCCCCATTCCCCCCCCCACCCCCCGCACCTCCCATTCCCTCCCCGCCTCCCCCCGCCCCGCCCCCAGCACCCCCCCCCGGCCCCCCGAGGCCCTCCCTTCCCCCCCCGTTCCCTTCCCCGTCCCCCCCCCGCCGCCCCCGGTTCCCGGCCGCTCACAGCCCGCTGCCGAACATGCCCATGGTGAAGAGGAGGCAGGCGGCGGCCAGCACCGGCTGCGGCTCCATGCTCGCCGCGGGCACCGGGAGCCGGAGGGGGGGGGGAAAGAGAAACGGGGGGGGGGCGGCGCTGCTCGGGGCGGGGCGGGGCCGCACTACCGGGGAGGGACCGGGAGCAGCGGCCCCGGGTGCGGCGTGCACGGGACACGCGGCTCTGTGTGTGTGTCCCCCCCCCCAATCTTCCAGGATTAGGGTCACAGCCTTGTGACCCCCCCCCAGCACCCCGCCTCCCCCATTCCTGGCGTCCCAGGATCCCCCTTTCCTACAGCTCCCACCCCACAGCACCCCCTCTTCCCCAGGGTCCCCCAGTTTCTGGGTTCCAGATTCTCCCCATAACCACCTTCTGTTGTTGTGTCCCCCCCCAGCAGCTCAGGGGGCTCCAGCTGAACCCCAAAACCCACAGCCCCCCCCCCCCCCCCATGTCCCAGGGAAGGGAACTGCTCCCCAGCCCTGGAGGACTTTGCACCTCCACCTGAAACCAATCCCTGCACCACTCCATGGGACACCTCCCCCTGCAGAGCCTTGTGCAAACACCAATTAACTAATTAACCCCCCCAGGAGCCATTCCCCCTCCCAGGTGCAGCCCCCAGCACAGGGGACAGGCCCTTCCCCCCCCCCCAATACTCCGGCATGGTTTCAGTTATTTATTCAAGACAACCGTATAAAAATTCCAGTGTTAGAAAGCTGTACAAAGCTGTACAAATCGAGGCAGGCAAAACGGCCTCTGTGCTGGCCCAGGCAGGGGGCTCGTGCCCCTCCAGCATCAGGTGGGGGGAGCTTCCTCAGCCCCCCCACCCAAGAGAGGGGACGCTGCTGCAGCCGCTGTCCCCCCCCCCCCCCGACTCCGCTCCGCCGCCTGCCTGGCATCTCGAGCACGTCCAGGCTCCTGAAGCCAGCCCCAGGGCACGGCCGCAGCTGGGCCAGCACCGTGTCCCTGCCCGCGGGACACTTCACAGTCTGAGCCCCCCCCCCCCCAGAGACGTCCAGCAGGGAGCTCCGTGCTGCTGGGGCAGGGGACCAGCCCCCAGCCCGTCCAGTCCAGGGCTCAACCCCCAGCTGCCAAAAGCGCCCTTCCCACGAGGGTGAGGCGGCTTCCCGAGGGCTTTGGCCGCTCCAGTTCAGGCCCCAAGGGCTTTGGGCTGCTCCAATTCAGGCCGGCTGGCCCCGTAATACTGACAAATCCTTTGCTTTGCCCAGATGTCCGCAGGGAAGCCCGCCACGGGTGTGCGTGCAGGGCCACGGGGGTCCCCGAGCAGGCGGGGGCCACCCCACAGGGCTCCATCCCCGGTGGCACGGCGCCGTGTGCTCACAGCCCCTGCGGCACCAGGAGGGGCAGCAGGAGGCTGATGAAGGTGAAGGGGCTGCTGGCCCGCATCGCTGAGTTCTGCCCCACGCTCCTCAGGACGTGGGCAGCTGCGTCGTCTGCAGGGGGAGGGAAAAAAAAATTAAAAAAAGTGAGTGGCCCCCATGCCCCACACCCTGCTCCTGAGCCAGCCCCGCAGCCGCTCGGCCGCGTCCTCCAACACCTACCTGCCTGGATCCTCCCCTTCTGCGTCGAGGCGGGGGCAGGCGGTGCCTGAGCTGCAAAGCAAACACAAAGATATGCCGTGAGGGGCTGCCCCAGTGTCCTGGGACCCCAAAAAGGCACCCCCCCAACCACGGAGCCCGGTCTCCCCGGTACCATCCCCGCTCTGGCCGCTGGCACCGTCCCCGGCCCCACAGCCAGGGCTGGCAGGGGGCCACGGCCCCGCCGTGACTCAGCGCAGGAAAGGCAGAGCCGGCGGAGGACCCAAGGCCTCGAGGGGGGAGGAGGGCGAGCAGCACACGGCAGGGGGAAACCCGCAGATACTCACTGCCTTTGCCAAGCACCGTCACCTTCAGCTTCAGGCACGTCTCCCCATGGTGATGAATCGGCTTGGCTGCGGGCAGGAGGCAGGAGTTAGAGTGGGAAAAACCCCAAAGGGACCCCAGCCCCACAGCGGGAGGAACACAGCCCCCCGGGCACTCACAGATGTAGTAGTAGCTGTGCCCCTCCTTGAACTCCTTGCCCAGTGTGAAGGGGGTGAAGCGCTGGAACTTCTCCGAGAACTTCTCGGGGCCGTGCAAGGCGCTGGGCTTGTCGCACTCCCAGCGGATCTGCTCCTTGGAGCGGGCCTTGCAGGCCTGGTACTCCTCCAGGTCCACCAGGTAGAGGGTGTAGCGCTCCATGGCGTGCGGGGCCACGCTGCCCTCCTCATAGTGCGGGCAGATGATGTCCAGGTAGTCGTTGAGGCGCACCTCCACCGTGTAGTCGCTCCAAAGGAACCTGGGGCAGGGGGCGGCGGGGGTCAGCACATGGCGGGGGGGGAATTTGGGGCACGGAGGTAGCACTCGCCACAACTCTCCCAAACCCTCAGAGCCCAACACAGGGCGGCCTGAGAGCTGCTTGGCACTGCACAAAGCCCCGCGGTGCTTTTTGGGAGTGCTTTTTTTTTGTTTTGTTTTGTTTTTTTTTTTTTTTTTTTTTTTTTGGTGGTGCTGGGGAAAAGAAAAAGCCCTCCCCCCATGGGGTCAGCCCCACTGCAGGAGGGAGGGAACCGGCCGGGACGCGCTCCCCGGCTGTCCCCAAAGCTCCGGGGAGCCATTAGGTGTGAGCAGCTCTCGCCTGGGGGGGGGGCAGCCGGCCTGGCTCCAGCATGCTGCTCCCCACACCTCGCCCGCCAGCGAGGCTCTCCCGGGAGGCTGCACGGCACTGGGGCTGCTGGGGGGGCGATGAAGGGGGCTGCAGGCAGCCTGTGAGGGGCCACGGAGGGGTCTCCTCACCTCGCTGGCTGCGGCAGCCTCGGGAAGGCACGGCCTCTCTGCTGGGGCCGGCTCCAGCTTCCCAAACCCCTGTGGGACCCCACCTGGGAGCTGCCCTGCATGGAGCTGGGGGCACATCCCGGGGGGGGGGTGGGTGGGTAACCCTATAACATGTAGGGGCACAAACTGGGGGGTTTGGGCAACCCCTATAACCTGTGGAGGCACAGGGCTGGGGGATGGGCAGCCCCATAACTTGTGGGGGCACAGGGCTGGGGGGCACATCCTGGGGGTGTGGGTAAGCCCTATAACATGTGGGGCCACATCCCGGGGGTGTGGGTAAGCCCTATAGCACACGGGGGCACACAGCTGGGGGGCACACCCACAGCGTGTAAGGGAGCACCCCTACAACCAAGGCGGGGGGGGCACGGCCTAGAGAAGGGGGGCACCCCTACACCACACCAGGGCGCGTAGCTAAGAGGGAACCCCACAACCTCGGGTGGGCACCCCACAAACCCGGCCCTACCTGGGGACCGAGCCCCGGGGCAGACACGGGGGCTGCCCACGACCCCCGCCGCCCCCCCACCTCCCGGGGGGGGCACCGCCGGCCGCGCACATCCTGCCCGTGCCGCGGGACCCGGGGCCAGCCCCGTGTTTGTCAACACGGCTTCCCTGAGCCCCGGCGCCTCCGCTGGCGCCGCGCCACCCCCCCGGGGAAGGAAGAGGCCCCGCTCCGCTCGGCCCTGGGAACGGAAAGGGCCCCCCCGTGCCTCCCCCCCCTCAATCCCTTCCCGGTTCTCCCGGCCCGCACCTGGCTCCGCGGACTTCACCCCGCCGCTGCCGTCCCGGCCCCTCCCGGCCCCGGGGGCGCCCCCGGTGTCGGGTCAGGAGAACGGGGGGGGGAGCAAAGAGCAAAAAGAGTGGGGCAGCGTGAATCCCCCTGTCCGCCCCAAACAAAGCCCGCAGCCCCGGGGAACGCGACCCCGCTCACGGCCCCGCCGCCGCCGTCCGCGCCCTCGGGGGCCCGCCCCGTCCGCGCTCCCTCCCCCCACCCCCGGGTTTTGGGGGCGTCGGGGGGGCTCCCGGGACTCACTTGGGGTTGGAGCTGTTCCAGAAGACGGTGTGGCGCTCAGCCGCCGCCGCCCAGCACAGCCCCAGGAGGGGCACCCAGAGGGGCGCCCCCAGGGCCACCCGCAGCCTCTCCATGCGCTCCGCCGGTGCGCTCCGCCGGGCTGCGCGCCCCGCCCGCTCCCGGTCCTTAAATGCGGCCCCGCCGCTGCCCCGCCCGCCCCCGCCGGCCCCGCCTCGCCTCACCGGGCCGCGGGGCCGAGACACAACAACAACACGGCGGGGGCGGCGCGGGGACGGGCAGCGGCCCCCACGCGGGGACGGTGCCACGCAGGGACGCCCCCCATCCCCACGAGGGGACAGGCACACCGGGACGAGGTGGGGAGGGGGTGGGAGGTCTGCAGCCCCCCCCCCCGGCTGTGCTGGGGGGTCCGGGGGGCAGCATGAAGGAGGCACGGGTGTGGCACAGAGGTCACTGGGGTCACCCCGGTGCGGTGGCACCCGTGGAGGCCCCGGGGTCCCGTGCGCACACGCGTGTGTTTGTGCCAGGGGGGACCCGGGTTGTGCCGGGGGGCTTGGGCACGGAGCTGCCACTGTGCCCCCCCTGCTGAGGACACAGGCAGCAGGCTGCTGGCACGCAGGGCCTTGCTGTTGTCCTTCCAGCCCTTGCCATAAAAAAAAACCCTTTATCTGAGATGTTCAGGGACATCAGAAACACCTGGATAGGTGGGGGCTGGGAGCTGAGAGCGGCTGCTGATAAGGTGTGGGGGTAGGGAGAGGGACGGGGAGCAGCCAGCGCAGCCCTCCTCGCCCTCCTCATCCTCTTCCTCCTGCCCTCAGCAGCTGCCTCGGCTCCCCAGGGCTCTGCCAGACAAACACAGCAGGCGGCCCCCACCCCGCTCACATTCGCTCTCTG
Source organism: Aythya marila (assembly GCF_965140915.1). Taxonomy (NCBI): domain Eukaryota; kingdom Metazoa; phylum Chordata; class Aves; order Anseriformes; family Anatidae; genus Aythya; species Aythya marila. The sequence goes on from NC_139070.1 coordinate 369,899, forward strand.
TCGGTTCGATATTGTGAAATTTCCACCTCTGAGCCCCCGCCACAGGAGCAGGGGGGGCTCGGGCTCCCTGCTGGCTGCCTGGCCTCTGCTCGCTCCCTGCTCCCGTCCGCCCCCGACACAGATCCACTCTCGTTAAGGCCGGCAGAGAGATGCTTCGCCGCCGTGTTGTGGAGCGATAACTCAGCCGCATTTGCAAAACAACTTTCCTCTTGTTTATTACATAATGATCCATTGATTGTGGGTAATGTTGCATGCCCGGCGCAGCCCAGGCGGTGCGGGCTGGCTGCAGCCGTGCGAGGATTGCTCCCCCGACGCTCGGCAAGGGCTCGGGCAGGCGGCAGCACCGCGGTTGTAACCGGAGAGCGGCCGCCGCAGCTCTCAGCTGCCTGAGGAGCCGGTGCGGGGCCTGTGTGGGGCTGCAGCTCCGTGCCCCGCATCCTTCCCCGTGTCCCACCCCGGGCCACTCTCCCCACCCTCCGTCCCTGCACCCCACATTCCCCTGGGAGCGGGGACCCGGCTCGCTGCCTTTCATCCTCCCTCTTTGTGGCCAGGCCTGACATCATCCCCTGAGCTGGAATGACTGTGCGAGGCCTCCTGCTCCCGGGAAGCCGGCGCTGCTGCGGCTTGTACAGGGAGGAACTCCCGGGAACACCCCTCAGGTCCGCGGCCCGCCGGGATCAGAGCGCCCGAGCGTGTCACGCGCGAGGAGCTGGGCTGGGTGCAGCCAGGCTGCGGTGGGAGGGTGGAGCGGGTCAGCGCCACGGCCTCTTCCCACCCCTCGCTTTGTCCCCATTCCTGCCCCAAGCATGCCCCAGGCCAGGCAGGACACCCAGGGAAACTGAGGCAGAGATGGGGAGGGCATGCAGCCCCCTCCCTGTGGGCACCTCCACTCGTCCAGCACTGAACAAACCCCAGCACCCGGGGCTGCCCCCCGGCAGGGCTGGTGCAAGCACTGGTGTGTGGCAAGAGCACCGCACCACATCCATCCCGGGGACAGATCCTGGAGCACTACACATGGCTGGGATCTGACACCCAGTGCTGTCGGCTGAGGGGCTCCCCCCACTCTGGATGGCCGGAGGTGAGAGTGCCGCGGTCCCCAGCCCTGGGGCAGGGTCCCCAGCACATGGGACAGGGATGGAAGCGAGGCCATAGGGACCTGACCATGTCCCAGCATCGTTCCTTCCTGGCTGACAGCAAAAGGGCAGCGGCAGGCTGGGCCTGGGGAGGGGGCACAAGCACATGTGCCATGCTGGGGACGGCCTGGGGACATCCAGGGCTGGAGGGTGCCCCGTTACATCCCCGTGCTGGCTCTCCATGTCTCAGCAGCGGGGGGACAGGCTGCTGCAGGCACGTGGTGACTGCTGGAGCCAGCGTTGCCTTGTGCAGGGTGGGCGCCTGCCTGCAGCGCGCCGGAGGAAGGAGCAGGGGGGTGCAAGGTCACGGCCACGCCACCCCCTGCGTGCATGCAGGACATGGGGCCAGCACACATCACGCGGGACGGTGTCGATGCACGAGCAGGCAGCGCTCCCGCCGCGCAGGCGCGGTTCGCCAGTCAAAGGTGAAAACTTTACGCACCGCAGGCACTCGAAGCAAAACACAGCAGGGCAGGTGAGGCTGGCTGGAGGCCACCGAGCTCGTGACAAACCGTTTATGGTTTATCGGCTCGGGACACCCAGGTGCACTCCAGCCACTACCTGGGCTGACGTCAGCGGCCGTGGGGCCGGAGGAGGGCCGGGAGCCGTCCACTCCACGCGGGGAGCGAAGGCCGCGGTGACGTGCCGCGCCGGCTGCGTGCAGCCCGGCAGGTAGGCAGAGGCTGGGCCGGCCCCACGCGTGGCAGGGGCAGTGCGGAGTCCCAGAGGCTGTCAGGCCACGCCAGGCCCTTACACGTTTGGCCGGAGCACGGTGCAGCCAGCCCCGACCTTGGAGGAGCGCTGCGGGGCGGTGCAAAGCCTCACGCGATGCGGCTGGTCCAGGCACCCGTCCTGCGCCTGAGCCAGGACCTGCTGCTGGGTCCTGGGGAAGCCCACCCTGCGCATGGGGAGCACCCGAGCCCCAGAGATGGGGTTGCATTGAGGGCTCCCCCCTGCCTGGGGCTTGGGGGTCCCCACACGAGCACCTGTGCGGCGCCTGGGGACACGGAGCGGAGCAGGGCTGCGTGGCCAGTGCCCGGCGAAGTGGCAGCGGTGCCACGCACTGCCTGGGGAATGGTGCCAAGGCCGAGGCAAGCGGCAGGAGGGATTTTGCAAGCATAGCTCGCCGTGCCAGGGTGGCTGACTCAGTCCCTGGCTCCCCCAGCTGCGACACGATGGCAAACGGGGCTGCGCTGGGCTCCCCCGCCCGCCCTGCTGTGTGCTGCGGGGAGCCAGCACCAGCACAGGGGCTGCAGCCAGTCCCCAAAATCCAGCACCCAGCATGGGGACGGCACTGGGCAACCTGGCATGCCACGGCCCCCGACCTGGCCACGCGGCCCAGCTTGGCCATGGCAGCCCCGCTCTGAGCCCCCAAGGCGAGGGTCCAGGGGGATGGGGCCCTGGCCCCACAGCTGGGCCGGGTCTGCGCGAGCGCGACGGGGCCTCGGGGAGCTGGGGAGCGCGGCGCCTGCCGGGAGCGCTGCGAGGACCCGTTGGACGGGTTCGCCGCCTCGTCCCGCACCCAGACAAGCCCAGGCCGGCCGGGAAGCGCAGCCACCGCCCAGCAGCGCCGGCTGGGGGGGGGGAGCGGCCACGTCACACCGACGGGGTGGCCGGGGGAACCCCCCAGACCTGAGGTTATGTCCACAGCATGCTCGTCCCCAGCAGGAAAAGGGGGTGCAGCCCTGTTCCGCCCTGCCTGGTGGGCAGAGCAGGCTGCCCCCCGCTTGGAGCTGACTGGCCCCCCCCAGGGTGCAGCAGGGTGCGGGGTCAGGCCTGGGGCTGCTCTAGGTGCCTGCTCCCCTTCACCCTTTGGGGTCTGTGGGGTGCCAGGCGTGGGGCTGGGTGCACTTCACTCCCCAACAGACCCTGCACTGCCCCTTGGTGTGCCCCCCTCCCACGGGGTCCCAGGGTGCAGCCCCCTCCCTACACATCCCTTAGGGGGGCACCGATGGTCCTTCCTGAGTGCTGGGGGCACCCCCATGCAGACAGGCATGTGAGACCCCCCCAGCGCCAGCAGGAGCCCCAGTGTGCCTGACACAGCCAGAGGCACCAGCAGGGGACCACCGGGATTCCCATGGGGCCACCACGCACATGGGGGTGCCTGCACACCCCCTCCTCTCCCCCCTGTTGCCACATCCAGCCCGCAGAGAAGGGATGGGCTGGGGATATCCTGGTCCCGCTCCCCCCCAGGGCTGGGGGACACAACCCGTCACCCAAACCCGATGGCCCCGCACTGCCCTTACCTGCGCGCTCCAGGCTCCTGCAGCGCCAGGTCCCAGCTGGATCCTTCCCTCCTGCCTCCGCGTCGGTGCCTGGGGGTCGGGGGGCAGCAGAGCCCCCAGGAGGGAGCGCGGAGCCCCGGGGCAGCCAAGAGCCGGGGGGCAGGAGGGGGGGGCCTTGCTGCCAGCCCCATGAGTGGCGCTTTTGTGCCCGAGGCGGGGGGCACGCGGAAGGTCCGTTTGCACGAGGAGGGCCAGCACTCGGCGCTCGCTGAACCCCGCTGCGTGGTCACAGCCCGGGGGCACCGGCAGGGCTGGGCACTGGGGCGCGCTGCGCACGGCCAGGACATGGGGGTCGTTCTTTTTTTTTTTTTTTAATCCTTTTATTTGATTTTTTTTTCCTTTTTTTTTATAGACTAAGAGCAGAATATGAAAATCACCAGCCAAAGCACTTTGAAAAAAAGGTCGAGATTGTTTTTTTTTGTTTGTTTTGTTTTTTTTTTTTTTCCCCAAAAAGTGTCTGTGCGTTTGCATAGGTCAGGTCTTCACGGAAGACGAGGAAAATCCAACACGTTTGACTATGTACAAGCCAGCCCGGGGCCAGCGCCGCTGCCTATGGTACATTATAGATATATCTATATAGTCGCTCTCTGTACAGTATGTATAGATCTCTATATAGGTATGTACAGGCTGCCCGGCGCCCTGCCCTCACGGGGCCCAGCGCTGCTCCCAGCCACGGGACGCCTGGGGGGGCCGCAGCAGCCCCCGGGCAGGGCTGGGGGCTCCACGCTGCGGGACGGCATCGGTGGGAGGCGCGGGCGGCAGCACCCAGCCGAGTGCCCCCAGCAGGGGCTGGAGACGTGGGTGGGGGCGAGTCCCATGCAGGTCCCAGCGGGGCCAGGCGCGTGCCGCCGTCCCCTGCCCCGCACGGGAAGGGTCCCTGGGCTGGAGGCGCTGACGGTGCAGAGGGGCCGGGCGCAGCTCCCGGGGCAGCTCCACGCTGGCAAACAGCAGCAGGTCGGGGGGACGAGGGGTCCCCGCTCCGCGGTGCCGCTCTGGCCGGGCCCCCGCCGCGCTCGGAGCTAGGAGGCCAGCAGCGTCATTAGGAAGAGGGCGGCAGCCACAGCCAGGGGCAAGTGTTCCCGCTTGGGGCTGGTGCCGCTGATGCTCTTCTCCAGCTTGGGGATCTCCGGGTTGAAGTTTTCTGTGGGAAGAGACAGGCGGTGAGCGGAGCGGCGGGGGCTGCTGGCCCTGACCCCCCCCTGCCAGGCGGCTGCGGGGTGCGGGTGCCCCGGACTCACCCAGGTCCTCGATCTTCACCTCGGGCCGCAGGGTGAACTGCGGCAGGGTGGGCGCCAGCTTCTCCCCGGAGTGCGACGCTGCAAGAGGGAGAGAGGGGATGGGGTGATGCACCCTGGCCAACCCCGTTCCCGCAGCCCCACCGGCTGGGACGGGGGGACCTGGGAGCCCCCTAAGACCCAGTGGATCCCTGCAGCCCCCACCCTGGGGTGCCACGAGGGTTACTCACTGGAGGCACAGCACACGAACACCTTCATCTTCAGGCAGGCCCGGCGGTGGTTGTGCGTCGGTGTGGCTGCAAAGCGAGAGCGGGTTGGGGTGGCTCCTGGGGAGGGGACCCCAGTGCCGGGCACCCCACGGCTCAGCGAGCTGCTGCCCACTGGCTCTGGGTGGAGGGGGGGTTGCAGCACCCCCATCCTGCACCCCAAAACACACTGCATCCCCACCCTGCACCCCAAAACACGCTGCACCCCCACCCTGCACCCCCACACCGCATCCATCAGCACCCCAGATTTGCTCCGGCATCCCCACCTCGCACCGGCACCCCCCACAACTCCACCCCCAAGCTCTCCCCAGCCCCCAGCCCTCCACAGCACCACAAACCCTCCGACCCATCCCTGAGGTCAGGGGACCTCCTCGGAGCAGGGGCGGGCACAGCTGCCTGGCCAGGGGTGTGCAGGGGGGGGTCCCAGCTTGGGGGTGTGTGGAAAGGCCCCCCTGGAACCTGGGGACGAGCTGGGGTGGGATTCAGGGGACCCAGCTGAGGGGTTTTTGGGGGGGGTCCCGTCCCACCCTGCTGCCCCACGTACAGATGTAGTAGTACTCCTGCCCCGCGCGGAACTCGTAGCCCAGCGAGAAGGCGCTGTAGCGCTGGAACTTCTCCGAGAACTTGATGGGGCTGTGGGGCGCGTGGGGCCGGTTGCACTCCCAGCGCTTGAAGCCCTGGCTGGTGTTGCAGGTGCGGTAGCCCTCCGCGTTCACCATGTACAGCACGTACTGCTCCAGCCTGTGCTCGGGCACCGAGGCGTTGTAGTGCGGGCAGTAGATGTCCAGGTAGTCGTTGACGTTCACCTGCACCGTGTAGCCCTCCCGCCGCAGGCTGCAAGGGAAGGGATGGGGACGGGGTTAGAGACACCCGTGCTTGACCTGTTTATGCCAACCAGGATGCTCTGTCCCCCCCACCAACCTCCTGACCCCCCCATCCGAGCCACCCCACGCACCCGCCTTGCCCAGCCTCAGCCCCATGGACCCCCTGTGTGGGGACGAGCCTGGGGCAGGATCCAGCCCTCTCCAGGCCCCAGACCCTGTCCCCAGAGGCACCGCTGCAGCACCGGGCACAACACCCGAGGGCAGCTGCCGTGGGTAACTGCGAGCCCCCCAGACCCACGGGACACCAGGAAGGCAGCGGTGGGGCTGAGCAACGCAGTAAGATGGCACGGACGGGGATGTTGGTCCAGAGCTCGTGGCACATTGGGGCTGCCCCACATCCCCCAGCCCATGGGGGCTGCAGCCAGGTCTGCTCCTGTAGGGCTGTGCCATTGGGGTTTGGGGGCAGAGCGGGGCTGGGCCACCTCTGTGATATGGAATGGGGGGACCCTGTGTCCCCACACCAGGCTGGGCAAACCCCTCTCCCCACAATCCCACTCCCCCCAGCCTGGTGTCCCGCAGACCCAGGGCTTGATTTGGGGTGGGGGCTCCCGGGCGTTCTCCGTCCCCCTGGGCACCCTGAGGCAGGAGCGATGCCGCCACGCAGGGAAGGATGCTACGGATGCCAAGCCACGTGCACGGGTGACACCGCTGTGTGAGCACGGGAGTGTGAGACGGGGGTGCTGGGGGCTGCAGGCAGCCTCAGAGCACGAGGACAGACAGACAGACAGACAGAGCAGTGCGCGGGGCTGCGGGACACCAGGGTCCCAAAGGCATGCAGGGACCCTGGAGGACACAGAGCCTGCACAGCCCTGGGGCAGAGCACGGCCGTGGATACCCAGGAGGGGCTCAGGACCCCCGTCTGTGATGGCCCCGGTGCTCCCCGTGCTCTGGCAGCTGCAGCGGCTGCCCACTGCGCACCCGGCCCCGCAGCCCCAGCCCCGCCACGCGCCGCGGCTCAGAGAGAGGATTTCTCACCCCGCTCTGGCTAATCCCGTTATTTTGTTAATGCCGTAAAGGGTGGCCCTGGGGGAGCCTCATTTACATTGATTAGGAGCGGCAATCCCCTCAGATCCACTCAGGAGAGGCTCCGCTGGCTCCTAATCCGTGCCCGATTGAAATCCCGGCCGCGGTAATCCTCACAGCCAAGCCGCCTCGCGCTGACCCCCTGCTCCTGCCAATTAATTACCAACCAGCGCTGCGAGGCGCTGGCTCCGCACCGAGATGCCGCAGCAGCCCCGCGACAACGACCAGACCCGGCTCCATCACCCAGCTCGGCAGACACCCGGTGGCCACGCTGCAGCAAAGGGACCCCCCCTGCACCCCCGGGTGCCACCACCCCGCTGCTTTTGGAGCGACGAGCAGCCTCCCCTTCGCCCCGCTCCCCTGGAACCGCCACCCCACGGCCCCTTTCCCTCCTTTCCCAGTGAATCCTGGCGCACGAGGCCCTGGCGAAGAGCTCGGGGACCCCTTGGCACCCGTGCCCGCAGCGCAGCTTCCCATGGCCGCCCGGCAGGGCTCGGCAGGCAGCGGGCAAGGCTGCGCGTGCAGACGCCCCACCCTGGAAACTGCCCCCGGCACCGTTTGGGGAGCCCGGGCATCCGGCCAGGGCCCGGGGCACCCGGCACGCAGCGCCCCGAATCGGCACCGTGGAGAGAACTGGATGGGGCCGAGCACCCACCGGGGACCCCGGCAGCGTTGGCGCCCTCCTGGCGCTGCTGCCAGTGCCGGGGGGGCTCCGAGCCAGACCCCTCGGGGCAGGGAGCAGCCCCCCCATGGCACCTCCCTCACCGCGCAGCCGCTATTTCCCCGTCCCAGCCCCACAGCCCGGCGAGGCAGGAGCCCAGCAAGCCGCCGGCCGCCGGGCAACTCCTCCGACATCAAGGTGCTGAGGCAGCCACCCTTGCTCCGCGCGGTGCCGGCGACCTTTCATGTTCCACCTTTGATGTGGTGTGAAAGGGAGGTGTTGGAGGGGGGGGGGAGAGAGCTTGTTATTAAAGAAATGGCCCCGGGGAGAAAATTGCAATTAACTCCATACGGGACTCAGGGCTGGGACGCCAGCACACCCCGAGCCAGCTGCCCCACACCACGAGGGGGGGGCGGTAGCTGGTGCTCAGCACCACAGGAGCAAGGAGCTGGGGCAGCCGTGCCCCCCCCTGGGGCTGCACGGGAGTGAAAACAGGCGCCGCGTCCCGCTGTGCCGAGGGAAATGTTGTGCCGGGGAGCAGCGGGGCTGGAAGCCCTCCTTTTCCCCGGTGCACCCAGCGCTGAGGGAGCCCCCACCTGGGACCCCCCCCGGGGCCCATTAGGAAACACGGCTCCTGATAAACAGCCTCGCTAATTAACAAGCGCTCCCCCTGGGGCACCAAGGGCCCTGCTCCCCAGGCAGGGATGGGGCTGGGGCATGCCAGCACTGCAGCAGAGGGGTGCAGGGGAGCCCAGGAGGTGCTGCAGGGGCTCCGTGCCCCATGGCAGCGAGCCCCATGGCCAGCAACAAGCCCCATGGCCACTGTGCACGAGGAGCTCACAGGCATTAGGGCACCGTCCCCAGCCAGAAGGGGCTGGGGAACACCCCGAGAGCAGCAGAGCTGGGGTGCCGTGATGGCCTGGGGCATGGCAAGGGGCTCTGGAGGGACACGAGCTGCTTCACCCCACCCAGAGAGCTGCCAGCTCCCTGGTGCCAGGGGAAGAGCAGCCCCAGGGTGTCCTCACCCCTTCCCGGGGCTGCAGCAGATCTGGCTGCGATGCTGCATCCTCGGCTCCTGCACCGTGTGAGCCCCCCATGACCCATCTGCAGGGTGAGGAGCGACACGGCGGGGCATGGCTCAATGCCCCTGAATCCCAGCAGTCCTGGTGCCACCACCAGAGCACCCACAGCCCCTGCTTTCAGGCAGAAGAATGGGACAGACCCCAACATGACGTCCCAAGCCTCCTTTCCCCACCAAAACCCACCCTAGAGAGCGCGCAGGGTGCCAGGTTCCTGGCGGCCCACATGGTTATCGGGAAGCCCCAGGGAGAGGCGACCCCGTCCGGGACAGATCCCGCAGCTCTTCTGGGTGCAGACAGCCCTGCTGTGGCTGGCGGGACACGTTGGGCTCCGGCAGGGCCCGAAGGGTTAAGCGCAGGAGCAGAACGGGCAGCATCACTTCTGCACGACTGCATTTTTAGAGCAGGGCTTTCGCAAAGCAGTGGTACCTTCCAGCATCCTGTCGGAGCTGGGCAGATGGATTTCCCCTGGCAGAACCATCCCGAGCACAGGCTGGGCTCGGCGCCCGTGGGCCCTGCACCGGCAGGACCCCGGCTACCTGGCACGCCGCAGCCACTGGCGAGCTGGGCGGCTGCTCCGCTCCCATCTGCTGCGATAAATCTGGGCTGAGCGCTGCACGCTCGCTAACGCGCTGCTACGGAGCGCCTGGTGCACTGCAGCACGCCTGGGCCACCCCTGGCAGGAGCAGCACGAGGGGGGACCAGACCCCCACGGCGACCCCCGTGCCACGGGACCCGTCCCAGGAAAGGCCCGGAGCGTTTGGGGACAGATCCGGGCTTGGCGGCCCACAGTGCTGAGGGCAGTGCCGGGGACTGGGGCGATGTGGGGCGTCCCCCAGTGCGGGTGACAGTGCGGGGGGCCACGGCGGATCCCCTCCCCCAGCCCTTTGTTTGGCTCTGGGAGCTTTGCCCTTTCGGCACATCCGGGGCCCATCGATCAGCCGGCGAACAAAAAAAGTGCCATTGATTTATGCTTTCCCCTTCCAGTCACTCCGCGCGACAGCGAGAGGTGAAGGCGCATCGATCGCTGCGGCCGGTCCCCCCACCCAATGGACAGACGGACGGACAGAGGGACAGACTCGGACATCCCCCTCCCCACGCAGGCAGCGCTGCAAAGTCACGGCACCCAGACGGCCGCGCACACGCGCGCTCGCTCGGCAGACAGCGCCTGCGACACAGCCCACGCGCACGGGTGGCACGGTGCCACGGCGGCCCCCCCGTGCTCCCCCCCTCCCCGGCACGCCTGGCTCACGCCTGGCGCAGCCGCAAGGTGCAGGCACAAAAGGCATCGCTAGCACACGGCGTCCCTGTCCCTGGGGCCACCTCCCCGGCTCGCACCCCGGGGGCGTGCGTGGGGGAGGATCGGAGCTCCTGGGGGGCCGTGGGCTGCTCCCCAGCGCTGCCATAAATCTCCCGGGGATGTGGCAGTAGGAGAAGGGATTGGGGAGCGGGCGGATGGGGCCGCATCCATGCCAGGGTGGCAGGCACAGCCGCAGCCCCTGGACGGTGTCCCCAGCATTGCCTTACAGGTGCCCCTGCACGCCCCCCCCGTCCGTATCGATGGCTGCACGATCCCTTTAATCCCTGCTAAAGCCCGTACCTTCCTGCTTTGCTAACAAGATCAATGAGGTTTTTAATTGGGTTTTAATTAAACCATCAATCTGCAACCGGTGACTCAATTACCAGCCTGGGCAGGAGCGGGTGGCCCCAGCCCTGTTGCACCCTCGGTTCAGCCCCTGCGCCCCGATGCCACAGCTCCTGCCCCCACGGGGCCCTCCCTCGGCATGGGAACCCCGCGGGGCACCGGCCACGGCCCCTGCGATCCCCTGGGCTCGGAGCCGCCCCGCACGGTGACTCACGGGGCACAACACCCTTTGCCCCCGGGCAGCGCCTCCTACTACACAGCCAGCACCCCGCACTGCACGGGCAGCCGGGGCTTTGCACCCCAGGGAGATCTCCATGGGTGGGGGGAACGGCTGCGGGTGGGGGTGGCTGACCCCCCCCGCTGCCCCCAGCCCACATGGGGATGCCATGGTATGGGTGCTGGCAGCCGGGACTTGGCCATCACCAGCCGGAGAGGTGCAATCTCCACTTTCCCCATCTCCAAACCCACGCTGGGGGTGGGAAGTGACCCCCCCCATCCACACCCTGCATGGCGTAACTGCCCCACACCTGCAGCATCCCCCCTCCTGGATGCCCGCGGGGGACGGGGGGACCCCAAAACACCACAGGTGACGAGGGATGGAGCCGCAGCACCGGCACCCAGCACCCTCGGGGGGCCCGGGTGTGCCGCCCCCCCTGCCCCACGGCGGGGCTGCGGCCGCTCTCCTGCGTGAGATGCTCCCAGGAGAGGCTGCTCCTCACGAGGGCTCTCTCAAGAGCCTGCTCCAGCTCTCGCCGCCTGAAATACAAAGTCAGGCAGATAAAAGCCGCCTTGAAGTGGTGAGTGCAGCGGTGGCGGTGGCGGCTGGGGGGGGCTGCACGATGCTGGGCGCTCCCTGCACGCAGGTGGGCTCTGACCCCCCTGCCTTGGCCGGCCACCGGCACCTCCCGTACCCCTTCCTCACAGCTCCAGCCGTGGTGCTGAGCACACCGAGCCGAGCCCTTGGGCCCTGCGGTGTCCCCCCGGCATGGGGCAATGTGTCTGCTGCCACCTCCTAGGGCACGTGGGTTTAGGGGACGCGGATCTGCAGGAACAGCCAGCGGGGCAGACCCCAGAGATGGTTTTGGGGGCTCGCTGGGGGCAGCTGGCCATGTCCGTGCCCATGTGTGGGGACAAACCCCGTGTCGCTGTCCCCATCCCTCGCACATGGGGCACCCAGCAGGGAGGTGGCACCCTGGGGGTCACCCTGCAGAGCTCCCAGCCCCTGGCCGCAGGGTGCCACTGGGAGGCAGCCGTGGCCCCGAATGGCAGCGCTGGGTGGGACACGGCCACCCCGCACCTTTGCCCCGTGCCACCGCGCCCGTTCCTGGCAGGACTTGGGAACGGAGGGCAGGGACCAAGGATCGTCCCGCACCCCTCGCGCTGCCACCAGCAGAAACAGCGTGACAGACAGAAAGCACACCCAGACAAACGGCACGCAGAGCACGGCCAGAAGCCTCCGCTGCCTTCGAGCCTCAATTCCTGCCTTCGCCCCCACCCCAGGCTTCACAACCAGGCACCCCAAAACCGCTGCATAAAGGGGTGCCCTGCCCTCTCTGCCTCCCTTGTCCTCCATGCACAACCTGTTGTCTCCCATGGTGGCAAGGGGACGTGGAGCAGCAGAGCAGCGCGCCAGCAAGCAACAAGCGACATCCTCCCAGCGAGGGGAGCGGCCACGGTGGCCGGAGCAGTGCAGAGCTGCGATACATTTGTGGGGTTCCTGCCGCAGCTGGCACCTCTGGAGGACAGATCTGCAGCCGAGCCTGGCAGCGCACGCCCTGCTCCCCGGAGAGCCCCGCGGGTGCTGTGCAGGGCTTGTTTATTGCTCTGATTGCACTGGGGTTGCTGGGATTTGCAGGCTGCGGCCCAGGGAGCCTAATTCCCCCCATAATTTATCTAATCCAGACACTTTGCCGTGCGGCTATAATTGCGGCCGAGCTGCCGCACTGCCTAACAATAAATATCCTCGCTCCGGAGTCCCTGGGACACGTCTCTGCCGCAGCCGCCCCCACCGCGCCGCCCGTGCCCTGAGCTGGACGCTCGCAGCCGCGCCAGAGACGCGTGCGCGGTGGGCACAGGCAGCTGGCTGCGACGCCCGTGGCACGGCACGGCGGGGGCACCCCCGGCACCCCCCCACCCCGTCCCCCAGGAGGAGGCGAGGGCAGCGCAGGGTCACAGCGCCGGCTGCGGGTGATGGGGTGGGGAGAGGCAGCCCCTCGGGAGCAGCAGGACGAGGGTGGGCGCAGGAATCGCCCATCCGCAGGGGTCCTGGCAATGTCACGGAGCGGGGATGGGGGTGTCAGCGGGGTCTGGCCGGAGGAGCGGGGTGTGGGAAGGTGCCCAAGAGCAGTGGGACGAGCCGAGCGCCCTGCCATTGTGCTGCGCCTCGGCACGGCACGTCTTACACACGCACGATTTATGGGGCCTGGGCTTCCGCCTGGAGACACAGCATCAATGAGAGGGGAAGGAGCTGCCCAGCAAACGCTCCCTCCCCGCACAAAGGGGTGCGGGGTCATGGGGAGCCTGGGGGAGCCCCAGCACGGACGGGTGGCGGGGGTCCCGCTGGCTGGGCGCAGCCCCCAGCCACAACTCTGAGCACTCGCACCATAGAATGGGTGAGGGAGAGGGGCCATCCCAACAGGCTGAGGCCCCCGCTTCCCATGGAGGGGGTCCCCAAAAACCCCTGGGGTCCCCAAAACCCCTTTTGCCACGCCAGGGAGGAGCCCGATCAATCTGTGCCCATAGCCCACACGGTGCCCCCCCCGCACAGCCGTGCCCACCCCATGCAGCGGTGCCACGTGCCCACCCGGCCCCCCCTCGCCGACGAGGGCAGTGCACAGACCCCCCCCCAACGAGGCGTGGGGGCCACGCCGTGGGTCTGGCTCCGCTCGTGGCCATCGATCGCCCCGGGCTCCCTGCAGCTCCGCTGACAGCAGCCGTGGGCGCGACGGCAATTTCCACAGCTTCGCTTCCAAATCCCATCCACTCGCCCCCGCAGCCCCCGCCGGGGGAGCCGGCAGCCCCGGTAGGACGGGGGGGGAATGTGGGGGGGCTGCCCGCCACACGCATCCACCTTGGCCGGGATGTCACCGTGTCGGGGCTGCGTCGCCACCCGCCGGTGCGGGGGGCAGCGGGGTCCCGCCGCCCTCTCCTCTCAGCCCCCCCCCGCGCCGCACCGCCGGTGTCGCTCCCGCGCCCAGACAGGCGGGGGGGGGGGGCGTCTGGCGGCGCGGCCACGGGAACGGCGGCGCTGCGGGACCCCGGTGCCCGGTACGGCGCCCCGGGAGGGGTCCGCGAGACCCCCACCGCCGGCAGCTCCCGCGCCGTCGGGGAGGGCTCGGCCCCGGTGTCACCGAGCGACCCCCGCCCGCACCGCCGCCCTGCGCCCCGGTTCACCGGGTGCCGCCGAGCCCCGGTGCGGCGGCGAGCCCCGTCCGCAGCCGGAGGGCTCCGACCCTGGCGGTGCCCGCGCCCCCCCCAACCCCGCCGCCTCGCACCGTGGCACCGGGGGCTCAGCTCCGGGTCAGGGCGGCCCGGGTACCTGCCCTCCCCCCCCAAAAAAAAAAAAACACACAAAAATCGGTGCACCGGGACGGAGCGGCCCCCGCCCCCGCGGGAAGGGCGAGGTGCGGCGGCCCGGGAGGGGCAGCGGAGCGGCCGGTGGGGGCCGTGCCCCGGCAGCCCCGCCCGCACGGGGGCGTCGCGCGTGCACCGGCACCGGTACCGGGGGTGGGGTGGGAGGGGGAACGGCTCGGTCCCGATGCACGCGCCCCCGGCCCGGTGCAGACCCCCCCCACCCCTCCTCCGCCGCCCCCGGGGCGCGCATCCTTCAGCGCGATCCTCAGCGCGCCCCCGCCGCGTCCTTCCCGGCGGCGCCCCCCGCCCAAACCGGCGCCGGGGACCCCCCCGCCGCCACCACCGCCCCCCACATCGCCCCCCCACCACCACGCCGGTACCGGCGGACTGCCCCCGCCGTACCGGTACCGGCGGACTCCCGCCCCCGCCCCGCACTCACTGCAGGTTGGAGCTGTTCCAGTGCACGGCGTGCCGGTTGCCCAGGGCCCCCGGGGGCCCCCGGCCCAGCAAGAGCAGCAGCGGGAGCAGGGGCAGCAGCCGAGCAGCCATCCTGCCGCCGCCGCGGAGCCCGCCGCGATCCCAATGAATGGAAGAACCGAGCCGGAGCCGCCCGCGCCCCGCGCCCCCGGCGCCCAGCTCCGCCCCGCGCGCGCCCGCCGCCGCCGCCGCGCCCCCGCGCGCGCGCGCGCCCGCCGCCTCCCCGGGGCCCGCCTGCACCGGCACCGGGCGGCGGGGATGGGGGTCGCGGAGGTGGAAGGGGGGGAGAAAGGGGCTCGGGTCCCACCGGGACCCCCGCAGGTGGAAGCGCTGGGCTCGGTTCCCACCGGGACCGGGGGCTCACCGGGAGCGTGTCCTGCCGGGGGGGGGCTCACCGGGACCCACACGGGTGGGGGCACCGGGTCTGAATCCCAGCCCCTCAATTGGGGGGGGTGCCGGGGCTGAGCACCCCAGCCCCTAGAAGTTCACGTGGCTGGGAGAGCTGTGTGTCGGCGTGCTGCTGGCACCACGGGGGGGCCGGGGTTTGGCAGATTTGGCCGCCCGGGGGCCATTGGGCAACCGGAGAGAGCAGGAGGGCACCCAGCCAGGGCACCCCGGATGCCGGGGGAGGACGGTCACAGCGCCAGGCTCTGCCCCGTCCTGCCCCGAGGAGCCCGTCTGGCTGAGCACCCACCCGCTGGCCCTATCCCCTCGCCCTCCCCACGCTCGTGGCTCGATTCCCCCAAATGTCCGTGGAGGGCAGAGGTGCCCAGGGCACCCGTCGCAGCTGGGGGGGGGGACACAGGTGCTCCCTGGGCACCAGTCCCCCCCGGGGGCCGTGCGGGAAGGGATCGAGCTGGGTGCCAGCTCCGAGCTGCCCGTCCTCAGCAAGTTCCCTTAGCAACTGCTGGTGCGGCACCGCCCAGAGGTCCCATGTGCCAGGCGCTCCACGCCCCGGCACACGTGTGCACACACGAGCACACTCACACCAGTGCAGGCACTGGCACGCACACAGCCGGCTCGCTGCGAGCTTGCACATGGGCGCGTGGCCGAGCGTGTGCGCGTGCCCGCTGCCGGCACTGACCCAAGCCCTTGCTTCTGCGTTGCACATGACCTGGGGATTCGGCGGCTCGAGGAGCTTGCAAGCGAAACCGGGAGGCTATCGAAACCACCGCCGAGCTTGCTGAGCCAGCCCTGGGTGCTGCCGCTGGCGTCCGTGCTGCCGGGCCCAGTGCCTCGTGGAGGCAGTGAGCGTGGCCGCGGCACTGCGGGGCCAAGCGCCCATTCCCCATGCCCCCTGTGCCCGAGCACGGCTGCTCCTGGGGCTGGCAGGGGGACGTGGTGTAACCTGGGGGGCTCTGCTGCCAGATGATGAGGACCTCCCAGTGGGAGCAGAGCCTCATCCCCCTTGGGGCCCCTTTTTTGGGCTCCCCAGCACCCTCCAGATGAGTGGATGCTGCCCCAGACCGTGGAGGGGGGTGAGGGCAGCGGTGCCTGGGGTAGGGCAGGTCACTTGGTCCCACTTTCTGCCAGGTTTCGCTTCCAGTTAGCACGTGCTGCGTCCTTCCCTGGTCCCTGTTCCCACCAGTGGTGCCCTCAGCAGGGCTGTGCCGCAGCCCGGTGGCCCCCACCCACACCATCAGCTCTGGGGGGCCAAGCCCCCAGTGGAGTCCTGCCGGGAAGGGGGAGGGTGCTGGTGGAACAACCGGGAGGACCAAAAAAGCATCCATTAATTATTCATCTGGAGAAGTGAAGTGAAGAAAATACAACACGTGAGAAAGGGCCCCGGCTGGCCTGGGGGGGGGGGGGGGAAGAATGGGGGGGAGGTGGGCGGAGAGCTGGGGGGCACAGGAGGGGGCCGGGGGCTGCAGGGGGGATCGAGGCACCCGGGTCCCCCCGTACAGCAGCGGTGGCTCCATCCCTGCGCTGTCCCAGGGCTGGGGCACGGTGCTGGGAGGATTGGGGGGGGGGGCGATGCTGGGGGGGGGTGCGCACCTCTGGAAGGGACCGCGACCAACAACGCGCCTGCAGCCATGGAAACGCCATCGTTCGGCAAACCCATGGCAACACACACCTCCACATGGAGACACCCCGCACATGGCAACGCGCTCGCCCGTCTGGAAGCACCCCGTGCACGGCCGCGCACCCCGTTACCCCCCCCGCTACGGGAGGGGGGGGCACGGCACCGTCATGCCCAGGTGCGGGGATGGAGGGGCTTGGATGGCCGAGTGAACCCTGCCCTCTCCGTGCACCCACTGGTGGGTGTCGGCACCCACCTGGCAGCACCCCCTGCACCCTGCAGACCCCCCCGTCCCCCCCCAGACCTGCACGCGGAGGGGCTCGGCTCCATTTTGCTGCCAGCAGCAGGGGACGGCGGCTGCAGCGGGGACAGCCTGGGGACACTTCCAGCCGGGCGGCTGCGCTCTCGGGAGGATGCGAGAGGCCTCGAGCTCTCCCAGCAGCTCCAGGAGCGCCATGGCACGAAGCAGCCGGGGGTCCCCCCTCCCCTTCCATTTGCACAGCCCCCCCGGCTCTTCCACCCCCTGCACCCGTCGCGGTGAGGACCAGCAGATTTGTGCGTTAACACAGGGGGCACGGGGGGGGGGTCGGAACAGAGCAGCAGGTGGATGTGGGCACCGGCACTGCAGCTCCTGCCCCATGCAGGGCTCACCCTGTCCTTGGACAGCCCTATCCCTGGGGGGGGCACCACGAGCCCGCGGTGCCTGGGCTGGGGTGGGCACGGGGTTCTTGTGGGCCGTGTGTGCCCGGCGGGGCAGGGGGACCCGCGTCGCCTGCTCTGGTTAATATTTAACCACGGCTTCCTGTGACAGCATGTCGCAACCGCAAAGCAGAGCCAGCATTCAATAAATCATCGCGCTGGGCTGGGCGCCGGGGGGGTTGGAGCGGGGGGGGTTGGGGGGGGCAGCAGCGGAGCAGCGACCAGCCAAGCGAGAGGGGGAGCCGATAAATAATTCATTAAATAAATAAACATGGCGAGAACGCGGGGAGGAGGCAGGAGTGTAACCAAGAAAGGGCTCGGTGAACGCGGGCATGAAATATTCACCAGCCACACCTACACGTCCCCGAACACGCTGAGCTCAGGGCTCCCGACCTGCTGGGGAGGAGCCAGGCGCCAGCGCGTGTCCAAGCGGACACGGCAAGAACATGCTAATCACACGCAGTGCAGGCGGCGGGGCCACGGCTGCAGCCCCCGGATTGCAGAGCAGGTGGCCAAAGGTTCGGGCACCTCTGCACGGAGCTGAGCTCCTGCCAGCTCCTCTGGGCAGCGCTCAGACCTACAAATGGCACGGCCACGTCCAGCCCCATGCTCAGACCTACAAATGGCACAGCCACGTCCAGCCCCATGCCGCAGCTCGTGTGTGCTGTTGGCCCGCCGGGGAGTGCACACGGCTGGTGTTCTTGGGGCACGGTCTCGCCACAGCACGGTCCCCCTGCGCCCTGCTCCCCGCTTCCTTTTTTTGTCCACGTGTCGGTCTTTAAATTTGAATGAAGGCCTCACGGATGGTCGCGCTGCGTCAGCATCTCTGTGAGCGCCGGGCTCCGGCTGCCCCCGTGGCAGTGCCAGGTGCTGGGTGGGACACCCATGCTGGGGAGAAGGGGGACCCCCGGCCTGGGAGCCTCCCACGGGACCCCCTGTGGCTTGCTGGCACTGCAGCCCCACGACTGAGCTGGGATGGTGGAGGTGCCGCTGGTCCAGGCAGCGTCATCCGAGGGCAGGGAGGTGGCACCAAGGAAGGAAGAGGGGTGCAGGGCCATGGGGCCACCTCGCTGGTGGTCTCATGCCGTGCGTGGCAGGGGCTGGGGGGCTGGAGGTGAGCTCCGCTAGGGAGATGAACATGGGGGCGATTTGTTAATTATCACCTCGATGGCTTGAGTTAATTGACGGGGAACTTGATGGCACAGGCTCGCAGAGGAGGGTTAATTACCGATGCAGAAACAGCCACCAGCAGCCCCACCACGCTCGCAGCGGCCACAAGAGCAGGCGCCTGTGCTGGGTGGCGGTGGCAGCGCAGAGCCAGGCTGTCGGAGGAAATCAGCTTCCTCACGAAGTCGCCAGGATTAAGTCATGCATACCTTCCTGGCTCCGCCGCTGCCAGCCCCGAGGTTTCTCACGGGGCCCGGCTGCTCCTGCTCCCCTGGGAGAGAGGAAGCCGCAGGATCCCTGCCCTGGGCGCCAGGCGCCTGCTCGCAGGAAGCCTGGCTCCGGCGGGGCAGCACACGGGCTCCTCGATGCCAAATCCCACCAGCACCCGGCGGTTTGGGCACCCGGAGGTGCTGGGCAGGAGGCGCCGGGGTCGCCCGTGTGCGCACACACGTAGCAAGCACACGGTGGTGGCCAGGTCCCCGGGGTTCCCACGGCCCGGCAGCCACAGCCACTGTCACCCCACGCTGCTCCCCGGCGCGGCGGAGCTGCCGCGGTTGATCACAGCCCAATACCGGGCTCCGTGTCCCGGGGCGCTGCTGACACCGGTGCGCACGCCTCGGACCTCAATGCGAGGCAGCACCGCGGGTGCAGGTGGCAGCCAGGTGCTGGGGGGGTGCTGGGGTCGTCCTGCCCCCTCTCCCCACACCCCTCGGCCCCACAGCCCCCGTGCCCGCAGCAGGGGCTACCTGGCAAGAAGCGCCTGCGTCAGCAGCCAGCACTGAGCGGCTCAGCCAGCTCCTCTCCTCTCCTCTCCTCTCCTCTCCTCTGCGTGGCACACCTCCCTTCCTGGCCTCAAGATCACTCCAATATCATCTGCCAGCTGCAGCCCCAGCCCCGCTGGCCTGTGCCCAGCCCCTCCTGCTCCAGCACAGCCATGGCAAGGATGCTCCAGGGGCTGCGAGGGCTGTGCCGGGAGGGAGCTGGACCAGGGTGAGCACGGCGGGGGCTGGCACCTGCCCCCACTGCAGCACAGCAGCCCTTGCTCCCCACAGAAGGGCCAAGGACACAGAGCTGGGCCTGCAGCTGCCTGCCCTGGTGCTCAGCTCCCTTTTGGCCTCACAGCATCACTGGGGTCTGGGCTCAGCTCAGCCTTTTTTAGGGCCGTGCTGTCCCGCAGTCCCACTTCGACACTCCCAGGCTGCCTTCAGGGCTGGCAGCAGCGCGGGGGCGACGGGCGTCTCACCTTCCCCGAATGCTGCCTACACCTGGCCTTTGCCAGCTCCACGGTTTCTGCCCGTGTCCGGGGCCCCGTGTGCACCCTGAGGGTGAGCGTGTGTGGGTGTGTGCAGGAGCACGAGTGCCGGCACCGTCGGTGTGCACAGGGGCCGCCCGCTGCATCCCGGCACAGGCAGCCGTGTGCACCCCACCATGGCCCCGGCAGTGCCCTGGGTGCAGAGGGGTGACGGAGCCACCAGCAGAGCAGCCGCGGGGACTGAGCGAGGAACGGGACCTGGGGGGGTGGCGAGAGGCACCCGGATTGTGTGCTGGGGCAGGGCGGTGGTGCCTGAGCCGCTGCCAGCCCCCCTCCCAGCCCAGCAGCAGAGAGCTCTGAGCCACCCATTACCGGTGCCTAAGTGACATTAATCCGATAGAGGGGTGACAGCTGGCATCAATAACCCACTCCCGCCGTACATAGATCACGCCACAATTAGCAGCTGCAGTTGCCAGGACCAGGAGCTCAGGCGGCTGCAGGAAGGGGTGTGGGGGGGTGACCAGGATGGGGTCCGTGCCCAGGGCTGTCCCCGTGCTCCCAGCCTGCTCTCACGGCTGGTGGTGCCAGGGGGACCGCAGCTCCTTGGTGCCAGAAGAGGGTTGGGGAGGTGTGTGAGGGTCCCAGGGGACACGGGAAGTGCCCCTGGACCCTCAGCTGGCCCCAAGCTTGGATTAGTGGGGCTGTTCTGGCTCTATCGGCACAGGGGATGTGCAGCCAGCTCCACCGCTGCCCTCAGTCACTTCTCTGCGCCTCGGGGACTGCCAGGTGCCCAAGCAGCACAGGCTGCTCGGCTGGAGCTGTGGCTTGGCAGCCGCCGACCCCCCAGGCCTGGATGGGGGCAAGGGGTCGGGGCGAGGGGTCAGGCGAGGGGCCGAGCAGGGTGCAGCAGGAGCAGGAGCCGGCATTGTGATGGAAATGTGCTGCGGTCACGGGGCTGCTTCCTCCTTCAAAGAGCTGCTCTAGGGCTGCCTTAATCCTCCCGGCCTCGGGGGAGCAGGCACCCCTGCAAACAGGGAGGGAAACTGAGGCACGGGGGAAGGACACGAGCGGGGCCGTCCCAGCCCCACTGCCTGGTCTCAGCCTCACCACGCACGCAGTGACCCTGCCTCTGCCGCACCCTCGGTGCCGAATCGCAGGGAAGCAAACAAGCTAATAAATCCGGGGAGTGGTGGGGGGTGCTTGGGAGAAAAAATAAAGGCACGGGGAGATTTCAGGGCCTGAAATATTTATCAGGTTTGATGCGGCGCCCGTGCCGCATTCAGAGACACGCTGGCCGTGAGTGATGGCGCGGGGTATTTTTAATAATGCATCGCTTATAAAAGGCTCTGAGAGGGGCTGAGCGCCACGCAGGGCGAGGGTGGCGATAGATCAGTGCTCGCCTACCGACTGTGGCAGCCCAGCTGGGTCCCCGAGGAAAAGGGACGGCCCCAATGGCCCCTCTGCTGGGTGCTGCGAGCCCTGCCCAGCCCAGCAGCTGGGGACACCCCTGGGGTGCTGGTGGCACCGCCTGGGGACCGCCTGGCACCGCACAGAGAGCTGCTGGGGAGCGGGGTGCCCAGTGCCACCCGGGGGAGCCCAGAGCACCCCAGCAGGGTGTCTGTCTGCCCCCTCCAGCCCATGTGTGTGTTTGGGCTCCGGTGCTCTGGGTGCGAGCCTGGCCCTGCGCCCCCGCCGCCGCACGGGGTGTTGCCGTCGCACAAGCACCACGCGCTCGCTCGCTAAATAATTCAGCGCATCGATCCGCTTCCTGCTGCAAGTGCTCCTGGCCACGGGCCGGCCAAGGCACGCTCCTGCCAGACAGGGGGACCAGCCTGTCCCCATCCCTGTCCTCATCCCCGTCTTTGGCTGGGGCTCTGCATGGAGCTGGGGAGCCTCCGGAAGCCACCCCACGCACTGCGGGTGCTGGGCTGCTGGAGCGGGGCCGGGCGCATCAGCTCTGTGCCCAGCAGTGCTGGCTGGGCAGCACAGGGCTCTCACACAGCTGATGAGGTCTTTGCCAGGGAAGCTCGTTAGCAGCTTGACGATCAAAGGAGCATGGAGCGGATCAATGAACACGGGGAACAGGCACAGAGGCACTGCAGGGCTCCTGCGCCGGGGCCTTTGGCACGACAAGGGACCCCTGCGCAGGCTGGCAGGGAGCCATGGAGAGGAGCCTGCCAGCTCCAGCACCTCCATCCTGTGCCCGGGCATCGTTTGTGCAGCTCAGCCCTCAGCACAGGGCCCCCATCCCTCCCAGATGGGCAGGGGGCTCGGGGTAATGGGATGGGCAGAATCTCCTCCCCACCCTGCCTCGCCACCAGCTCCAGGGGTCCCCCTCCAGCCTCGCCAGGGGCTCTGTGCAGGCCCCGCTTTCCACGAAGGACCAGCACCCGGCAGCAGCCAGATGCGTGCGTGGAGGGGGTGGATGGGGCAGCAAGGAGGTGCAGGATGGGGCAGTGAGGCTGTGCATGACCTATCCTTGCTAGCACCGCAGTGAACCCCAGGTGTCCGGGCAGCTGGCCCCACAACCATGGCAGCACCCACCCCAGGCACAGTGCACCCATGGGCAATACTGCCCTTGGTGCAGGAGCTTGAGCCCCAGCCCAGCCCTGGATGCCCCTTCCAGCTGTCCCTGGGGATGCAGCACGCCGGGGGCTGATGCTGTATCATTTGTACCAACCCGTTATTTCCCTGATCTTCCTCCCAGCCACGTTGCTGAGTGCTGGGTGAGCTGCGGCTCCGCTGTCCCCCTGCCAGCTGGGCGGGCGCCAGCTGGAGATTCCCAGGATGGACTCGGCTCCATTTAAAACCAATTAGGAGCCAGAGGATGGGATGCTTAAAACCTGGGGGGGAGCCCTGCCCCGTGCCCTGCTCAGATCTCGATGGGGCAAATCCCCCCCTGCAGGCTGTGCCTGTGCTCCCTGGCACCACTGCGAGCCACCAGCCCCATCCCTGGGGAGCTGGGCAGGGGTCCCTGCTGTGGGGACCCCAGGTGTGGCAGAGGCAGCTCCAGCACCGAGGGCCCTTAGTATGCAGCAGGTGATGGCAGGCACCGACAAAGCTGGCAGCTGAAGCGCGCTGCAAGGGCAGCTCCTGCCCATCCTGCTCGGGCACAGCAGGATTATCGTCTGCTGGGATTACAGCGGGCTGGGGGGCGGCCAGGACAGGACACGGGCAGATGGAGACGGATGTCTGGCAGCAGCACGGAGCAGAGGCACGTGCCGGCGGCGTTCGCCTGGGTGTGCAAACCCGGCGGGTGCATGGGATGGTGAGAGCACGCCCCGAGCTCACGCGCGCTCTCCCCGCTGTGCTGGCTGCTGCCCTGGCGGCGGGCCAGCGGAGATAAGCAGCGGTGCCCTCTGCTCCGACCCCGTCAGCAGGAATCGGCTGGAGGAGACGCGGAGAGAAGCTCCCCAGCGGGTGCAGGACGAAGTGTCCGCCCCGGCGTGCTGGGCCCAGGATGGAGCTGGGGGGGGGCAGCAGCGTGTGTGTGTGTGTGTGGGTCAGAGACAGCACCGTGCATCGCCCAGTGGGGGCTCAGCTGTTCCAAGCAAGGAGAAAGCAAGGAAAAATGGGGACAGGGGAACGCTGAGCCTGCCCAAGCCCTGCGTGGCCATGCTGCCCACCCAGCACCTTGCCCTGCTCCCACAGGATGCAGGCTGGGACGCAGCAGCCCCTGCCCCGTGCAACGTGTGCACTGTGCTGGTGCAAAGCGGCGTGCACACCTGCCAGCCCGGTGCACACACACCCTCATTGCTATGACAGGCGTGGGCTCGGTGCGTGCGGCTCTGGATAATTAGCTGGCGCGGGCCGGCTCCCTCCAAAGCCCCTGCTGAGTGTTTTGCTAAATTATAACCTTGACGATGCGCATCATCATTCGGCTGCTCGGGGAACAGCCGGCTCCAGCCCCGCGCGCCCAGCGCTGAGCACCCGGCTGCAGCGGTGCCGGGCTGCCCAGCTGGAGCAGCGTCGTGCCAGGGGGACGTCCTGCCCGGGTGGCATCCTACTGGGGTGACGTCCTGCTGGGGTGGCATCCTGCTGGGGCGGGTGATGTAGGAGCAGGAGATGGGCTCTGTGGCGTGGCCAAAGGGTGCTGGGGAGGTGGCAGCTGGGGGCACGGTTCTGGTGCCCGGTGCTCAGTGCCTGGCTTGCCCCGGTGCTGCGCTCCACGGGGCTCTGCACGTGCCCGTCCCCTCGGCATGGCAAGCCGGTGGCCCCGTTTCCATGGTGACACGGAGCCATTTCCCATCTCCAGGATGCTCTCAGCAGCTCCCGGGGTGGGGTCTGCAGCCACTGCCCTGCGCCCATGGGAGACTGGCAGGGATGAGCCCCCTGTATGCTTGGGGGGGGGGGGAGCATGCTCTTCCCTTTGATGCCTTTGGGGTGCTGCCTGGCCCCACTTCCAGCCCTTTGTGCCCTGCTGCTGTCCCCCCCAGATAGCTGCGGTTCTCAGCCCCCTCCCAGGCTGGCGAGGGGTGCGTGGGGTCTCCTGTCCTGGAGGCCGGGTGGGAGCACCCAGGACGCTGCCCCCCCGGAGCCAAGTTCCTCGCAGCGGGGCTGTGGCACTGCCGCCCAGCCAGGGAGCACCACAGGGCCCCAAGGGTGGTCCTGGAGCCATCCCGATGCACACCCCGCATCCCCTGTCCTATGGGCCTCAGGGGGTGCAGATCCACCCCAAGCACCAGCCCCGGTACCCCATGGGCTGGAGCAGGGGGAGCAGGACCCAGGCAGCCCGTGGGGCACCCTCACCCCACAGCCGTGCTCACCCTCCCCACGTGGGACCCTGGCACCCAAATATCCCGGCTGGCACGGGTGTGGGTGGCAGGGGGGGGCTGGCATTTGGAGGGAGCCCTGGGGCGGGGGGGTTGCGAGACGGAAGGGAAGGGATAATGGAGCCTATTCCTTTAATAGATTCAATTTCTGCCGCGGCTGGCTGCGGGGCGCGGAGCCATCAATTCGATTCAGGGGACGGGGAATCTGATTTGGAGCGGCCGTGCCATCAATTAGCTTTTATTGATGGCATTGCTCATTGGAAGTCGATGGGATTTGAAGCCGGCGGTGGCTCCAGCATACCAAGCAACCCCTGCTCAAGGACAGGGCCCCACCACTCAGGGGTGTGGGGCATGGGACCCACCGGGGGGTGTCCCCCTGGGGCCACAAGGACCCCCTGGCATCGCCCAGGGAAGTCCCAGCGGGTTGGGGTTGGGGTGCTGGGTTGGAGATGGGGGGGGGCACAGACCCCAGCATCCCTGCGCAGGGGTCCTTTGGGGCACAGGCACCACCATCCCACATCAGGGTGCTGTAGGGCACAGATCCCCCCAGCATCCCCGCACGGGGTCCCCCGGGACATGGCACCCCCGCATGGGGGTCCCACAGGGCAGAGTACCCCCAGCATGCCCTCATGGGGGGGGGTGTCTTGGGGCATTTCCCTGACCAGCATCCCCATTTTGGGTCCCTTGGGGTACAGCCCCCCCTCCCAGCACCACCACATTGGGTGCCTTAAAGTACGAATCCTCCAGCAACCACAGGGGGAGGGGGCTTAGGGCACAGAGCCCCTGGCACATCCCCAAACAGGGGGTCCTTGGGGCATCCCCCTCCCCACCACCCCCACACTGGGGGGGGTCTCTTGGGACACCCCCCCCCGCAGCACCTCTGCAAGGGGATTCCCACAGGGCACAGGCCCCCCAGCATCCCCACATGGGGGGGGTCCTTCAGCGCACGCCCCCCCTCCAGCCCCCCCGTCCCCATGGCACGGAGGCCGGGCCCCATTGCCCCACCGAGCCTCGGGGTGGGGGCGCGGGGGCCCCCCTGGCGCAGGGTGCGGCGGGCGCAGCGGCTGCAGGGAGGGGCGCGGCGGCGGCCGCTGCTTTCGCTCAGCCTCTCGCCCAGCAGTTTCTCTCCAGAAGCCATAAAACCTGTCTGACGTGCCCGGCACCACTGCGGCAGGCGGCCGCAACGCAACGCCTGCGCCGGGAAGGGGGGTGGCGGGGCCCGGCTGCCCCCAGGCACCCCCCAGCCTTGGGTTCAGCCCCACATTAGGGGGGGGCGCAGGAGCTGCATCCCGCTGCCTCCACGAGTGCCGCTCGCCCAGGATGCTGCTGGTCTGGTGCTGGGCCCCGCCGTGCCAAGAAATCCCCCACGGGTGCTCCGGCAGAGAGGGGTGGCACCCCCAGAGCAGGGTGGGGAGGGCTCCACGGCTGTGTGGAGGGGCTGCTGCAGGGCTCCGCAGCCACACGCAGCCCCCCGCCTCGCACAGCAGAGCCTAATTGCCTCATTTAATGCAGGGCGAGGGGGGGCCCCCCGTTAATGCCGGGTAGAGCTGCGCTGCGAGGAGGGCGCCGGCTCCCGGGGATAAATCCATTTCATGGGCTTTTTGCAGGGCATACGTGAGCGCTGCTCCTGCCTGGGCGCTGCAGGGAGCGGATGGCAGCAGCGTGCTGGCCTCCCAGGTGCTGCTGCAGGGCTGGGGGGGGTGCAGGATGGGTACGGACAGGCCAAGGACCAGCGTCTGAGCTCGGCTAAGAGCAGGGATCAGGACCAGTGCGCTCAGGCTGGAGCTGTGGGTGAGCGACCCCCGCTCTGCCACCCCCTTGCCCCTGCCCCTCTGCAGGTGCCGGCGCCGGGCCCTGCCACCCGGCACTAATTGCAGGCGGCTGATCTGTAATTAAAGCTCTCCCTGTCACATGAGCTGATGTCTCAATATCAATCGCTGCAATTAAAGCCCCCCCCCCCCCAGCCTGAAAGGTTGCGGCAAAGGCTGCGAGGCGGACACCCCAGCACCCTGCGGGGACAGGGACCGCGGCGCAGAGCCCGAGGGCACGGCGGTCTTGCAAATACTGTATTACTCGGCTCAGTCACTACCAGGGGTTAAAACCAAACCGTACGGACTGGAACCGCACGGAGGAGGAGGGCGTCTTCGCAGAAGACAGATCGGTGTCCTCGCTGGAGGACAAGGCGAGCGGAGGGGCCGGGCGCCTGCCTCCATCCAGCGCCCGGAGGAGCTGTCGCCCTGCTCCAGGGCTTGGGGGTCCCCGGCCCCCCGCAGCAGGGGGTCCATGGGGGAAGGCACAAGATGAGGAGACGGCGCTGGGGCAGAGCAGGCGTCCAAGGAGCTGCAGGGAGCCCACAGCGCCGGGGCAGGGCGGCTGTCGGGGCCGGCGCGCGGGGATGCTGGCAGGGAAGCAATGCCCCTAGGAAGGAGAAAGCGCCGTCAGGAGACGCCGCGGCACGGCCAAGGGGCGCAGCTCCAGGGGCTGCAGAGCTGCCTGGCCCGGGGAGACCCCCGGGACCCCCTCACCTTCCAGCCGGGAGCCCCTGGCCCCCAGCTCAGCTCGGCAGGGGGTTGGCAGGAGAGTTGTGACCCAGGGCTGCCCCACGGGCTCGGTGGGACAGTGGCAGGAGAAAAACGTTCGCAAGCAGCCAGCGTGGCGGAGGAGCCCGTGTCCCCGCCGCAGGCAGCGCCGCAGGGTCAGATCCAGAGCAGGGCGAGGAGCGTAAGAGCCAGGCACTGGGCACGGTGCTGCGGCAGGGCCGGGGCCGCGGTGTCCCGGGGCGTCCCCGCGTCTGCAGGGGCAGGAGCAGGAGCAGAGGTCAGCGTGAGGCGGCCCGGAGGGGCCCCCACCCCAACCCCACCTCGTACTCACCGTCGGGGGCCCCTCGCCCGCGGGGCTGGGAGTTGGGAACCTCCGTCACCGGCTCTGGCGCTGGAATAAACCCAGAGGGTGTCAGAGAGCCGGTGCCCCCCGGCACCAGTGCGCGCCTCCCCGAGCCCCAGTGCAAACCAGTGCCCCCCAGCAGCCCCCCCCCCCCCCCGCGGACTCACTGGTGGCTCTGCAGCAGACGGAGACGCGCAGCTTCAGGCAGCGCCCGGCGCTCTCGGGGCTGGGCACGGCTGGGCAGAGGGGGGGTCAGCAGCTGCCGCGGGCACCGGCACCGGCACCGCCGCCCTGGACGGGAGCCCCGGGGCTCCCCGACGGGCCGGGCCGGGCCAGAGCCGGGCCTGGCGCGCCCCCTCCCGGCGGAATGAGGGGCGTGAATTCCCCCCCCCCCCATCCAGACCCCCGCGCACAGCCCCGCTTCTCCGTGCGCCTCGCCCCCGGGGTGCCCAGACGCCTCCCACACCCCTCCCGCACCTCTGGCTGCATCCGAAGTCATGGTGCACCCCCACCCTGGGGGCACCCAGACCCCCCCCGCCCCCGTGCCCTGAGACCTCACGCAGCCAGAGCTCTGGGTACAGCCGGAGCCCCCCCAGCCCCGGTTGCATGCACACCCCCAGATGCAATCGCTGCACCCTCCCGTGTGCCCCAGTCCTGATCGCATCCAGACCCCGGGCGCATTCAGACACCCCCTCCCCCAAAATTTCTCCCCAACCCTGATTGCATCCTGCCCCCCCAGCATGATCCAACCCCAGTTCCATGCAGACCACTGCTACACCCCAACCTCCCCATGTGCCCCGATCCTGGTTGTATGGGTGCAGCCAGACCCCCACCCACTGCACCCAGACCCCCAGTGCACCCCAACCCCATGCGCCACAACCCCATTTGCACCCAGACCCCAGGTACAGCTGGGACCCCCCCAGGCACCCCGGCCCTGGGGGGCAGCCAGACCCCCAGTGTACCCCAAGCCCGGCTGCACCCCGCTACAACCGCATGCAGCCCCCAGCGCACACCAGCCCCCACGCACCCCAACCCGGGTGCCCCCAGAGCCCTGGGGGTGCCCGCAGCCCCCGTCACGGGCACTCACAGATGTAGTAGTAGGTCTCCCCCGGCTGGAACTCGAAGCCGAGCGAGAAGGGGGTGAAGCGCTGGATCTTCTCCGAGAAGCGGACAGGCCCGAAGGGTGCTTGGGGCTGGTTGCACTCCCAGCGTTTGAAGGCCCCGGGGGTCTCGTAGCAGCCGCGGTACCCCTCCCGGTCCACCATGAAGAGCGTGAACGTCTCTGCCCGGCCGGCGGGCACAGCCCCCTCGTAGTGCGGGCAGTAGATGTCCAGGTAGTCATTGATGGACACCTGGATGGTGTAGTCGTCCCGCAGGAACCTGCCGGGCAGGAGGGGGGAGCTGGGGAGTGGGCGCCAGGGGGCCGGGAGAGACGCCCCCCACCCCGTGCTGCTCCGCTCGGCCCCACTCCTCGCCCCGGCAGAGCGGGTGGCCAGGCTTTTGTTGAAACAGCTACCGGGCACCCGGCCTCTCCAAACAAACAGGCATCAGCTCCGATTAGCTGCAGCCCGATGGAGCTGAATGGGCTCAGCGGCTGCAGCTGGGGGGCCGGGGCTGGCCCGCAGGAGCCCGACCACGCGGGCCGGGGCCAGGGGCCAGGGCACAAAGCCCCTCGCCCCAGGCAGCAGCCTCACGACCCCCAGCGCTGATCAGCGGTGACACCCCGACGGGGGGTGGCCCCGAGTGCTGCTGGCCCTGCAACGGGGCAGCTGGCGGGGTTGGTGGGGGGGCTCTGGCCCCAAAGAGAGGCTCCCCCAGCTGTGCAAACCCAGCCCGGGGACGGGCAGGGGAGGGGGCACAGCCCAGGTACCTGCGCAGGCAGGCACGCAGCGACGCGGCATGAGCTCACGCCTGTGCAAACAGCTTGTGCAGCCAGGCCAGGGTGGAGCAGACACCTCTGCAGACACACACACGTGTGCACACACACACGCAGACACGCACACACGTGTGCACACGCTCGGTCCTGCCAGCCCAGGGCGGGAGATGCAGCAGGAGCCCCTCTCCCCATCCCCACCCCAGCAGGGTGGCAGCCCCCACCCTGCGCCCACGTCTCCCCCCAGCCAGATCCTGCTGCAAGCAGGGCAAGCCCAGGGCTGGGCGTCGAGCTGGCAGCAGGCAGAGCCCTGGCCGTGCTGGCAGAGCCGTGGTGGGACGGGGGACTCCTGGGGACAAGGATGGGGACGTGGAGCCGGCACCTGGGACCGGGTGCTGCCCCGCACCCTTTACCAGCCTGATGGGGTGGGATGGATGTTGGGACCAGCACAGCCCAGGGCTCCCATTGCCCGCTTGCTGCGGCCAACCCAGTGGTGCTGCCCCATCTCTGGGGCCACTTCTAGCCCAGCAGGGCCAGCGGGGAGCCCCCCCGGCCAGCAGAGCCCCCCTCCTCCTGCCCCAGTGCCCGGCCGGGGCAGTGTTTACACCAGGCTCAGATTTTTGGCAGCTGTGGCAGAGCCCGGCGCATTAATCACCGGGCCGGCAGCGCTGTCGGGGCTGGGAGGCTCAGGCCTCTGTGAGCACCCCCCCAAGCCGGGGGCTCTTCGAGGACAGGACCAGGCGTGGGCTCCCAGCTGACTCAGAGCATCAGCCAGGCTGCTCCCGCTGGGCTACGCTGGCCAGGACGAGCCCAGGCAGGGCTGAGGGCTCCCGGGGGCCAGGGCACACACCCTGACCCTGCAGATGGGCGCTCAGCACCCCAGCCCTGTGCTGAGCAACCCCCCTCCTCCATCATGGGGTGCCTGTGGGCTTTGGTGCCCACCTCCTGCATCCACGGCTCCCCACACCCAAATTGGTGCCCCAAACCCTGCCCGGGTGTGCGCCCACCTGCCTCAACCTGGCTCCACAGGCTGGAGCCCCCCACGGGGCAGCGCGGCCCCAGGGCCCCCCGCGCAGCGCTCTGACCCTGCCCCCTGCACTCTCCCCTCCTCCAGTGCCCAGAGCAGCCCCGAGCCTGGAACTGCCTAAAATGGAGGAGGCCGGGAGGGGGAGATGGGTTTGAGGCGAGCGCGGGGCTGGACCCCAGCCCAGGGATGATGGCAGAGACGCGGGCGGCACCCCCGGCCAGGGGGGCGATGCTGGGCTCTGCGCCCACCAGCACGATGCCCAGAGCTGGTGACCAGTTTGGTGCCACCTGAGGATGCCCCACCGAGGGTGGGGGGCTTGGTGCTGCCCAGGGGTGGCTGGCAGGCTGGGGACACCCAGGGCTCGCTGCCACCAGGGGCTCGGTGCCAGCAAAGGATGCCCAACGCCACCAGGGGCACGGTGCCACCCAGGGGTGCCCACAGGCTTGGTAGCACCCAGGGCTCGGTGTCAGCCGGTGGTGCCCAAAGGCTTGCTGTCACCTGGGAGTGCCCGGTGCCACCAGAGGTGCCCGATGGCTCGGTGCCACCTGGGTCTTGGTGGCACTGGAGGTGCCCGGGGCTCGGTGGCACCCCGAGGTGCCCGGTGGCTCGGTGCCGCCCGAAGGACTGAGCGGCTCGGTGCCAGCCGGGGCTCGGCGCCCAGTGGGGATGCCCGGTGTGGCTCGGTGCCCACCGGCTCCGCCTCGCCCTGGGGTCCCGCCGCCCCGGTCCCGCGCCCCTCCCGTCGGCGCGGCCCCGCGCCCAGGTGCTGAGCAGCGGCGGCGCCGCGCGGGCTCGGGGCCGGTGCCGCTCCCGGTGCCGCTCCCGGTGCCTCGCCCGGGCTCGGCCGCGCTGCCCGGCGCACACAAAGGCGGGCGGCCCGGGCCGCCCCGGTGCGGCGGCGCTACCTGGGGTTGCTCCCGTTCCAGTGGACGCCGTGTCGGAGGCCGCGCACCGGCGGCGGCGGTGCCCAGAGCAGCGGCGCCCAGAGCAGGAGCCCGAGCAGCGGCGCGGGGCGCATGGCTCCGCCGGCGGCGGGCGGGGGGCGGCGGCGGCGGCGGCGGCCGGGGGCGGGGGCCGGGGGCGGCCCGGCACGGCACGGCCCGGCCCGGCCAGGCCCGCCCCGCCCCGACAACTTCGGGCCAATCCGCGCTGCGCCGCCGCCCGGCAACTTCCCCGAGTGCCATTAACCCTTTGAAGAGGGGGGGGCGGCACCGGCACCCCGCCACCGGCACGGCGTCCCCGGTACCGACCGGCACCGGCACGGCATCCCCGGAACCGATCGGGACTGGGACCACCGCCCCCGGCACCCCCGGTACCGACCGGGACTGGGACCACCGCCCCTAGCACCGGCACGGCATCCCCGGTACCGCCTGGCACTGGCCCAGCACCCCCGGTACCGATTGGAACTGGGACCACCGTCCCCAACACCGGCACAGCATCCCCAGTACCGATCAGGACTGGGACTGTCGCCCCCAGTGTCCCCAGTACCAATCGGGACTGGGACCACTGCCCCTGGCACCAACCTGGCATCCCTGGTACCGCTTGGTACTGGCCCAGCATCCCCAGTACCGTCTGGGACTGGGACTACCGCCCCCAGCATCCCTGGAACCAGGCAGCACTGATCTGGCATCCCTGGTACCAATCAGGACTGGGACCACCGCCCCCGGCATCCCCAGTTCCGACTGGCACCAGTCCAGCATCCCCAGTACCGACCAGGACTGGGACCGTCACCCCTGCCATCCCCAGTACTGATCAGGACTGGGACCACTGTCCCCAGTACCAACTGGCACCAGCCCAGCATCCCCAGTACTAGCTGGGACTGGGACTGCTGCCCCCAGTACTGGCCCAGCATCCCCGGTACTGATTGGGACTGGGACCACCACCCCCAGCATCCCCAGAACCAGACGGCACTGACCTGGCATCCACGGTACCAATCGGGACTGGAACCACTGCCCCGGCACCAGCCTGGCATCATCCCCGGTACCGACCAGGACTGGGACCACCACCCCTGGCATCCCCAGTACTGATCAGGACTGGGACCACCATCCCCAGCACTGGTTCAGCATCCCCAGTACCAGCTGGGACTGGGACTGCTGCCCCCGGCACTGGCCCAGCATCCCTGGTACCGACTGGCACTGGCCCAATATCCCCAGTACCGACTGGGACTGGGCCTGCCCCCTCCTGTACTGACTTGGCATCCCCACCCCCAGCCCCAGCGGACTCTCCCAGTGCTCCCAGTACTGACTGCACTGAGATCAGTACTGACCGGAAGGGCCCAGAACTGGTCCCCACCCTGCACTGGTACCAGTGGCCTGGGGCACCCCGGCTGCAGCCAAGTGCAGTGGGAGCTGGGGGCCACCAGCACCCGGTGCTGCTCACCCAGAGGGGTCCGGTGCTGGTCCTGCACCCAGGGCAGCTCCTGCACACGTGTGTGTCTGCATGTGGGCTGCTCCTGTGCATGTGAGTCTGCACATGGGCTGGTGTTACATGTGTGTGTTCACACATGGGCTGGTCTTGCACACGCATGTGTCTGTACATAGGCTGGTCTTGCACACTTGTGTCTTCACATCGGCTGCTCCTGCACAGGCGTGTGTCTGCACACGGGCTGGTCCTGCACACGCATATCTGCACACGGGCTGGTCCTGTGCACATGTCTGCACATGGGCTGGTCTTGCACACACATGTATCTGCACATGGGCTGCTTCTACATATGCTTGTCTGCACATGGGCTGCTCTTACACATGTGTGTCTACATATGGGCTGCTCCTGCACACAGGTGTGTCTGCACACGGGCTGCTCTTACACACGTATTTACACACGTGTCTGCACATGGGCTGCTCCTGCACACGCGTGTGCTTGCACGGGGGCTGCTCCTGCACACGTGTGTCTGTGCACGTTGCAGCTCCTGCACGTGTGCACCCCAGGGCCAGCTCCTGTCCGTGTGTTTGCACACAGGGGTCAGCTCCTGCTCACGCCTGTGGCTGCGTGCCCAGGGCATCCCGCAGACCCCTGGGTTGGGGTGGGGGGGACCTCAAGGCCCCCCTGGTTGCTCACAGCCCCCTTTGTGTACGGGAAGGCTGCAGGGGGGGCCTCTCCGGAGCCTTCCCCAGGCCGACCCCCCCCAGCAGAGGGGCTGCAGCCCCCAGCCCCACACCCACCTCGTGCTGGGGGCCCAGAGCTGGACGTGGCGCTGCGGGGGGGGGCTCAGGAGAGGGGGACGCCCCCTCCCTCGGTGGGTGCAGTCGGGTTTTGGGGCTACAGCCCGGGGGGGGGGGGCAGGGTGACCCCCTCGAGCTTCAGGGGGTCCCTCCTGCTGCACCCCCCCTCCCCCGGGGGCACAAAGCCTCAGGGCCGAGTGTCCGGGGGCGCCCCCCGACCCCCCCACAGTGCAGACCCCCGAGGCCCTTTCGGGGCCCTGCCCGCCCCCCCCCCCGCCCCTTCACCCCCCCCCACAGCCCCCCAGAAGCGCGGGGGGACCCAGAGGAGCACCGGGGCCCCCCCCCCGCTGCGGCCGCCCCCCGGTGCCCCCCCCCACCAGGCGGCGCTGGCGGCCCCCGGCGCCCTTTCCGGTAACGCGGCCGCTCCGGGGGGGGGGGGCCGCGAGCGCTGCCGGGAGTTGTAGTCCCGGACCCCCCCGGTGCCGTTCCCCGTCCCGCCCCCCCCCCGGTGCCCCGGAGGCAGCACGGAGGCAGGCTCACGGCCCCTTTATTGGCCCGGTGGCGACAAGCGGGCGGCGAGGCCCCCCCCCACCCTCCCCACCCCCCCGGCCCGGCGGCTCCAGCGGCGGTCCCGGCCCCGCTCAGGCCTCCCGGGGGGCGCCCGCGGGGGGCGGCGGCGCCGGCCTGGGGAGGGGAAAGGGGCGGTGAGGGGGGGGGGAGTGCGGCGAGGGGCCCCCCCCGAGCACCCCTTGTGCCCCTCTGCAGCCCCCAGCCCCACCTCACCGCCGTCAGCCTCTGAGCCCCCCCTTACAGCCCTTGCAGCCCCCCCATAGTCCCTATAGCCCCCCAACAGCCCCCCAAAAAGCCCCTGAAGCCCCCCCCATCTAGTCCCTACAGCCCCCCCATATAGTCCCTACAGGCCCCCAAGTCCTCCCCCAGTTCCTGCAGCCCCTCCTATAGCCCCCCCCACTGTAGCCCCTGCAGCCCCCCCACTGTAACTCCTACAGCCCCCCCCAAGTCCCTGCAGCCCCCCCCAGCACTACAGTCCCTACAGCCCCCCCAAAACTGCCTGCAGCTCCCCCCAGTCCCTACAGCCCCCCCACTACAGTCCCTATGCCCACCCCCCCCACTACTACAATCCCTACTACCCCCCCCAAAACTGCCTGCAGCCCCTCAGTTTACCCTCTCCCCACCCCAAAAAAAAAAAAATCCTGCCCCCCCCACTCACCTGGAAGGGATGACGGTGACGTGGGGGTGGCCGGGGGGGCTCTCGCTGCACGGCAGTGAAGGCCCCGGGGGGTCCGAGGGCAGGGGCCGGCGAGGCGGGGGGGGCTTGGCAGGACCTGGGGGCTGCGGGGGAACGGGGGCGTCAACGCTGCGGTATGGAGCGACCCCCCCAGGAGGCTGGGGGGGCCCCAACCACCTCCCCTGCCCCGGGGGGAGCAGGGGGCCGCTGTCCTGCCGGGTGCCGCCGTGCTGCCGTTACCTGAGTGCCTGGCGCCACGGGGTCCGCAGGCAGCGGGCGGGTGGGGGGGGGCGGCCTGTCCGAGGGGGGGGCCTGGGCAGAAAGAGCAGGGACGGTGAGCGCAGCCTGGC
Organism: Aythya marila; assembly: GCF_965140915.1. Taxonomy (NCBI): domain Eukaryota; kingdom Metazoa; phylum Chordata; class Aves; order Anseriformes; family Anatidae; genus Aythya; species Aythya marila. Next base: position 404,607 of record NC_139070.1, read on the forward strand.
GAGCAGGGGGGGGGCACAGGGCAGAGCCTCCCAGGGCAGGGCTCTGAGGTATGGGAAGGGTGGGTGTAGAGGTTGGGGGGGGGTGTCGGGGCTTGTGGCACGGGGGGGTGCCAGCCCCCAGGGGCGGTGGGTGCGGGGTGGGGGGCGCAGCTCGCCTGGGTGCTGAGCCCCAGCCTCTGCCCTGGAGGCTGAGCCCCTGAGGTCATGCACAGACGCATGCAGCAGTGGCAGAGGAGGGCAGAGAGAAAGGGGGGGCCCGGGGACCCCCACCCCAGGCAGGGCGTTACCTGGGAGGCCTTGGTTAGAGGGTCGGGCGGGAGAGGCCGCGCAGGAGGATCGGGCCGCGCCGGGACAGCCGGCTGCAGAAAGAGAGAGGCGGCGGAGGGCAGGCACGCCATGCAGCCGTGCACGGGGCTGGTGCAAGCCGTGCAGCATGCGGAGACCCCCCCCCGACCCAGCAAAGCAGAGACCCCCCCCACCCCACCCTACAAGCAGGGGGATCCGGGGCTCAGCCCCGCTCCACGGTGGCCACCGCAGCCCCCGGCCAGGCATGGAGCCCAGGCTGCGGGACCGTGCACGGGGGCCCTGCCTGCAGCCCCCATGGGCACAGGGACAGCGTGCCGGGCACGGGGACACCAGGACAGCGGCCGGGGGCTGTGCCGGGCGGTGCCAGGCTCAGGGAGTCACGGAGCCGAAGCACGAAGCCCCAGGAGGCTGCGGGCAGCGGGGACGCTCCGAGCTGCTCCCTGCCGGGCATCTCCTCAGCAACAGCCGCACAAAACCCCCGTACCCAAGGCAACCGCACCGCAGGCTGGCGGCACAGCCCATAACCACGGCAACGGCAGCCCCCTCCCCAGGGAGGCCGGTGCCCGTCGGGGTGACGTCCCCAATCCCCCCCCGCCTCTCACCTTGCTGCTGTGCATGACCTGCAGCTCCGTGGCCTGGCGCCACTGCGGGGGCCGGGGGCGCTGCGGGGGGCCCTGCCCGGCCAAGGGGGGCTCCGGCTGCGAGATCCTGCAGGGGAGAGGCAGGATCAGGCCCCGCTCGCTCCTGGCCCTTGGGTTGGACCCCACACGACAACCAAGCGACACCAACACCAAGCAGAAGCCGAAGAAAAACGAACCCCTCGGCACCGGAGGATGCGACACCCTGCGCCCCCGAGCCCGGGGCCGTCCCCACACCCCAAGGGCACTGCCAAGGGAAGATCGCAGCACCGGACGCCTTGCGAAGCAGGACGGCTCAGGGACAGCCCCCAGACCCAGGCTCCGGCAGTGACGTTACCCGCTCCAGCCGTCTGGGGCTTCTGGACCCAGGAATCGGACCCGGGTCTCAGCGCTGTGGGGAGAAGAGTCGGGGCTCAGACCGGGGGGCTCAGCCCGGGGGGCTGGGGCTCGCCTGCAGCGCGGTGGAGAGGTGGGGAGGGCAGGCGGGGGAACCGCAGTGACATGGGACGACGAAGTGCAACGGGGTCCGCTACTTTTGCCGGGGGGGACGTGCACAGACACGGCTCGGTCACCTGCTCACGGACACGCTCATGCAAGCCCACACGCCCCGGTCCCCGCCGCGGCCACGCGCACGTGCCCACGTACATGCAGGCAGCCCCGTGACATGCAGCCACAGGCGTGTGCACGACCATGGCTGGGTGGCCGCCCCCGGTGCTTACCCCTGGCGCTCACCTGTACTGGCACGACGTCCCCTTGCCCAGCTGGCAGAGGTGCTTGTGCAGCCCAGCGCGGCGCGCGCAGCACAGCCCCAGCACCAGCGCCAGCCCCAGCAGCGCGCTCAGCAGCAGGGCGGTGGGCAGGGCGCTCCCCCCTGCCGAGAGCCACACGTCAGTGCCCGGCTGTGCCCCGCGCCGCCTCGGGCAGCACAAAGCCCCATTCTCTTCCCCGCTGCTCACCCCCCAAAGCTCGTGCCCTCACCTCGCTCCAGCGTGGCGGCGGGGCCGCTGTCCTGGCTGCCCCCTGCTCCGGGGCTCTCGCAGGTGGGGGGCGCCCAGCCTGGCTCGCAGTGGCAGTGCCCGTGGTTGTTGCACACCTGGGTGGGTGACACCGAGCCTCAGCCCCCAGCTGCTGGCAGCCCCCGCGTCCCCTGCAGTCCCACAGCTCACCCCGTGCCCGTGGCACTTGCTCCGGCACTGCTGGTCGCCCAGCACCGAGACATCCTGGCACTGGTGCTGGAGGCACACCTGCGGTGGGACACGGCGTCAGGACCCGTGGGCACGGAGAACACCCCCGGCACCCCCCGCAACCCTCACGTTCACCTTCCCGGGGCCGCAGGCTGTGCCGGGCAGCACCATGGCTGCGTCGCTCACGTCCTCGACCCCGGGCAGCGTGGTTCCCTGGCACGAGCCCTCCGCTCGGCCCCCACGGGCACCACCACGCCGGCACTGCAGCCTCCCGCAGCCGGCATCCCTGCGGAGACCAAGGGTCAGGGGTGTGGACAGCGAGGATGGGGACAGTGAAAATGGGGCCAGCACTCACTGCTGGGCACAGGCGACGTAGGAGCCATTGGCGAGCTGCCCGCAGTGCCCACGTTCGTCCCCTTTCGCGTTCAGAGAGGCCATGCAGGAGCTGGAGACAGGGCTGGCACCTGCGGCAGGAAGAAGTGAGCCCAAGCCCCCCACACCAGGCCACTGTCCCCACGCCGTCCCCGCCATACCTGGCCCCAGGAGCTGCTGGCACTGCCCCTCATAGGTGGCACAGGCGCCGCCGTAGCAGCGTGCCCGCCCCCCAGCGCAGGGCTGCCCGTCCTGCAGGAAGGCGTTGGGTGGGCAGTGAGGTGAGACCCCGTCGCAGAACTCGGGCAGGTCGCACTCCCCCAGAGGCTCCCGGCACAGATGTCCCGCACGGCGCAGCTGCAGAGGGGCAAAGTCAGACAGGCAGGGATCCCACTGCATCCCCAGGGGTGGCACCCCAAGAAAAACCATCCCTGCGGAGGGGCTGGGAGGCGGGTGGTGGTCCCAGACCCCTCCCCAGGTACCTGGCAGTCTTGGCAGCAGGTGTCCCCCGTGGCACACTGCGCTCCAGGCACCAGCTGGCAGGTGCTGCTGTTGCAGCAGGGGTCGGTGCACTCCTGCGGGCACAGGGACTGCGCTGAGCACACGGTGGGACCCCCCGCTGCCACCCCAACCCCACAGCGGGACCGGGACGTGCAGCTCCTGGGTACAGATTTAAGCCAGGGCAAGGGCAGCTGGGGCTCAGCCGGTGCCCCCCGCTCTCCCGTACCAGGCTGAGGCCGCAGTCGCAGCCCTCGCCCGGCTCCAGGAAGCGGTTCCCGCAGCGGGGGCTCTCGGCCAGCTGCTGGGGCTCGGGCACGTTGAAGAGGCACCAGCCCAGCCCCTGCCCCAGGCTGCGCTCCAGGTCCTGCTGGCTGCAGTTGCTGAAGCTCAAGCCGGGTGTGAGCCTGCAGGGACGCAGAGGGGACAGTGAGGAAGGCAGGGGGGCACCTACCACCCTCCCACCCTCTCCCAGAGCCCCCCTTGCGGCTCTCACCCCGTGGGCAAGTCCATGATGCAGCCGTGGTCGTGGTAGAGGTTGCTGCACTCGCAGAAGCGCCCGACGCCATCGTGGCCCATGCCCAGGCTGTGCCCCAGCTGATGGGCCACAGTGGAGGCGATGACGAGGACGCTGACCGAGTAGTCCTGTGGGACAGGAGGGGCTCAGGGCGGGGCAGCAGCAGGGGGACAGAGGGACACGGGGGTACTGACCATGCTGACCCCCCCAGAGCGCGTGGGTGAGCACATGGAGGCTTGGACCGACATCCCCACCGCGACGTCGTCAAAGCTGGAGCCCCTGGGGAGAGAGCACGAGCCTCAGCAGGGCTGACACCGCCTGCACGCCCTGCCCCGTCCATCCCCGTCCCCTTGTCCCCGTCCCCGTCACTCACGTGAGGAGCTGCGCGTTGTCGTGGGGCAGCCGGGGCAGCAGCTCCTCCTGGCGCCACCGCAGGAACCGCTCCAGCGTGGCCCGGGCACTGCGCCCCACCTCGAACCTGTCGCCCTCGCTCCACACCTCCACCGCCACCAAGGCCACGCGCATGCCCAGCGGCTGGAAGAACTGGCGTGCACAGAGGGGGGGGGGGGGTCAGGGACCCCTGCAGCAGCAAGGGGATGACACGAGGACGGACAGACAGCATGGCAGGGGCCCAGCTCGACTCACCGTGTCCACCTGGTTGGCGATTTCCAGGGTCCGGGTGCGGGCACGTTTCAGGTCGGGGTAGTTCTGGAACTGCGGGCGCAGGGAAGGGCATCAGCAGGGGAGGGGGCAGCCCCTGGCACCGGGCGCCCACCCATCCTGCACTCACTGCAGCGTGGTCCAGCACCATCACCAGCTCCACAAACCGCGGCTCCGCCACCGACCGCTTGCCCTGGGGGACAAAAATGGGTCAGGGCAGCAGCGAGGGGACCCTGATCTGGTGGGGGAGGTCCCCAGGGCCACCTTACCCTCTGCAGCCGGGGCGGCTCCGTCTCCACCTCCACCGGGGGAGGCTCCGGGGGGCCCTGCCCACAGGCCCTCGGTGCCAGCCGGACCTCCCGCAGCCGGTACAAGATGTGGCTCCCTGGGGGACCGCTGGTGTCCGGCTCCAGCCCGTAGCTCCTGTTCTCTGCCACTCGGAAATGGCCACTGCAAAGAGGGGACCAGGAGGGGACCAGGCGTCAGCGGCACAGCATGACCCGGGCTCGGGGACCACCGGGGCTGGGGGCTCACCTGAGTCCGGAGCAGGCACAGAGGCTGGCCCAGGAGCTGGGGAAACCCCGCACGTTCCCCCGGTAGCAGCAGTGCTCCTGCAGCAGAGAGAGGTTTAGGGGCTGGCCCCATGCTGGGGGCCCTCTGGGGACGGGGAGGGCTCGGGGGCACAGGGCACCCAGGTCCTACCTGCCTGCTGGCCTCCTGCACCACCCGCGTGCCGTTGGGCAGGTAGTAGAGCAGCGCCCCGGTGCCCAGCACCAGATCCCTGCCGGAGGAGTGTGTCAGCCCCAAGCCAGGGTCCCCCAGCTCGCCCTGCTCTGAGCACACTGCAGACAGAAACAGGGCCCCCGGCATCCCCCCCCCCAATCCTGCTCCGTGTCTGTGGATGGAGACAACAACCCCAGCCCCCCACCCCACGTGGATCACAGATGGGGACGGGGCTCATGGGACCCCCACCCTGCACACACCATGGAAGTAGGCGGGACCCTCACCCACATGCGTCACGGGTGGGGACAGGGCCCTTGAATCCCCCACCCTGCACCCTCCTCGGGGGATACAGGACCCCCACCCCACACAAACCACAAATGGAGACAGGGCCCGTGGGACCTCCACCCCACTCCTCCCACCCCCGCCATGCCCCCGCCAGCCCCCCCCTCACCAGTTTTGCTCCAGCTCCAGCACCAGCTGCGCTCCCTCCAGCTCCAGCATCACCTGCAGCCGGCTGGGGAACCCCCCCTGCGACAGGCAGCGGTCACAGCGGGACCCCCACCCCAAGGACCCATCCCCACCCATCCCACCCCATCTCTACGTGCCCTCCGAAATGCCTCGTCCCCCAGCTGGGTGCCAGCAGGGCCGGGGACCCGCCTGAGCCTGGCGCGTGCCCACCAGGGAGGGGCGGAAGGGATCCCCCCGTGCTCCCCGGCCCCCGCCCTCACGCCGCGCAGGAAGCGTCCCTCCCTCGGCAGCGCATTGTGCGGGGACGGGGGTGTCGGACGGAGCCGCCGCCACCACCCCCAGCCCCCCCCCCGGCCGCCCCCCTCGCTTCCTGCCTGGTGCGGCGGCGGAAACGCTGGAGAGACTCCCAACGGCCATGGGGTGGGCTGGGCCCTTCCGCCCCGGCCAGGAGGGGTGCTGGGCGCACGGTGGGTGCCAGGACCTGCTAGGGTCCCTCCCAGCACCGGGAGAGGAGAGGAGAAGGGGACAGCAAACCCCCTCCCACACCCCACCGGACCCTTCCCCGCTGACCTCGGGGCTGAGCAGCTGCGCCCGGAGGCTCCGGGTGCTCGATCCCTTGGGGGATTTGGGGTCGGGGGCACTCGGATGCTGGGTTTCCTGCACCAGGAAGGGTGCAGGGGGATGTGGCGAGGCCACGGGCAGCCCCCACCCCACCGCAATCCCACTGTCACGAGCCAGGCAAGCACCCACGTGGCACGGGCACCCCAGGGAGGCGGTGGGGGCTCACCTGCATCGCCTCCTCCAGGCGGAGCGGCCGCTCACCCCGCAGGACCCGCGGCATCACGTGCCAGTAGTGTCCCAGCTCTGCAGGGTGCTGCTGCCAGCTGTCACCTGTGCAGGGCCCAGAGCCACTGTCACAGCTCGGTCACCCAGCACAGTCCGTGTCCCACCCCCCCAGCATGGGCAGGAGGGTGGGGAACAGGAGCCGGGGCTGCCAGGCTCACCCCAGCAGCTCCCAGTTTGCCACTGGGTGCAGCCCCCGAGTGTCACCGGTCCTGAGGGACCAGGGCACTGAGCCTTGGAGGTGCCTGGACGTGGCACCTGCAGCCGGGACGTGGCACGTGGGGTCACGAAGGAGGCTGTGGCCCCACATCGCAGCACGCCCCGGGCCGGGTGGGATGGGTTTCCTGGGGTCTCCTGCCAGCTCTTACGTCAACTGCCGGCACCGAGCCGCCCCGTACAACCCGCCTGGGGACCGGGGAGGCCTGGCCCCAGCTGACTCAGTGTCCCTCGCCCCTGCAGCTCCCCACGACGCTTCCCCACCCTCCGAGAGGGCTCTGGGCACAGCCCGGGGCCACGGCAGGACACCTGCACGCCCCCATCCCCACCGCCCTGACACTCCGGGCAAGGGCTGGACCCCTCCACGCCCGGGCCGTGGCGTTGTCCCCAAAATCTCCCAAGGCTGTGACAGCCTTCCCCACGTCCCGGTCCCACGGGAGCCTCTCCCTTTTGCCGCAGCCCCTCTCGCCCCCGGGAGCTGGTGGTCCCCGAGTGATGCCGAGTGCCCGCTGGCACCGAGCGGAGACCTCGGGGAGCCCCCCCGGGAGGGGTTGGCGGGGGCGGGACAGACAGACGGCCGGACAGACGGCCGGCCCGGCCCCGGCTGGTGACACACGGCCGAGGAGGTGACGCGGCAGCCGGTCCCAACCGGGACGAGCCCCCCCGCCCGGCACGGACAACGCCGAGCCCCCTGCGTACGGCAGCTCCCGGGTACCGGGAGGAGGAGGGGGAGGAGGAAGATGAGGAGAAGGAGGAGGAAGATGATGATGATGATGAAGAGGAGGCAGAGAGCCCGGTGCCCGCCGCCGGACCCCGCCGCGCCCGGTCCCAGTCCCCGGTTCCCGGTCCCCGCTCACCTGCGCCTCTCCCGTGCGCCCCGGTAGCGGCGGCGAGCAGCACCCCCAGGGCGAGGAGCAGCGCCCGTGCCATCGCCCTGCCGGCACCGGGGCCCGTCCCGGAGCCGGTGCGGGCTGCCGCGGCCCCGGGCTGGCGGCTCCCGAACTGAGCCGGCGCGGCCGCCCCCGCCGGTGCTCCCGGTGCGCATTGCACCGCCACCGCCTCCACCGGCAGCGGCCCGGCCCGGCCCGGGAGGAGGAACTTCCTGCCCGCCGCCGCCCGGCTCCGCCCGCCGCCGCCGCTCCGCCGGCGACGCCCAGCCCCGGCCGGTGCCTGGGGGACGGCGGCGGCTCCGCCTCGGCTCGCGGCTCCGGGGCTCCGCGCAGCGGCGGCAGCGGGCGCGCCGGGGAGCTCGGTGCGGCTGCCCGGTGTTCCGGAGAGCCCCTCGCTTTCGGTGCCGGTGCGCAGCAGGGTCTCCGCCTGCAGCGTGCCGTGGGCTGGGACCCCCGGCTTCACCGTCCCGTGTGCTGGAGACCCCCACCTTCATCACCCCGTACAGCAGAGGCCCCCACCTTCATCACCCCGTACACCGAAGACCCTCACCTTCATCACTTCACATGCTGGAGACCCTCACCTTCATCACCCTGTACACTGGAGACCCCCACCTTTACCACCTCATGCACTGTGGGCTCCCAACCACCCCACCCCATACCCCAGAGCCCCCCACCTTTGTCACCCTGCACAGCAGAGACCCCCGCTTTCACCACCCCCTACACCAAGGCCCCCCACCCTCAGAGCACGTCACCCCACAGACCTCACCACTCGCTTTGGGGGGGGGACACTCAGTGTTTATTGCAGGGTGCCGGGCGCCCTCAGGCTGCGTACCCCTCCTGCTCCTCGCTGCTGTCCTCGGAGAGGCCGTGGTCCCCGGGGGTGCAGGCGGGGCACACACGGCCCACGTCCCTCCAGCAGGGCCCACAGTACGTGGCACCACAGGCAGACGAGGGGCAGGCCTGGTGGTCCTGGGGGGACTCGGGCTCCCCGCACACCGTGCACGGCCGGCGCACCCAGCGGCGCAGTCGCGGCCAGCGCCGGCAGCACCACTCCAGCAGGGACGTCCCCTGCAGCAGGGACGGGGACACGTGGGGCTCCAGCTGCCCCGTGGGGAGGACCAGCCACCCCAATGGGGCAAATAGGATGGACCCGGGGAGCGGGGGACACCCTGCGCTGCCCATCCTGGCGTAGGCAGGGGGGGCCCAGCTCCCTGGTGTGGTGCCAGCCCTGTGCCCCCGTCCCCGCTCACCAGGGCTGGGTAGTGGCGTGCCCGCCGGGCGATGCGCTTCCTCTGCAGGCGGACGAAGCAGTGCCGCTGCCGGAGCAGCTTGTTGTAGAGGTAGAGCACGCGGCTCTTCTCCCGCTGTGCTGGGCACAGGCTGTGAGTCCCCCCAAAAAAACTGGAGCCCCTGGGGATGAGCGGGGTCTGGGGTTCTGGGGTCGGTGCCACCGCTCACCTTGGGGAAGTAGAAGGCAGCGATGGCGCGGCGCAGGCGGTACATGTAGACCTGGAGCAGGCACAGCAGCACCAGCACGGCCAGGGGCAGGCAGCTGTCTATGTACTGCTGCTGCGTCATGCCCCGGGGCTGCGGCAGGCAGACTGGAGACCGACAGTGGCACTGAGCAGCTCTCGTGGGCAGGAGCAGCCAGGCCAGGGAGCCTAGGGGGGCTCCCATCCCCGCCCCATCTCCAGGGATAAATCCCCGGGGGGGCCTCACCGAAGTTGGACGTCTCCAGCTCCGTGTCGGAGGAGGTGTTCAGGGACCCGATGGTGCTCCGCAGGAGCCGAGCCATCAGGGACGTGCCCGTCACGTGCACGGACAAGTGGTGGCTGCCTGCGGGGGAACGGGGGCACGTGGGGGCTGTGTGGCAAGGCTGGGGGCTGGGGAGGCAGGTGGGGGGGGGGTAAAGGCTTTGCCATGGGGCTGTGGGGCTGGGAGCTGCCCCCTGGGGGCTGTGGGGCCGGGTCTCACTGCGGAAGGAGTACTGCACGAAGGAGTGCTGGTGGATGATGCTCAGCATGGTGTAGAGCGTGTGGTCCAGGCCCCAGGCGAGCAGCAGCAGGAGCAGGGGCGGGATGCACTCCAGCAGCTCCAGCACCTGTGGGGAGCGGGGTCCTCCACGACCTGCCCCTGGCACCCCAACCCCACTCCCCCAGCCCCCCCCCCAGCCCCTCACCACGCTCTGCAGCTCGCGGGGCTGCATGGCCAGGCGGCACGGAAAGATCACGGTGGGGATCTCCGCCCGGCGCAGCGGCAGCAGCGTCCGCTTGTTCTGGGAGAGGGGAGAGCAGGGGGGCTCAGTACAGCCCTAGGGGGGTGTGGGAGGACCAGGGGGTGGCGGGGACCCCTGGGTGGGGGGGACCCCCTGCCCCATCTTCGGGGGGGACCCCCTGCCCCATCTTCCCCCTCACCTGCTTTTTGCGACGGGCATCGATCTGGCGGAAATAGGTGGTGATGTAGAGGTTGTCAAAGCAGATGTCCTGGCAGTACTTCTTGGTGTAGGAGAACGCCCTGGGAAGAGAGGGGGTCCCGAGGGAGGCAGGGGGCAGCTGGACCCCTCCCCCAGCACCCCCTTTGTGTTCACAACCCACCATTCCTGTCCTTAAAGGAGGTTCCCATCCCTCTGTGCCCTGCGGCTGGCACAGCCGGAGCCCTCCCAGCCCCCAGCCCCAGGGCTCAGCCAGCCCAGCCCACGGCTCACGAGATGAAGACGAGGAGGAAGGTGAAGGAGAGCAGCAGGCGGAAGAAGGAGAAGGCCTGGCCCAGGCGGGCGCTGTGCTGCCGGATCTGCGAGGTCACCTCCTCCACGATCTGCTCCCCGGACACGTTGATGCCCACCAGCATCTCGTGGTGCTCCTCCTGCGGCAGGGAGGGGGCCATGGGGTCAGGCACCATCCTGCCCCGGCCCCAGCACCGGGTGGATGGGGCGGGCGCCCACCTGTACAACCACTTTGGCACTGAAGTGCTGGCTGAGGTTGTTGACGGAGTTGTTCAGCATGTCGTACATCTGCCCAAAGTTGCCCTCGACAGGGATCCTGTCCCAGCACCAGCTGTGCATGACTGGGGGGGCACGGAGGGGACAGCGCTGGCATCAGTGGGGGATCCCCCTGGCGCCTCCCCGGCACGGGCTGGGGCTCACATCCAAGGGGTCTGGCAAAGGGGGCTGAGCTCCCAGAGCAGTTCCTCCGTGGGAGGCCGGGGCTGGGCCCCCCCCGTCACCCACCCTTGACGATGTGGCAGAGGAACTTGAACTTCATGGGCAAGCAGAGGAGGTGGCTGATGAGGGGCACGACGATAAGCGCCATGCAAGCCTTGTGCTTCTTGTCAAACCAGTCCCGGCACCGCTGCATGGCCTGGTCCACCACATCTGGGGGGGCAGATATGGGGGGCTCAGCTCAGAGCACGGCTCCCCTGCACCCCGACCCGTGCTCACTTGCAGCCGTGAACCACCCAGGGCTTGTGGGGGTGAGCACCGGGCTCCACTCACAGGTGCAGCGCAGTTTGGTTTTCATTTCGTACAGCTTCTGGGTGCTGAGCCCGGCCTGCGAGTCCGTGTGCTCGCCCTGCTTCAGGTCGTACCCCTCCTCGCTGGCCACCTCCTCGTTGAGCTCCACGAAGGCACGCGAGATGTTCTGCGTCTCGGCATCCAGCTTCTGCCCACCACGCTGCAGGAGGGGGGAGCAGCTCGGCCCCGTGCCCCCCGGCCCCCTCCCGCCGCCCCCCGCCCCGCAGCCTCACCACCATGTCCTCCATCACCATGCGCAGCGGCACCGTGGACACCCGCCAGAGGTGGCGGCTGTGGTTGACCTGCAGCTCCGTCACGCAGCCCACCGCGCGGATCACCTCGTCCAGGTTGTGCCACACGTTGGCCACGGGCCCTGGTGCAGGCAGGGCTGGCTCAGACACCCCCCCCCCCAAAAACCAGGGACCCCGTGAGGGCAGCGGGTGGGGGCCCCTACCGTTGTAGATAGCAGCAAGGACGAAGGAGAGGACGAAGACCCGACCCTCCTTGCCCAGGAACTTGGGGGCCACCAGCAGGCTGGCACAGCGGATGTGTGGGGACGTGGCCCAGCCCAGTGCAGTCACCCCTGCGGGGAGCAGAGAGCTGTCCCCACGGCCCCACGGGGGACCAACAGCGCCCATTGTCCCGTGCCTCCCCCCAGCTCCATCCTCACCTGCCAGCCCGCACGTCAGCTGCACCTTGCGCGTCTCCGAGAGGTTCATGGGGACAATGAGGAGTTGGCAGAGCCCTGAAACACCCGCACAGTGCCCTGAGTCCCCAGTGCCAAAAACCCCTCTGTGCCCTGCACCAGGACACACTCACCAAGGCCAAGGAGGCTCCCGATGCTGGCACCAAGGAAGAATTTGGTGCCGCGGTGCTGGTCTGGCCGGCTCCAGAGGAACTGGCTGCACGAGGTGGGCAGCAGCGTGACCGCTGCTCGCTTCAGGGCTGGGTGGGGAGGGAAGCATCAGCCCTGCCCTCGCCCGCATCCCGTGGGGCCAGGAGCCGGGCAGGAGAGGCCCTCACTCGTGTTGGGTGGCTTCTGCCTCCCGTGTGCCTCCGTGCCAGCCATGCTCTCCAGCTCCGTGGCTCGGTGCTCGTCCCAGCAACGGGCGGGTGCTCCCATGGAACCGCTGTGTTGTGAGCCGCCCGTTGCCGTTCCACCGGCAGCATCGGTTGCAGGAACCGCACCAGGAGCCTCAGAGACCCGAGCATGGAGCCAGTCACGGGGCTGAAGAGGCTCCGGGGCTGGGCAAAGAGGGCCTGGGGCAGGAAGCCGCGGCAGAAGCGCTGGCTGGAGGAGGACAGCAAGGTGCGGGAGGTGGCCCGCAGCTCCGCCGGCTTCGCGCTGGGCATGGCCCTGGCCAGCCTGTACGGGGCCCTGGTCCTGCTGGCGCAGAGCGGCAACCTCTGGTACTGCCTGGTCACCACCATCAGCCTGGGCACGGCGCTGGGGCTGGGCATGGCCTTCTCCATCAAGGTGCGCGTCTCCGTGCTGCTCACGCTGCCCCACATCTTCACCAGTAAGCAGCCGGGGTCCCGCAGCTGGGGGCACGGGAGGTGCCGGCCCCCCGCAGAGCCCCAGGGCCACCCTGTCCCCACAGGGGAGGGCAAGATGCTGCTGCTGCTGCTGGCGCTGGGCATGGCTGTGCAGGGGCCCTGCACCAACATCCTGCACAACTTCTCCCGGGCCGCCGAGTCCCTGTCGTGCGGTGCTGAGCTCGCCCTCAACCAGACGGCCGAGAGGCTGCAACGTGCCCGGGAGCCACTGCTGAGTGAGATGGGAGGGGGATTGGGGGAACGGGGGGGGCTTTCCCCAGGGTGTGGGAGGAGGTGGGCAGTGCTGGCCGGTCCTGGGCTGCCCACAACCCTCGAGGTGCGCTCAGGGCCCTGCTCTCCGCAGAAGTGCTGGCCAAAATCAAGGACATTGCCCAGAAAGCCAAGGTGGTGGGCGACCGCGTGCGCAAGTTCTTCCGCTCCATCATGGACTCCGTGAGCCACGTCGGTGCGTGGGGGCTCCCGGGCTGCCCCCAGCCTCATCACCCCCCGAGCCCCCGGTCCCCGTCCCCATTGTCCTCTCCCTGCCCGCAGCCCGAGCCCTGCGCAACGTGTGGCGCTGGCTGGCCAGCGTGGGCGAGCTGTGCAACCAGGAGCTGGGCACGCCGTTCCGCCGCTGCCTGCGCCTCTTCGAGGAGGCCAAGGACAACTGCGAGCGCGCGCTCTCCTTCCTCTTCTTCCTCTGCTACATCATCATCACCTTCAGGCCGCTCTGTGGCCTGGCCAACGGTGCGTACATCCCCCCCCAGCCCCTCTGTGGTGAGGGGGGCACAGCAGGGCAGAGCCACAACCGCTGCCTGTGGCCCCACCCTGGCAAAGCCTCTCCTTTCCGCAGTTGGCCTCCTCTTCTGCATCATCCCCCAGTACATCCAGTCCTTCCTCAAGAAGACGATCGCAGCCCGTGAGCATCCCAGCACTGCCGGGGGGCTGGGGACCCCCCAGTGCCCCCCATTTCCCCTTTTCTGTCTCTCTCACCCTGACCCCCAGCACCGCCCCGCTCCTTGCCACCCCCGCAGCCCTCAGCAGAGCGCTGGACCGCGTGCGCAGGGAGTTCGAGTTCAACATCTCGGCCGTGCACCACTTCGACATCAGCCTCAACTCCAGCAAGACCCTGGCTGATGTGGCCCTGGACATCATGGAGGGCGTGAGCCAGCGCCTGGAGCCCACCCGCCAGGTCGTGGGTCTCTTTGCATACGCCTCCTCCTGCGCCATCCTCTACCTGTACCTGAAGTGAGGGTGCTGGGGCTCTGCTCCGGGGGCTCGGGGAGCCCAGCGAGCCGTGCCCAGCACCCCACACCCTCCCCAGGGCACTGCGGTACCGCCACCGGTACCTGCGGGACGACACCTTCGACAACGTCTACATCACGCAGCGCTTCATGGACATGGACGTGCAGCGAGCTGAGCAGGGCAAACCCACCGTGCTGCCCCTGAACTTCTGGGAGAGCGACCGCTACATCCACCCCGGTGAGCCCTAAGGTGGGGAGGGTCCCCCTGTGCCGTGGAGCCAGGGGGGTCCCGGCATGGCACAGCCTCACGGTGCTCCCGTGCCTGCCCAGGGATGCCGTGGCTCTCGCAGCAGGAGCGGCGCCGCTATGTGCTGGAGCTGACGGGGGTGCTGCGGCACGTGCTGCTGGGGCTGAGCCTGGTGCTGGCCGACTACAGCCTCTTCTGGCTGCTCGACCTGGTGCGGCACCAGATGCAGGGTGAGATCGTTGCGAGAGGTGAGTGGGTGTCCCTGGCCTGAGCCCTTCCCTGCCCCCCCCCCCTCCCCCTTTCTGCTTTGCTGGCTCGGGGATGAGGTTTTGGGGTCCCTCCGTGCCCCTGACTCAGCCACCCCACAGCCCCGGCGATGCTGGCCATCAGCGTGGACGGGACGGGCTACACCAGCGAGATCTTCCAGGACCTGGTGTCTGCCTTCGACGTGCTGCAGCAGGGCAACGTCTCGGTGCTCTCCCAGCGGTGCCTCCTGCAGCCCGTGGAGCCCGACTACGGCGCCTACATCAGCATGGGTGACCGAGGGGCCGGGCAGGGAGTGCCCGCACCCCGTGCAGGGTGTACGGAGGTGGGGGGGGGTCACCACGGCATGACCCATCCCTTCTTTGCAGGCATCCTGTACGGCATCTGCCTCTTCGTTGCCATCTTCGGCAACCACGTGGGACGCCTGCGGCGGGTGGTGTGTGCCGCTTACTACCCAGCTCGTGAGCAGGTGAGAAGCCCCCACCAAGGCGCTCCCACCCCAGCAGCCGCTCGCCCTCACCCTCCTGTCACCTTCGTGCCCAGGAGCGGACGTCCTTCCTCTACAACACCATCCTGGCACGGCGGGCAGGGCTGGTGTGTGCCCTGCGCGAGGCGGTGAGGATGAACTCAGGGGATGCTGCGCAAGGCAATCTGCTCCTCTTCCTCACCTCCAGGCAAGTGTCCCCATTACGCACCTTGCTGGGCACTGCTGGAGCTCGGTGACAACCCCCAGGGTGGCTTTTCCCTGTCCCCGCTGAGCTGTCCCCGTTCCTTCCTGCAGGGTGCCCGCCTTTGCCCGGCTGGTTCAGCTCCTGGGCATCCAGCGGAAACACTGCCTGGCCTGCGGGATGGCGGAGCAGAAGGACTTCATCGCGTGCATCACACCCGACTGCAAAGGTGGGCAGTGGGAGGAGGGGCAGGAGCCCCCCCACGCACACACACCTACCCCACCCTGCTCGATGTCCCTCCAGGGCTGTACTGCAGAGAGTGCCACCAGACCCTGAACAACGTCTGCTCCATCTGCATGGGTCCCCTGAGCTACAAGGACATGGGGGACGAGGAGATGTGAGCAGGCTGGGGGGGGGGACACGGGGGGAGGCGCGGAGCTGGGGACATCCCATGGGCTTGTGGGATGGGGGGGGCTTTCTCTGCCCTCTCCCCACAGGGACTCCAGCGACGAGGAGACGGTGGGGCTGTGGTTGGGAGCGCTGCAGACGCTGCGGGGCCACGAGCAGGAGGAGCTGCGGGAGCAAGGGCGGCTGCTGAGGCAGCGCATCCAGGAGGTGGCGGGGGGCCGGGGGGGAGCCCGCCGCCTGCCCCCTGAGTTGTTGGCCCAGCTGCGAGCCCGGCTGAAGGAGGAGGCGAGCGAGGAGAGCGATGGGGACAGCTACGGCGTGCCTGGTGAGGACAGCTCCTTCTCCAGGTGAGGACTGGGAGAGGTGGCCTTGGGGGCACGGGGGTGCGGGTCCCTGATGCTGCTCTGCCACCCCCATCCCCTCCCAGCCTTGATTTCAGCTACCAGGAGCAGCCTGAGGGCAGCGGCAGCGAGCTGGAGGAGGTGAGGGTCCTGCAGCCGCCCAGCAGCGAGGGCAGGGCCGGGTGACAGCAGGACGGTGCCGCACAGACGGCTCGGGGGCTGCGGGGACACGGCGCAAGGCTCTGGGGATGTGGCCGGAGCCCCAGCAGTGCAGTGGAAGCCGTGAGCTGCCGAGGCAGATGGGGAGGGGTTGGTGAATAAAGCACCCGGTCTTCAAGCCACCGGTGTCCTCATGCCCTGAGCTGGTGTCTGGCACCGCTGCAGTGGCCCCGTCCTCCCCCCTCACTGCACCCCCAGCTCCGAGCCCCAGCCCTGCGCTGTCCCCAGCCCTGCTGTAACCCCGTCCCCATCCCTCACGGTGCCCCCAGCCCTGTCCCCATGGTGCCCCCAGCCCCATCCCTGTCCCCAACTTTGTTGCTCCCCCTCCTCCATCCTGGTGGCTCTCCCACCTCTGTCCCCGTGATGTCCCCAGCCGCACGGTGCCCCTGTCCCCACGCTATTCCCAACCCCATCGTGCCTCCACCTCCATCCCAGCAGTGCCCCCTGCCCCCTCTGTGTCCCCCCAGTGTCCCCAGCCCTATCATGGCTCCATCTCCATCCCTGCAGTGAACCCAGCCCCATCACCGTGGTGTCCCCAGCCCCATCACCATGATGTCCCCAGCCCCATCACTGTAATGTCCCCAGCCCCATCACCGTGATGTCCCCAGCCCTATCACGGTGATGTCTCCAGCCCCACTGTGCCCCGTGGTGTCCCCAACCCCATGCAGAGCTGTACTGGTGTGTGTGGGGGGGGACTGGACAGACAGACGGGGCGCACGGGATCCCTGCTTCTCTGTTTATTATCAAGCAGCCTTCGTTTAAAAAAACAAACAAACAAACAAACAACAAAAAGACGCGACCCGGCGGCGCGGGGGGCGCGGCCGCCCGCGGATTATTTCATTTGGTTTCTTACACCAGAGAGGTTCAAGTAGCCGAAGATTTCAAGTTCACCATAAGGCACTTTAAAGCCATGACAGGAGCCAACCCCCCCCCCCGTCCCCATCACCCCTCCCGTCACCCCATGGCAAGGGACAGACACGCAGAGGCCAGGCAGCGCTGGCGGGCAGCAGCGGAGGGGCATGGGGAGGGGGGGGTGGAAGGGGGGGGAATATATTACATCATCTTTTTAAATATAGATAAACTCTTATTTTAGGCAAATAGTGCCGGTCCCCTGCCCCCCGGGCGTGCCGGGGGGGTCTGCGCCCTGGGGGCATGTGCAAAGGGCAGAGGGGTGACCGCGGGAGCCCGGCCACCCCGGGGAAGGGGTCCCACAGGGCCGGGGCGTCGCGGGGGGGGGGGGAGAGGAAGGCGGGAGGGGGGCCGGGGGGGGCTCACCCGGAATAGTGCAACCAGAGAAAGCAGCCGGGAGTGCAGGGGCGAGGGGGCTCGCCGGGGAGGGGGGGGCTGCTCGGGCCGGGGGCCTGCGGGGGTGGGCTGGGGGGGCTCCGGGGACAAGCTATGTACAGCGCGGGCCGAGCGGGCGGGGAGACCCCCCCCGGCCGGTGCCGCGGAGAGGGGGGGGGGGGGCCGCCAGGGGGCGCCCCCCCGCCGGCCGGGTCCCGCCCCCGGCCGCGCTCCCGGTTACTGGGGACGGGGGGGGCGGCCCCGGGGAGGGCGGTGCGGCCCCTCCCGGCCCGGGGCCGGTCCCTTCCCGGCGGCTCCGGCGTCCCGGGAACGGCGGCGGGGGCGCCCCGGGAAGTCGGGGTTCGGAGGGGGGCGCGGCGGCGGGGGCGCCCCGGGTCGGAGGGGGGCGGCGACGAGGGGGCCCCCCCCCCGCCCCATTGTGCAAATCCGCCAGGGGGGGAGTTTCCCCCTTTTGCATAATTCAGAACAAACCGTGACGGGAAAAACAGGAACAGAAACCCCGTCGGGAGGCGCGGCGGGGCGCGGCGGCGGCGGGGCAGCGCGCCCGGGGCTGCCCGGGGGACCCAGGCGGGCCGGCGCCGCGCCTCCCCCCCCGCCCGGCGGGCACGGCCCGGCCCGGTACGGCCCGGCCCGGCTCGGCTCGGCTCGCTACGGCCCGGCCCGGCCCGGCCCGGTCCGGCTCGGCACGGCTCGGCTCGGCTCGGCCCGCCGCCCCCCGGCGCGCTCCGTCGGGGCGGCCGCGGCGGCTCCTACGCCGACTCCACGGGCACGGCGCCGTCCGGCTGCGGCCCCTCGTCGGGCTCCGGCTCGGGCTCGGGCTCGGGCTCGGGCTCTTCCTCCTCCTCGTCGGGCCTCGCCGGCCCCCAGTAATGGGCGAGGGAGAGGCGCAGCCCGTCCAGGCGCCCGTTGGAGAGGTCGAGCCCCGGGGGCCCGGCGGGCGGTGGCGGGGGCTCGTCGCGGCGGCGGCGGCGCGTCCGCACCTCCAGGCAGTTCTGGCCCTTGAGGTGCCGCTGGAGGTGGTCGTCCTTGGCGAAGGCCTTGTGGCAGACGTTGCACTCGTAGGGCCGGGCGCCCGTGTGCAGGTGCATGTGGTTCTTCAGGTCGTAGCTGTGCAGGAAGCGGGCGCTGCAGTGCTGGCAGGAGTAGGGCCGCTCGCCCGTGTGCTTGCGCATGTGGATCTTCAGCTTGTCGTTCCTGGGGGGGGCGAGAGGTCAGCAGGGTGGCAGGCACCCCCGGGCAGCGGCTGCCGGGATGGCAGCGCACACCAGGGCAGGGATGTGCTGCGGGGACAGCACAGACACCCCTGGCACAGGGATGTGCTGTGGGGACAGCAGGGGCACCCATGGGACAATGATGTGCCAGGGGGTGGCACAGGCATCCCCAGAGCAAGGATGGGCTTGGGGGCAGCACGAGCATCCCAGCGGAGTGCATGGGACACGTGGGGTCGGGGTGCTCTGGCAGGGCAGGACAGGAGACCACATCCCTGCTGCCTGGCTGGGGTGCACAGAGACCAAAGCCCCCCCAGGCAGGTGTGCATCCCAGGGGAAACGTGTCCCAGGGACACCACAGGGACACCAGGAGCCACATGGGCTAGAAGAGAACGTGTCACAGGGTACCCCAGGGACCCCTGAGGCAGGGCAGGGAGGGGGCCAGGCAGGTAGCACTCACCGTGTGAAGCGGACCCCGCAGACCTGGCAGGCGAAGGGCTTCTCGCCCGTGTGCGTGCGCATGTGGCGGGGCAGCTTGCCCGCGCCGTGGATGACCTTGTGGCAGACGGGGCACTCCTGGGGCATCTGCGAGCGGCGCTTGCGCACCAGCTTGTCGGGCGTATCCAGCCCGGACGCCAGCGACTCGTGGTGCAGCGAGCTCAGGTACGCCATGAGGTCGGGGTCGATGGCGTCCTCGTCGGAGCCGCCCTCCTCGGGGGACAGGGGCGGCTGGTACGGGAAGGGGAAGGGGTGCGGGGGCAGCTCCTCTTCCTCGGGCATCTCGTAGCTCTCGTAGGTCTGGACCAGGCCCTCAGGCAGAGGGGGCAGCGGGGGCGAGGGCGGCTGGGGAGGTGGCAGGGGGCTGTCGTACCCCTCGGCCTCGGCGGGCAGCTCCTCGGTGTGGTTGTTGAGCCGGGAGCCACGGGCTTGCAGGAACTTGCGGGTCTTCTTGCTGCGGCGGGCAACGGGGCGGGCGGGTGGCAGGGTGGGCACCTCGTCCTCGGGGAGGGTGGCGAAGGCCTCCAGGTAGCGGCGAGCCCGCTCGCAGTCGCCATCATCGGGGCCGGGCGCCTCCAGCCCGCTGCCCTGTAGGATTTCCACGCAGGCAGCGATCACGCACGGTATTTCCAGCAGCTGGGCGGCCTGCAGCACCTCGCCCATGTTGGCGCTGCTGATGGTGAGCGTGGCCGTGTAGGCAAATTCCAGCAGCGCGCCCAGCGCCTCCGGCCCTACAAAGTCCAGCTCGCAGACCTCCTGCCCCGGCCCCTGCCCCGCAAACAGCTTCTTGAAGTAGCGGCTGCAGGCGGCCAGCACGGCCCGGTGCGTGCGGTACTCCAGCCCCTGCGTCTTGATGGTGACGTCGCAGAGCACCCCGAGCTGCCGCTGCTCGTTCAGGCTGCTCAGCAGCTCGCTGCTGTGCTCGGGGAAGGGGATGCCAATGAGGTCGTCCTCCGGGCTCGCCATCGTCCTCACCTGCGGGAAGCAGAAGCCAAGGGGGCTCAGCACCGGGCAGCGCCCTTGGGTGCTCAGAGCCATGGGGTGCTGACGGCGCAGAGGGCTGACGGGAGGCGGGGGGAAGATGGCGCTCGGAGGAAACTTTGTGGCTGAAGTGTCAGCTCTGCTGCAGAGCCGGGGGGGCAAGGAAACCCCCTGCTGTTGAGGAACGCACCAGGGGCAGGGTGCCCCCAGCAGCGGGGTGCTTGGGGCTGGAGGGGCGCACGGCTCGGCACCGCCGAGGCCTTGGGTTTGGGTTGGACGCCGAACCTTCCCCGCCACGTCGAGGCAGCCGTGCCGCGGGGGCTGCCCTCGCCCCCCGCCGTGAGGTTGGTGGGCGGCGGGCCCCCCGCCGCAGCCCCCTGCGCTTCCTCTGCCGCCAGCACCCAGCCGCCCGCGCCGCCCCCCGCGCGACCACAGCAAAGGGGGAAATCTCAGCGCGGTGCCTTTGAACGGTGCCGAGGCGCGGCGCTTCCTGCGCCAGCCCACCCCCTGCGGCCCCCAAGCCCGGCCGGGCGCAGCCGCCGGCTCCCGGCACCCCATCCTGGGAACGTGGGCCTCGCCGGCGGCGGGCGCGGGTGGGCGGGCGAGTGCCGGGAAGAGGGCCCCGAGGGCCGGGGGCCGCCCCGCAGAGCCCAGCCGGGCTGGGAACACGGGCCACGCTTCCTGCCACGGCAGATTAGGATCAGCACAAGCGCCGGTTCCTGCCCCCGCTCCCAGTGGGGGCCCAGCCCCCTCCCTCCCCCTTTGCCCCAGCCCGGGGCCGCTCCTCGCCCAGCCAAGCCCTGCCTGCGTGAGCAGGGCCTTTCCCACGCTGCAACTGGCAGGGCTTTACGTCAACGCAGCCATAAACCCAGCACCGAGGCCTTCCCGGGCCAGCGGCAACGCGGGGCAGGCTGTGCCCGGCACAGGGGCACCACCAGCGCCGGGTCCCCACAGAGCAGCAAGGAGGGGACGCACAGGCACCCAGCACACAGCAGCACTCGTGGCCACGGCCAGCTACTGGTGCTGGTGCTCAGAGGGCGATGGACACATGGGATGAGGGAGCCCTGTTGCTATCCCCAGCCCTGGGCATGGGACGGTGGCTGCAGGAGCTCCGGAGCTGCAGCCAGGACATGGCCCCGGTGCTCAGCCACCAGCAAGGCTGTCCCAGCCCTCTGGATGCTCGGTGGCACCGGGGCGAGGGGTCTGCCTGGTGGCCACAACCCTTGGCAAAGGTAATGCCAAGAGCATGGCATGGCCATGCCCGCACACCCAGCAGTGCTGTGCCACGCCACGCTAAGCACAGCCCTGGCTGCACATGGCACCGCCGGACACCGCCAAGCCGTGCCCGTCCCCACCGTGCCAGGCCAAGCCGCTCCGAACCGAACCCCGCCGCGCCGGGACGGCCGTGCCAAGCCGCGCGGTGCCGTCGGCGGGCGCGGGGGACGTGCCCCCTCTTGCCCGCCGAGGGGCGGCGCGGCCGGCGGGCCCCCGGCACAGGGGCCCATCCCCACGCCGGCCGCTCCCTGCGCTTGGGCGCCCGCCAGCTGGGGCTGCCTCGGCAGGCGGCTGGGAACGGCCCCGGAGCAACCGGCTGCGGAGCCGCCCCAGCCGCTGCCGAGCAGGCCCGACCGGCAGGGCAGGCGGCAGCCGCCCCTGAAACTGGGAGCCGGGCAGTGCCGACCGCCCGGGACGCCGGCGCCACCGAAATCCTGTGCCCCCCCCCTCCTCCCCGTACCCACCCTGCGGTGCCCACCGCCGCGCGCCCTGCGCTGTTCCCCAGGTCCCCGCTGCCCGCTGAGGTGGGGGCGAGCGGATTAGGGGCGATTAAGCCATCAGGGCGCTGGGAGCCAACAGGCAGTGACAGCCCCCGATGAGATTAGGCAGGATTAGCAGCGGGGGGAGGATTATGGGAGGTGAGCGCCCTGTGCCGGGGCTCGGGTGGCCCTTGGGGGGGGGACACAGGGACACAGTGTCCATCAAGCGCTGCCTGCAGCACCCCGGGGCTGGAGCAGGCAGGCTGAGCACCGGCTGTCCTGGGACGGGTGGCACGCACTGCTGCTGGATGCAATGGCAGGACAGATGGACGGGAGCAAAGCAGGGCAGGAAACGCTGGCAGAGCGAGGCAGCCTGCTCGTGCCCTCCTTCATCCATCGCTCACTGCATCCCCTGAACAAACGTGATGGCAGCAGAAGGCACCTGCTGCTCCAGGTCCCCACGTGCCCTCCA
The DNA here is from genome assembly GCF_965140915.1 of Aythya marila. Taxonomy (NCBI): domain Eukaryota; kingdom Metazoa; phylum Chordata; class Aves; order Anseriformes; family Anatidae; genus Aythya; species Aythya marila. The sequence continues at coordinate 426,575 of NC_139070.1, forward strand.
GCACCCCCAGCCCCTCGAGACATCCGGGCACGATGCGCTCGTACGGCTCTTCCTGTTTGCAGGGCCGGGGCTGGCACCGCTGGCACGCTCCCCTTTGGGGTGCTGCTTCACCACGGGCCCCTTGCAGCACCCGAGGCCCCAGCTGCACCGGGGGGGGCTCCGAGGCCCACACGCGGCCTCCGTTCAGCATCCCTCTGGCAGCCTCACCGTGCCGTGGGGTGCGCGCAGGAACCCGAGCTCAAGCGCCCCGTCCGCAGGAGCAGCCCGGGTGCTGCAGAGCTCCTCGGAGGCACCATTTGAGGGCCGGGGTGAAGGAGCCGGGACCCCCGGGAGCAGCCGCTGGGGCCGGATGCCTGCGGACGAGCGACCCGCGCTGGGGCAGGGCGGGGGCGAAGAGGTGGCAGGAGGGGGATTTTCCATCGCACCAAACCGCCCGTTACTGCTTCTTCCCCGACACCCCCCCCCCCCCGCGCATCCTCCCCACTGGAGCGAAGTCACATGCTGAGCGGGTGCCATTGAGGAGATCGCAGCGGCGATAAGGAAATGGGGGGGGGCAAGGTGTGAGGGAGCCAGAGCCGCCCCCAGCCCCCCCTGCACAGCAGGGTCCCCTGGCCGGTGCTGGGGGACGATGCGGCGGGGTGCAGCCAGCTGGGGAAGGGGCTGGCAGCATTGCCCGTGCCCCCACCGAGCCAGCACTTTCTCGGTTACGTCAATGCCCGCAGCCGGGCCCGTTTTGCCCTCCGCAGCTGCACAGGGCTGGGGAAAAGGGGGGGGTTGCTCCCCACGCCGAGCCGGCTCCCATGCCCAGGGCATGCTGCAGCAGGAACAATGGCTACTGGGTCACCCTGACATCCCAGCCGCTGCCGGCCCCGCGGCACCTGGCAGCCAGCACCCACCCAGCGCAGGAACCGGCTGCGTTCCCCCCCGCAGAACCCATCCAGCACCCGGCCACGGGGCCAGCAGACCTGGGTGGGAGCGGGGACCCCGTGGCCTCTGCCTGTTCCCTGCTGTGGGCAGGAGGATGAGGGGTTGGGGGGTCCCGGGATACGCGGCTCCGGGCTGCTCCTGGGTGCTGCTGCTCTCATTAACAAGAGCTGAAACGCTGTCGAGGGACTTCACAGCCGCACCGGGGAGAATGAGTCACCCAGGAAGGTGAGCGCAGCACCAGGCAGCGCATCGGGCCCCGGCCCCTTGCCCCAGAGGGGCCCCTCGCCCTTTGGGAGGTGGGAAGGGGACTCAGGTGGCCGGGCGTCCCCCCACCCACCCGTCACCCTGCCCAAAGCCTGCAGGGAGCAGCGGCGGCCGAGGCGCCCACGCCGTGGGGCATGGGGGGTGGCATGGCTGCGGGACGGGGTCTGCACAGCCCCGCTGCCAACCGCAATGAAATGGATGGATCAGGGTCTGGCCGAGCTGGTGGTCCCCGAAGGGGCACGCACCAGAGGTGCAGCTGGGGGTCCCGATGCCGAAGGGGAGCCCGGACGTGGGCTGGGGAAGCGGTCCCGCTCTTTGAAATAAGAAAACAGCGAGCACACAAGAAAGGAAATGGTTTGAAGAGACAAGAGAACAAACAGAACCCACCCGCCCTGTATTGAGGGGGGGTGAGCCCCACAGCAGCCGCCCCACCAGCAGCCCCACAGCTCCCTGTGCACCCCCACAGCTCCTCCCGGCCCGCAGTGACACCCGGAGAGCTCCTGGTCCCCGCGAGTAGCGAGTGCCCCGCGGCCACAGCCGCGCACCCAGAGCCCAGCCTTCAGCACCAAAGCGCCCGAGCATCGTGGCCCAGCTCTGCCTCTGTGCGCACCCAGGACCGGGGCTGGGCTCCAGGCACAGGCAGCCCCGTCATGGTGGCACGGCCGGCCCGGTGGCATCGCCACCGCCGATCCCAGCACCTGCAGTGGGGACCAGCAGCTGGGAGCCCGCTCCATCCCCCTGCCCGCGGGCCCCAGCCTGGCAGCACAGCCCCGTCCTGCTGCCAAAGCCTTCCCCACTGCCCGTGCCAGGCAGAGGCGCGCCCGGCACCGCTGCTATGGGGCGCGGGTCCCACTCTGCCAAGCGGGGACACCGAGGTGACCCGCACCTCGCCACCCATCCCGTCCCTCCCCATCCCAGTGGCAGCGAGGGCGGTGCAGGGCTCGGTTGACGCCAGCATCCCGCCAGCCAGCCCGGCAGCCTCCCAACCGGTGCCCCGGTGCCCTCCCCACACCCGGCTGTGCCAGGGCCCTGCCGGCTCCCCAAGGGCCACCCGGCACTGCCTCTGCTGTGGCCGGCGGCGGGTGGGCGCACGGCTCACCTGGCGCGTGTCCCCGCGTGGCTCGGCGCTCCGCCGCCGTTGGGTCCACGGCCCGCGAGCGGCAGGGAGGGGAAGGCAGGGTGCTGTGTGAACTTGGCCCCGCTCCCCGCTGCACTTCAGCGCGGATCCCACCTCAAAAGGAGTTGACGCCCACACCCCGGGTCACGCACCTCCCAGCCCCGCTTCCCAGAACACACACAGCATTAACCCTTCTGCAACCGGCACCGCGGCCGGGGCGCCAACCCGGAACCGGGCAGGGGGCAGCCCCGGCACCCTCCCGCTGGAGGAAATTCCCAGCAACGCTGGGACCGTGCGCCCCGCACCGCGGGCATCCCCTCCCCACCTCACCGGCCCCCCGTGCCGAGGCGTCGGCCGGGCCCTCGCCCTCCCGCCGCCCCGGGGCAGGGCGCTGGGTGCTCGCCGCTGGCCGCGGCCGGCCCTGGCCAAGCCAGGAGGGCGCCTGCGCTCGGCGGGAGCGGGGCTGCCACCGCAGGGCTGGGCTCGGTGCGGCGTGCCATGGCCTGCCCCGGAGCCGCCCCCCAGCCCTGCACATGCACGTCCCGCTCTGCCCCCAAAGGCAGCCCTGACACCGCCGTGCCGCCCCGGGTCCTGCCGTGCCGTGGCCTGGCCAAGGCGGGTGGCACGGGGAGCCCGGCCACCAGCACCCTGGCACAAAGGGCTGCGCACGCCACAACCTGGGGAAGGGGCTTGCGGATGGCCCCGGGCACCCGGCGTCGCTCGGTCTCCTCCGCAAACCAGGCAGGGGCACCCACGGGGCCCAGCTCCCCGCTGCCCGGCCCCACACCCCCTGCTCAGCCCCCTGCTCCGCTGCCTGGGGCAGGCTTAGGGTTCTCGCAATGCCCCCATAATTACACCCTCTGCGTCCCCGGCTAAACAGCAATTAGCAGCCCAAGGAGCGCTCCCCACACCCCACCGCCAGCACCCAGCATCCGCCCCGGCCGCCCACACCAGCTCAGCACCCGGCCAGGGCCGTGCCAGGGGCTGCTCCCCCCCCCCCGAGCCTGGCTGAGGCCACGGGCGGCCGTGCCAGCACCCGGGAGCCGCGCTGGCCATGGCACGAGGCCTGGCAGAAAGGGGAAGAGCGCTGCGCTGGCGCGGCCGCCTCAGCCGTCAGGGAGGGGGCCTCTGGCCCCAGCAACGTTCTCGGAAAGAGCCGAGCTGTGTTGTGCAAGAGCCCGACCACACGGGCGGGCAGCAGGCGTGCAGAGGGGCAGCAGCCACGCCAGCATCTCGCCTTCGCGGGCACCGTGCGCCAGGCAGGGCGCAGCCGTGCCGTGGATCGGGCAGGCCCCCGCTGCTCACGGTGCCAGCAGCCCTCCCCAGCACACCACGATGCTCGGGGCTGGCAGGACACGGCAGTGGGCACAGCCCCACACCAGCAGCCCCGGGAGGGAGGGAGCGTGGCACCTGCCTGCCAACCCTCCGCCTGCCCTTTGCTCCCCATAAAGGAGGGGAATGGCGCCAGCCCCCCCTGGCCCAGGTGTGCCAGGTGCTAAGGGCGGGAGATAAGGTGGGCGAGGCGGGCAGGGAGGGGCACGGCATGGGCACGCAGCCCTGACTCAGGGTTCCCGCTGGTGGCCAGGCCCCGCTGGGGGTGACTCACCGCGGCCCCCCCACCCTGGGGGTGTTGCAACCTCCCCCGCGCCATCGCCAGCCCCACGGGGCCGCTCTGCCCAGCTGGGGGGCACTGGGGGTGCCCACCCACAGAGCTCTCGGTCCACCCAGTGGGCAAGGGGTTATTGAAGAAGCGGGGTGCTGGCCTCTGGAACGAGGGACTGACCCTCATCCGTCCTCAGCGTGGCTGGTGCCACCAATGATGGCACTGGCTGGAGATGCCCAAACCCCCATTCCCCACGGGATAAGGACAGGGCATGTCCTGGGCCAGGCTTGGCTCCAGCACAGCACCAGCCCCTGTCCCCGAGGCAGGACGGACATCCAGCCACAGCACCCCAATGGGCATCTCCACCTCTCCCGCTCCACACCCCAAAACGTGGGGCCCTGACCTGCTGGGACACACGGCCCCACTGCTACCTGCGCGTCCAGCAGCGGATGGGGCAGAGGTGGCCGGGGGCGTGCAGCCTCTGTGGGTCTCCCCGGAGCTCCCCGCTCCGAGCGCGGCTGTCCTGGGACGTCCCAAGGGCAGGGGAGAGGCCACGCGAGGCCGGACACTTCGGCTGTCCCCAGCTGCACCCTGCCGGGGTGGCACGAGGAGCGGGGCCACGCGGAGGCACCAGCAGGCAGAAGGAAGGAAGCAAGGAAGGAAGGGGTTGCCGAAACGGAGCTTGAAGGGGGGAACAGGAAGGAAATGGTCAACAGCAAACACTGCATCGGATCGCCCCAGCGCAGAGTGAAACCCACCCACGGGCGTCTGCCAGGGCAGGGAAGGGTTGGGGCTGAGGTTTGGGCTTGTCCAGGGTGAGAGGCGCTCACACGGCTCCAAATTGGGCCTTCGGTACCCAGGCCAGCGCCGAGAGGGGCCCCATTGTGGTCTGGGTCCCACAGCCCAGCCCACTCCGTGGGGCGGCTGCCCACACCCTGCCCAGGGCCCCCACGGGCAGCAGCGAGCCCCAGGCACCCTCCAGGAGCCACGTTCTGGCTACTGAGAGTCAGGGGCAGTGGGACCAGATTCCACCAGCCTTACAGCGTGGGACAGCCGGCGCTGGGGAGAGCAGGGCCAGGCGGCTCCGCTCCCGCTCGCCCCGCAGCACGCAGACAGTCACGGGAGCCCCTTGGAGGACAGCCAGACCCCCAGGTCCTGCTGCACCGTGTGGCCCTGGGGGGGTGCCACAGGCTGGTGACATCTCCTCCCCCCACGTGGGACCCTGTCCTCACGGCACCCCGGGGAACCAAGCGATGCCAGCACCATGGAACCGGTGCAGGATGGGCTCCAGTGCTCCATCCCGGCACTGGGACGGGGCTGGTCCCCGTGGGGTCACCTGGCAAGGACAGTGCCAGCCCGCAGCCCCCCCTTAAACCCCCCGAAATAGCCCAGCTTCCGCCCCCACGGCAGCTGCCTGCCTCCAGCTCCCCGCTGCCCACGGATGATCCTGGGGGAGGAAGGGAGGGAGCGGGCGGCCCTAATCCCCCCCGAGCCCACTTAGCGCTGCCAACGAGGCTGAGCCTGGCACAGCCCCCCCAGCCCGCACAGCACCAACAGCGAGACCCCCGGCCAGGCCCCCCCCACCTCAGGGGGCACGACAGACCCTGACCCGTGCCTACGATGGAGCGGAGCTGGGGCAGCAGGACACGGAGCCAGGTCACCGCACGTGGGACTGTCCCCACGCTGTCCCCAGCCCTGCAGCAACCCGGCCGGGATGCCCCCACTGAGCCAGCTCGCTCCCATGCAGCCCCAGAGGGACGGGAATCCCCTTCACCTCCCCATCTCAGCCCCCAGAGCAGAACATCCTCCTGCCCATCCTCACCACAGCCCCCAGCGCTGCTGGGGGGAACCCGGCACAGGGACAGCCGGGGACAGCACCGCAGCAGAGCGGCCAAGGCATCGCAGCGTTCCCCGGCCCATTGGCACCCAGGGTGGGCAGCACCCAGCGCCTGCACCGCCAGGGACCCAGCGCCCCGCGGCAGGACCCCGTACTCACCGCTGCCTCCAGCCGCTGCCCATGGGGCCTGGGGACGCGGCGGGGACAGCCAGGGCAGAGCGGAGCACGCAGCGCAGCCGAGCCTGCCGGGAGAGGCCAGCGCTCGCCTGACCTACTTCTCCTTCCGCATCACCTGCTTTCATTTTCCCTCACCACGGCTCGGTCCCCCCGCCCGCCCACAGCCCCGCCAAGTCACGCCAGCGGCTCCCCAGGGGCACAGGGCGCCAGGGCCCGCGGCTCCCTACGGCACCGGCGTGCACGTGGCCGGGTCGGCCGCACCCGGGGCACGGAGCACAGCGGGGCCCTGGGCGCGCTGAAGGTCACCGGCCGCAGCTGGGGACAGCTCCGCAGCAGGCACGGCCGCCTCCCCCACCGCCCGCGCGGCCACCCGAGCGTCACCTCCCTGGCACGAAGCGAGTTCGACGGGTCTCAGCCCAGCCCCTCGCCGGGTCCTCTGGCCGCCCTGGGGCTCGCCGGGGTGTGGACACGCAGCTCCTGGGGCATGTCGGGGGACGCCGGCGCTGCCTCGGGGAGCCGGGCGGGTGCGGAGAAGGGAGCCCGGCTCCCACCCCCGGCACCCCGCTGGCTCCCGCACTGGGGTTACTATGGCAAGGCCGCAGCACGGGGGGAGCTCGCGCACTCCTGGGGGCTCCCGCGAGCAGCCAGCATGCTGCCAGGAGAGATTTCTCTGTGGTTTCATCATCCACCGCCCGCCCCGAAGGAGAAGTTCCTGCTCCACGCATGGGGCAGCAGCCACCCCCTCCAGGGCCAGAGCGCAGGGGCTGCCCCGCACCCCCAGCTGCGCCCACTGCCCTCCCCCTGCACGCTCGGGGCCTTCGCACTCGTGCCACGTGTGCACAGAGGGTGCTCAGCAGCAGCTGGCAGAGCTGCGCTTCCACAGCCTCGGGCTTGGCACTGACTGGTGGGGGGTTGTCCCTGCACGGGTGGCTCTGAGCCTCCCCAGGATGCAGCCACCGATGTCCCCCACCCACCCGTCAACGCCCCCCACCCCAGCCTCACCCGCTGCGTGCGCCCCCCTCCCCAGCACAGGCACCCCAGCCTGAGCAGCCCCTTCTCTCCGCGCCAAGCCCCCAGACCACCACGGGCAGCCCAGTCCTGCTGCCCCACACCCCTCCCCTGGCCCACAGCTTCCTTTTCTCCAGGCTCCAAGTTCAAGTTCCTGAGCCCAACCCCTCCCTCCGTGCCCGGCCCTGGCATCACCGCCACAGCCTCAAACCCTGAGGCCAGCCCGCACACCTCCGCCGGTACCGCCAGCCTACGCCCCCTGCCCCAAACACGCAGCTGGAGCCGTGCTGGGGAGAGCTGCCAGCCCAGCTCCAGCAGGGGAAACTGAGGCACGGCGAAACTCACCCCAACGCACAGGATGCAGCTGGGGAAGGGAGCACCCGGACCTCCGGCCTCACTGCTGTGAGGGAACGCAGGTGCCCAGCCACCAGCCCACGCCAAGCCCAGTCCCGCGTCCCCTCGCCCAGCGTGAGCAGCCCCCGGTCAAGGGCAGCCGCAGCCCAAGACGGCAGCCCTCATCTGGCGCAGGCCGGGGCGGCCGCGGCGGGAGGGTAAATACCGCACCCCGCCCCTGGACAAACACCAGGCTGGGGGCAGCCAGCCCGGGTGGGAACAATTACAGCAGGGCTGGGTGCGTGCGGGGCAGAGTCCACCGGTCCCAACGCTCGGCGGGTGCCACGGGGCAGCCGGGTGGGGTGGGCACCCCCCTGCAGACCCACGGCTGTGGCGGGACGAAGGGAACCGTGGCCAGGGCCCCGTTTCGCCCCCGGCAGGGGCAGCAGCTCCCTTTCTCCATCACGAAGGCGGGTGCCGTGGCTGCCAGCTCGCCAGGCCCGGGCAGGTCCCCGGCAGGCCCTGCAGCACAGCACGGTGTGCCAGGACACGGGGACACCGCGTGCCGTGCCACGGCTGGCTCTAGACCCCCAGGGTGACGGGAGAGCAGCAGGGGCTCCAAGCAGCCCCCGTGCCTGCACACCCTGGGACGTGGCTGAGGGTCTCGGGCAGCAGCGGGGGGGGGGCGGCCCAGCAGCCGGGGGACCGGGCAGGGCCGTGGCATGGCCGCACGCGGGGGCCGAGCACCCGGAGCGCCCCCCCCGAGCTCCGGTGCGGGAAACCGGGGCCGCGGCCAGAGGCCTGGCAGGCGGCGGGGACCTGCCCTTGTCACCGGCTTCCCGCACTCCTCGCTGCGGGGAATTCCCCCGGAGCCGGGCCCGGTGCGCGCAGGGAGCGAGCGCCCAGTGCGCGCAACCCACGCGTGCCCGGCCCGAGCCGCCCCCCCCCCGCGCTCTCCCCCCCCGCGCCTGGCACCCGGCCCGGCGACGTGTCCACGTCCGGCGGCCCCAGCGCGGAGCCGCGGCGGGCGGCCGGGCACGGCGGGGCCGGCGGCGGCGGCTCCCGGGCTCGCCGCTCCCGGCGCGCACCCGGAGCGGAGCCGCCGGCCCCGGGGCTCGCGGCGGCCGCACCTGCCCGAGCACCTGCGGCGGAGCGAGAGGCACCGGCAGCCCCGCGCGGGGCGGGAGCGGGGCCGGCCCGAGCCGCGCCACTCACCGGGGCCGGGCTGCGGGCGGGCGCCGGTCGCTCCTCCGCTGCGAGCCGTCGGTCGGGTCGGTCCGTGCGCTCCGTCCGTCCGCCCGCCCGCGCCCCCGCCGCCGCTCACCTGCGCGCCCGGCGCTCACCTGCGCGCCCCGCCCCGCCGCCGCCGCCGCGCCCGAGCTGCGGCCGGTCCCGGGGCCGCGGCCCCGCCTCCGCCTTCACCTGCCGCCGCCGGCCCCGCCCGCCCCCCCCCCGGCCGCCGCCGCCGGGCACCAGGAAGCGCCCGCCCCGGGCCGGTCATTGGGCGGCGCGCCGCGCTCCCGGGCTGCCATTGGCGGGGGGGGCCGCCCCTCAGCCCCGGCACACCCCCGGGAGGGCGGGGGCCCTGCGGGCGGCGGCGCGGCCCCCCCCCGGGGCCGGCGGGGGGGGGGGGGGGGGGTGCGGGCGGCGGAGCCGCGGCCGCGGCCGGGGCCGGCCCCGGGGAGCGGGGGGGAGGAAGAGCTGAGTCAGAGGCGCAGGGAGGCGGCGCGGCCGGGGGGGACGGGGGGGGGCGGTTAACGGGGCCGCGCTCGGACGGCCCCGGGGCCGCCCCGCCGCCCCCCGGTGGAGGGAGCCCGGCACGGCCCGGCCGCGCCTCGCCCGGTGCCAGGCGCCGAGCGCGCTCCGCCCGTTTGCGGCCGGGCCCGCCCCGCTCCGCCCGGACGCGCCCCGCTCGGGCCCCGGCTGCACCGGGGGGGGGGCGGCGGCGTCGAGCGAAAACGGGGAGCGGGGAGCGCAGGGCGGAGAACCGGGACCGCAGAACCGGGCCCGGTGGGGCTGGCGCGGCGGGGCGGCCCCCCCGGCTGCCGGTGCGGGCAGGGCAGGGCGCGGCGGCGGCGCCCCCCCCAACCCCCCCGGCCCTCCCGGAGCGGCCCCTCCGCAGGTGCCTGGGCGGGGGCCCCGCACAACCTGTTTGGGCGCCGCCGGTCCCCGGGAGGCAGCAGCGGCACGGCCCGGCCCGGCCCGGCCCGGCGCTCACCTCGCTTCACCCCGGCCCCCCCCCGGAGCGCTCCTGACTCAGAGCCCGGCCGCGGCCGCTGCCCGGCGCTGGTGGAAAGTGTGAGCCGCCGCCGCCGGGGGCTGCCAAGGCAAACACCGCCCCGCGCAGACGTTATGTCAGCGGGGCGGGCGGGCCGCGCCGGGGGGCACCGCTCCAGCGCCGGGGCCGCCCCCCGCCCCGCAGCGCTCCCGGCCGGGCCCCGCGGCCCCCGGAGCCGCCGCCGCCTCCCGCGGCCCCACCTCTCCCCGCCTCCCCCCCCCACGCCTCGGCCGGCCCCGCCTCTGCCGCCGGTACCGGGCACCTGCCGCTGCTGTGCCCGGGGCGCGGGGCTGCGTGCGGCTCCCCCCATCTCCGCCGTGCCCGTCGGTCCGTCCGTCCGGTTGCCCGTCCGTCCACCTGCCTCGCCTCCGCCCGCCCGTCCCTGCACCTCTGTCACGTCCCGTCGCCTACGGGCAGCAGCGAGCAGCACCTCCGCCCGCCCGCCCGTCCATCCGCCCGGCCGCCCCACCGGAGCCGGCCCGGGGCCGCAGGGCCCGCTCGGGGCTCCCGCGGGGGCGGCGGAGGGGGAACCCCGCAGAAAATCCCCTCCGCGCCGCCTGCCGCCGAAAGCCGCTCCCAGCCCCGCGGCGCCGACTCGCAGCGGCCTCGGCCCGGCCGCCCACCGGCCCGAAACCGGCCTCCCACGGCCCCGCCGCCTGCCGCTCCCCGCAGCCCCGGCGGGCACCGGAGCCCCCCCTCCCCCGGGGAGCCCCCCCGCGTCTCCCGGGGATCCCCCCCCACGTCCTCCGGGAGCCCCCCCAGCCCCGCCGCCGATGGCGTGGGGAGGATGGATCCGGGCCCCCGGCGCCGTTCTCAGCCCCCGGTACCGACGCTGCCTCTCCCGCTCCCCGGGCCGGGCCCCGCCGCCGCCCTCCCGGGACCCGCGGCCGCAGCCCCCGCCCCGACGGCCCCGCCGCTATTTTTAGCCGCCTGCGCTCTATTTTGGTGCCCGCCGTTGCGCTGCCGGTGCCGGCGGCGGAGCCCTCGGTTCTCGCGGCTGCGCTCCCCCCCCTCCCCCCTACGGCCCGGCGGCGCGGCCCCGACGGCGCGGTGCGCGCTCACCTCCTCCCGCCGGGACGCGGCCGGACCGGGGCGCGGGCGGGGCCGGGGGGGGGCCGCGGAGCCGCCAGGCCCCGTCTAAGCCGGGCCGGCAGCGTGGCAGGAAGGACCGGGCGGTCATCGCGGCCCGGCCCGGCCGCCTGCAGAGGGCACTGCCGGTCCCCGGAGCGGAGCCCCGCGGGTGCCGAGCGCGCCGTGCCCCGGGCGACGGCACCGGGAGCCCTCGGGGCGCTTCCTAGGGGGAGAACCGGCGGCCCCGCGCGGTACCGGCACGCATCGGGACGCACCGGGACGCACGAGGTTCCGTGGTGCCGGTGGCACCGTTTATTGGTTATAAATACCGGACACAGCCCGGGCGCACCGGGGCCTGGGGTACCCGCTCCCGAAACGGCTGCCCTCTCCCGGGGGCTGGAAGGGACCGGGAGGCTCCGGGGACCTTCACGGACACCGCGCTCGTCCTGAGCCGCGCCCGAGCTCAGCTCCCCCCGGTCCCCACGTCCCGGCCATCCTAACCCGGGCTGCACCCCCCCAGGGGCGCTAACCTGGGCAGCAGCTGTCCCGGCTGTGCTCACCTGCCCCATGCTCGCTCCAGCTGTGCTCAGCTGCCCTGCACTCCCTCCAGCTGTGCTCACCTCCCCTCATTCCAGCTGTGCTCACCTGCCCAAATTCCAGCTGTGCCAGTCTCCCCATATTCCAGCTGTGCTCACCTGCCCCGTGCTTGCTCCAGCTGTGCTCGCCTCCTTGAATTCCAGCTGTGCTCGTCCCTCCACATTCCAGCTGTGCTCACCTCCCCAAATTCCAGCTGTGCTCACCTGCCCCACACTCCCCCAGCTCTGCTCCCCCCGACTCCCCCCACGCTTGCCATGCCCCAGGGGCCCTGCATCTGCAGCCCCCTGCCCGCTGGGGGCTCTGGGGCTCTGCCCCCACACCCCTCCTGTTGCCCCCCTGCCTCCTCCAGACCTGCCCAGCCCCTGCACACCCTGCCCCAGCCACCTTCCCTGGGTGCCCACTCTACATCCCTAAAACTCCTACGTTTTACTTTTTTTTTTTTCTTTCTTACAAAAATAAGATAAATTAAAATAAAATTAACCAATAAAATAAAAAAGAGAGATTAAATAATGCCCCGCATTAGCGAGAGACCTGTGGCAGTGGGTGCAGAGCCAGGCTTGGGGGCACGGCCCCACAGTGGGGCTGGGGTGGGGGGGTCCCAGAAGGGGTCTCATGGGTCGGGACAGCCCCGTGGCCACACAGCCAGGGAAAAAAGAGGCTGGGGTGAGGCAGAGGGGCCCCACGGCTCGTGTCCCCCTTGCACCCAGCTTGGGGGGACCTGCCACCACTGCCCCCATCACCCCCTGGCTGCTCAGCGGGGCTGGTTCAGCAGCACCTCCAGCCAGCAGGGGCAGGAGGTGATGAACTGCCGGGAGTAGCAGGGCCCCCAGCCCTTGCCGAAGCTGATGCGGACGCTGTGGGTGTCGCAGGGGCCGTCCCCGGGGTGCCGCCAGCCGGCCAAGCCCCCCGCCCGCTCGTAGTCGAACACCTTCACCGAGTAGCCGGGCAGCACCTTGAGGACGGCGAGCCCACGGGCGCCAGGGGGCCCCAGCGTGGGGGAGCTGACGAAGATGGGGTGCTCGCTGCGGTTGTAGGCCCACACGCCGCCCGGTTCCCGGCTCAGCAGCAGCCCGCGGCCGATCTTGCCCCGCGCGCGGCGCACGGCCTGGCTCCGGTGTGCTGCTGGCAGCTGGCCCAGGCAGAACCCGCTGCCCCGCGGCAGCTCGCAGAAGACGTTCACCGACGCCTCGTGCACGGCGTAGAGGCGGCCCACGCGCGTCCGGTGCTCCCAGTAGGCCAATTTGCACCAGTAGCCGTCCCTAATGGTGCTCCGTGAGAGGCTGGTGTCTGTCGGGGGAGAGCAGAGACGTTGGTGCCAGGCAGAGCAGCGCCCGATGCCGCGCAGGCACCTGGCAGCACAGGCCAAGGTGAAGCCTTGAGGGATGGGGGCACAGAGTTTTTTATGCCCCCGGGTCATGCGCGGGGCATCCAGCTCCCACCGGGGCTGGCGGAGCGGACAAACGGCCGCGGCACCCCGTGGCTGTCCCGCCAGGATGTCCCGGCAGTACGGGACGGCCGGCTCCGGTGCGGGACATGAGTCACCGGAGCTGCTGAGCGCCGGCACGTAGGCCCAGGGCAGCCCCAGGCATTGTCCCTGGGGGCCATGGGCTGCGGCGAGGGGGGGTCCCCGTCGTTGCGAGGGGAAGGTGGAGCCCTGCCATGGAGCAGCCTCATGGCCAGCAGCCAGGCTGGAGCCGCGGCTTTGTGCGTCAAGGCACATTGTGTGTGTCCCCGTGGGCAGCGCTTCCTCCGGCGGGGAGTCCGGCACGGCCAAAAATAACAGGAGTGGCGCGGGAGGGGGCCAGGCCGAGGCTGGCTCCCCCGGCAGGAACCCCTCATCCCGTTGCTGCCTCCCAGATCCGCTCCCCAATTTTGTGGCACCGCGTCGCTGCCCCTTACCGCGCCACTCCACGCGGTTGTAGCTGAACTCCAGGAGCTGGGGGTGCTCGGGCTCGGCCGGCCAGGAGGGGCTGAAGGACGACTTCGAGTAGGGGGGCGGAGGGGTCTCTGGGGGGACAGGGACTGGGTGAGGAGCTGGGACATGCGCCCTGGCCCCCCAAAGCCCCCTGCCCCCCCAAAGCCCCCTCAACCCCCCCTGAGCCCACCCCAAGGACCAGATGCTGGAGGGCAGCAGGGTGGGAAGGGGGGGCAAGGACGGGGGTCTGGGGGAGTGGGGGGACACTCACCAGGCACAGCCAGGCGGCTGAAGTGGTGGGGGTTGCAGCAGAGCGCAGCCGCGTCCCCGCAGCCCCCGCGGCCCCCGGCGCTCTGGCAGTAGGAGAGGTGCTTGAGCTCGTGGGGCTGGCGCAGGTCGGGCCAGCGGTACAGGCGGCAGAGCAGCACCTGGGGGGGCAGCGCCTGCTTGGCCCCCCGTGGGTCCCCCCGCGGCGCCCAGACGCAGCCGGACTCCCAGGCGCCCCGGCTCTCCACCGCCTGCACCAGCAGCTCCAGCTCCTCGTCCTTCAGCTTCTTGAACAGGGCATGTGCCGCGGGCTTCAGGGCGCCGTGGCCGTCCTCGGGGCCGGGCGCCGCGCAGCGCTGCCGCCAGAGCCGCCTCACCAGCGCGGCACGACGCGAGCGGAACATGGGGCAGCAGCGACGAGCTGGGGGACAGGGACAGGCGTCACTCGCTGCGCCACACTGGGTCCCCCCCTCCTACCCCAAGGGCAATGCTGTGCCCCTGGGGGCTGCCCCATCTGCCCCCCCGCTGGCCCCAGCGCACACGGAGCTGCGGTGCCCTGCATCGCTCTGTGCCAGGTCCCCAGGCTCACCTGGGGATGTGACCCCCAACCCCCCAAAAAAAGCCCCGTGCAGGGCAGCCTGCCTGCCCCAAGGCAGGGATCCCCACTGGGTGAGGGGTCCCGGGGGAAGGGGTCTGACTCACGGTGGGCAGCGGAGCTGGGTGCGAGGAGCCGGGGCTGCGCGTGGGGCTGTGCTCTCGGGGCGGCCAGGACCGCTCTGCCCGCGGCGCGCCGCAGCCAGGACTTTTTCCTGTGCCGGGACTCTCTCCTCCCCCGGACCTCCCCGTTTGGGAAATTCATTGATTCGTGGCGTCCAGGCCTTGGGCTGAGCTGCGGCCGGGGCCAGGACGTGGCGGCAGCGGGGCAGGCGCCAGACGCGTGGGCCGTGGTGGGCAGGGATGCCCCGCTGCCCGCAGGGCTGCCGGAGCCAGGCTGTCTCCCCAGGCTGTCGGGCACGGCCAGGGGGGTGGCGAGGAGCCCGGAGGGCACCGAGCACCGCGGCGACACATGGCTGCAAGGGAGGGGCCGTGCTGGCACAGCCCCGGGCACGTGGGCCGTGCTGGGAAAAGGGGGAGCAGCGGGGCGCAGCACCACGGCACCGTCTGCAAGCCCCCAACCCTGCCCGCAGCAACGAGACGGGGCCGCAGGGATGGGCTGAGCCCCCCCAGGCAGGGGTCCCCGCTGCCCCCCAGGGCCCCCCGGCCGTCCCTGCGGCCAGGCCCCCCCGCGGGCACTCTGCAAGGGTGGGAGCCCGCGCCACAACAAAGCAGCTAATGTAAACGGGACCCTTATCCCGCGCGGGGCCGCGCTTCCTGCTCCCAACTTCCCGCCGAGATAAGGGAGGCCGTGCTGGCGCCAGGCGCTCCCGCCGCGGCCGGGGCGAGCGGAGCTTCCCCTGCAGCAGGACAGGGCTGCAGGCAGCCCCTGCACCGGGGCCAGCCCGGCACCGCAGTGGCCCGGCCAGCTCCGGGGCACGGTGGGCTCAGGGGACCGTGGGCAGCCCCCAGGGCCGTGGTGCCCCGTGCATCCCGCGACCTTCGCTGCAGCTCCTGCCGGGCCCTCGGGGTACGTTTTGCTCCGGCGGCTTCCCGCTGGCTCTTGGCAGCGCTGGTGCTGGCCGGGCGTGCAGGGCCAGGGCAGGAAACAGCCTGGAGCGGGGACAAGTGGAGGCACTCGCTAAACAAGGGGCTGAGTCACAGCAGATAACCCGGCAGAGGGGGCAGCGGGGCCACGGCCCCCGGCACTGGCCCCCGTCCACCAAGGGGGCTGGGGACCCTCAGGTGGGGGCGGTGGGTCCTGGCACCGCAGGGCAGGGATGTTGTAGAGGTCGTAGCTGGGCGCAGAGGGTGGAAGTTTTGGGGGTACAGTTGGGGGAACACGTGGGGACACCTTCCCAAGCACACGCAGCCAGTCACACACTGCTCAGGTTTATTGGGGTCTGGGTGGCGAGGGGGCCACGGGCTGGGCCACGTCCTGGTGCTGGGGGTCCATCAGCTGCGGGCTGTGCAGGGCAGGGCAGAGCCATCACGGAGCCACAAAAAGTCCTGGGGAGGGGAGAGAGGCAAAGAGGGGTGAGGAGCCCCGGGGGGCACCATGGTTGGGCACCCACAGCCTTCACCTTGCAAGCAGCGCGGGCTGGGACCCCCCAACCCATCACCCCCACTGGCACCAAAACCGGGGCCCCGTGCCCTATCCCCACCCCCAGAGCATCACAGCTGGACACCCAAACCCTTCCCCACCCCTGGGGACCACCAGGACCACGTCCCCCCACCCCATCACCCCCTCAACACCGTGGCTGGGCCCTCGCACCCCACCCGGAGCAGGGCTCCCCTGCTCCAATGGGCAGAGCCGGGCACTCACCGGGGCGCGGGGGTCCCGTGCCCTAATCCAGCAGCTCCTGGATGCACCAGCTGCACAGCAGGAGGTAGGTGCACTCCCGCAGCACCCGCAGCAGCCAGGAGCCGAGGCGCAGCCCCAAGGAATCGCCGTTGGGTGCCGGCAGTGCCGCCACCCTCACCGCTCGCCTCGGGGCGCCCGGCAGCCGTGCCGCCGCGGTGCGCAGGAGAGGCATGGCCGAGGGATCTGCAGCGAATGCAGGGTGACAGCGGGGAGGCAGCTGTGTGGCCACGAGGGCCCCGGGGCAAGTGCTGGAACCTGCTCCATTCTCTGCGCTTCAAAAGCCGCCGCGGTGACGTGCACGGGGAGGGGGCACTGCCCGGGGACCCTTTTGTTCGGGCAGAGCCGGCCTCAGCCCGCTTCACGCTCCCGCTGGAGCCCCGCAGGGCCTGGAGGGAGCAGCAGAGCCAAGCCCGCATGAGGCGTGGAGCACAGGCTGAGCACAGCAGCTTTATTCAGAGCTGGCACTCGGTGGGTTGACGCAGCGCTGTCCCTGCAGGGACACCCGATGGAGACCCCGCAGGCGGCGGTCTCAGCGCAGCTCCCCCGAGCACAGCCCACGGGCTCTCACTGCCGGGCCGTGCGCTCCTCCTCCTCGTTTTCCAGCTCGTAAGCGGGCCGGTAGCTCTCGCGGCCCCGGGCGTCGGTGTAGCGCAGCGCCGGGTTCTTGGTGGTGTTGGCCATGCTCCCCAGGGACGTGTAGCTGCGGAGGGAAAACGTGGCTGGGAGTGGCCCCAGGAGCACGGCCCCACGCTCTGTCCTCCTCCAGCAGGGCATCGCCGTGCCAAGCAGCTCCCAGCACTCACCCCTTGTCGTAGAGGATGCAGTAGGGGACGAAGAGCTTGCGCAGGAACTCCCAGATGTCCCGGTACGTCCAGTCCTGTGAGCAAAATGGTGCAGGGATCGCTGCAGGCTGCCCGCTTGCCCCAGGGAAGCCAGCTCACCCCGGCCCGGAGCGCACAGGGGGCAGCCAGCCCCCGTGGGAATCCACCACCCCCTGCCCACAGCCTCAAAGCGCGCCTGTCCCTCCCAGCACGTCCCCAAATGTGACAAAAGCCACCGATGTGCAGGAACGTGCCCTGCCTGCCAGCACCAGGCTGCAGTGAAGGGTGCCCGCAGCCAGGCAGCAGGGTGGGAGATACCAAGGGGAGTGGGGAAACTGGGAGAAAAGCCCCCAGGGATGAGGAAGGATGAATGCTGCTCCCTCCCCATCGCTTCGAGCAGCCCTGCCCCTGTCCCTCGTGCAGGCAGAGGCAGCTGAGGCAGCGCACCCACCAGCAAGGGGTTGACCCGCATGTACTGGGGCCAGTCGGGGTCCGTCATGCACATGGGCGTCAGGGTGCGTGAGTAGGGGTCCGTCCGCCGCGTGCCCATCAGGACAGCCTCCAGCTGCGGCTGCTGCTCCTTCAGGGCGACCAGGGCCTCCCGGATGGAGCCCTCCACGGTGCACAGCTGGACCTTGTACCTGGCGGGCAGGACGGGCAGCTGCCAGCCGGGCTGCGGGAGGCACCGCTCGTCCCCTGCCCGGGGACCGGCCCCTCTCCGTCCCGTACCTCTGGACGGTCGCCTGGATGAACTGCTCCAGCTCAGGGAAGGGGGACACGGTGCGGATGTAGAGCACCTGCAGCTTCTCCTGCCTCTCCGGGTACCGCCTGGGGAGAGACCCGTCACTGAGGGGCCCCAGCGGATGGAGACTCGAGGCAGGGCAGCCACGCAGACCCCACCAGGTGGGCCCCAGCGATCTGCTCACTGCCCCAGAGGACGCAAAGGAGAGCCCCAGAGCCCCAGCTGAGGGCTGGGGGACCCCCGTGACCCTGCCCCAGGCTGTGCCGGGGCAGCCCCGCGGCTGGGTACCTCTCCAGGGCGGCATGGACAAGGTGCAGCAGGGCCGTGCAGTCCTTGCCTCCATTGAAGCCGACGCAGAGCTGGGCCAGGCTGTAGCGGTCCAAAGCCTCCTCGATGGTCCGCAGTGCTGCTGCCACCTTCTGTCCCAGGGCCGAGCCTGCTGGGAGGGGACACTCGCTGCCTGCTGGCACTGCTGCCTGCCCAGGGCCACGCTGCTTCGGCTCAGCCCCAGGGCCCAGCTCCCTCCTGGGGGCTCGTTTTGCCCCCAAACAGCCTGGGGCAGCACCCTGGGGCCGAGAGACTGACGGTGCTGATCCCCCGGGCTGCCCTTCCCACTGCCCCGGCCCCTCGGGGCCTGCCCGGGCTACGGGGGCCGTGCAGGCGCAGCACGAGGGCCCGCACACGAGGTACCTGACTCCGCCAGGGCGTACACCTCGGTGGCCGCCAGCGACACGGGGTCCGTGACCAGCGGCACCACCACGCCGGGGGGCAGCTTCTCCACCAGGAAGCGGTGCGCTTCCTCCAGGTGCTGCTCCGACTCCGAGTCCAGCGTCAGCTTCACGCGGTAGTAGTTGCTGGCCCAGTCCGGGTAGGAGCCCAGGCTCACGCGGCCCCGGAAGGCGGCGTCGGCCTGGTCCAGCACGGGCGCGATGAGCACCTCGTCGGCCGCCACATAGACGGCCCGCGAGTGGAAGCGGGTGTGCTCGCTGCGGAACAGGTGGCCCAGCCCGTCCAGGGCGCGCTCCATCAGCGCGGGGATGCCGGGGAAGATGTAGACGTTGCGCACGCTGACCAGCGGGTACTTGAAGGCGCCGCCGGTGCGCCGGTCGGTGCCGTAGTGGAGGCGCGAGGACTCGGGGACGAGCGCCAGCTTCATGGCCGGGCGCCGCGCCTCCGTCTCGCCGAAGACGTCGCGCACCAGCGCCGCCAGCTCCGGGTGCGGGACCACGCGCTCGCCGAACGCCTTGGCCACGGCCTCGAAGGTGACGTCGTCGTGCGTGGGGCCGACGCCGCCCGAGGTGAGCACGAAGGTGAAGCGGGAGGCGAAGGCGGCCACCTCCCCCGCGATGGCGTCCACCTCGTCGGGCACCACCGAGACGCGGGCCACGCGCACGCCCAGGGAGCGCAACCGCCGGCACATGAAGAACGAGTTGGTGTCCTGAGTGTGGCCCTAAGGGGGTGCGCCCGTTACACCGGGAATGAGCCCGGTACACCGGGAGCACACCCTGTAGGTACATTGGGTTCACGCCCGGTACATCGGGAGCATACCCAGAACACCGGGAACGTGACCCTTACACCAGGAACGTGCCCGGTATGCTGGGAATGTGCCCGGTATGCTGGGAGCACGCCCGGTAGGTACACTGGGTACATGCCCGGTACACTGGGAGCACACCCAGTACACCGGGATCATGAGCCTTACACCCGGAATGTGTCCGGTACACCGGGAGTACTCCTGGTACACCGGGAACGTGCCCAGCACACCAGGAGCATACCCGGTAGGTACACTGGGTACATGCCTGGTACACCGGGACCATGACCCTTACACCGGGAACACATCCGGTACACCGGAATCGTGCCCGTTACACTGGGAACACGACCCTTATACTACCGGGAATGTACCCGGTACACCAGGAGCATGCCCAGTACACCGGGCACGTGCCTCTTCCACCGGGATCATGACCCTTACACCGGGAACATGCCCAGTACACCGGGCACGCGCCCGTTACCCCGGGATCGCGACCCTTACACCGGGAGCACCCCCCCCGGTCCCCTCCGGTGTCCCCCCCGCTCCCGGTTCCCGGCCGCACCTTGAGGATCTCGTCCCCGATGACGATGATCCCGGCGGTGGCGGCGGGCCCCGGCCCGGCCATGGCCCGGGAGGCCGAGTCCCGCCGTGCCCGCAGCAGGGCCCGCAGCCGCGCCCCCCCCCCCGCCGCCGCCACCCGCATGGGGCCGGCCCCGGTGCACCGGGCAAGGCCGCGCCGCCTCCCCGCGCTCTGATTGGCCGGCGGGGGTGCACGTCACGGCGCGCTGCGAGCTCTGATTGGGTGAGGGGAGACGGAACCATGGCTGCGGGGCGGGGGGGCCGCTCCCCCCCCTCCTCGGGGACTTGGGCCCGCCCAGCCCTGCGGCGGGTGCCCCTCCCCCGCCTCCCCCGGGCACCGGGACCCCCCCGCCCCCTCCTCCCGTCCCCAAAACGGGCACCGGGAGCCCCACCACCACCCCCAGCCCCCCAGGGAAGGGCAATGCCCCCCCGGGAAGCCCCCCCGGGGCACCAGGGGCACACTGGCAGCTGCTCCCGGTGCCGGGACCCCCCTCCTGCCCCCCCCCCCCGGTACACCGGCAGCACACGGCAGTTCCCAAACGTCCTTTATTGAAGCTTTGGAGATCCCCAACCCCGCAGCATGGGGCCGAGCCGCCACGGCTGCCCCGACGGCACCGTCGCTCATGGGCATCCTGTGGCTCGGCCCCGGCCGGGCAGAGCAAGACCCCCCGGGGGGGGGCACGGGGCCGCCGGGCGGGCACGTGGGGGGCTCCTGGGGGCCGGGGGTACGGGAGAGGAGCAGGAAGGTGCTTCGGTGGCCCGGCCGGCAGCGGCGCCGTTCACTTCTCCGGCTTCTTAGGCAGCGGCCGTCGGAAGAGGAGGATGTGCGGCTCTGCGGGACAGTGAGGAGCGTGAGGGGAGCGTGAGGGGCGCAGCCAGCCCGGGGCACGTAGTCCCGGGGCAGCCCCCGCGGGCCTCACCTGGCTCGTGGATCATGTAGTGCACCCAGCCCTGGCTCTGCTGCACGCCCAGGTTGCGCCACTCCGACTCGGACATCAGGTGGGTCTTGGGCACCAGCTTGGCGATGTCCTTGGGCAGCATCACGTGCCTGCGGCGCCGCGGGGGGGGCTCACACCGGGCCGGCGGGGGGGCACGGCCAGCCCCGGGGCTCCCCCCCATCCCTCCGGGGCTCCTCAGCCACCCCTGGGGCTCCCCTGCCGCTCTGAACCCCCCCCCAATAACCACCCCCAACCAATGGGGCTCCCCCCGGCCTCCCCCTACCCCCGGGTCTCCTCCCGTTTTCCCCCCCCACCCCTGGAGCTCTCCCCCTGCCCTCCCCCACCCCCGGGGCTCCCCCCCGATTCCTCCCCCTACCCCGGACCCCCCCACAGTCCCCCCCCCCGGTTCCCCCCGGTACCCCCGGGGCTCCTCACCTTCCCCGTTGCTCCCCATCCACCCCGAGCCCCCCCCAACCCCTCCCCTACCCCCGGGGCTGCCACCCCATCCCCCTCCCCTCCCCCGGTGCTCCCCCACCGCCCCAGGGCCCCTCCGCCGCCCCATCCCCACCCCATCCGCCCCCCCCGGTTCTCCCCCCGCCGCCCCTCCCACCCCACCCCGCCCCCCCTCCCGGTGCCCCTCTCCCTCAGGGGCGGCGTTACCGGCGGCCGTTCCCGCCCCGCCCCCTCCGCCCCCCTTCCCTTCCCCGGTTTTTCCCCGGTTTACCGGCGCCCCCCCCGCCCCCCTCCACTCACCGGTACTCGAACTCCTCGTCGTCGTACTTGTCCGAGTAGTAGATCTGCTTGTGCGCCATGACCGCGGGGCCGCCCCCTTCCCGGCAGCCCCCGCCGCGCCCCTCGCCTCTCCTCGGCCTCTCCTCGCCTCAGCGCCCCGCCGGGCCGTTGGCCTCCCCCCGCCCCCCCCGCCTCGCGCCGCTTTCAAACGCCGCCGCCCCGGCGCTCCCATTGGCC